>NW_026067958.1:1435410-1765407 GCF_014885135.2 Alexandromys fortis | reverse complement strand
CCCTCCCTCCCTCCCTCCCTCCCTCCCTCCCTTCTCCTCCCTTCCTTTCTTTCTTTCTTTCTTTCTTTCTTTCTTTCTTTCTTTCTTTCTTTCTTTCTTTCTTTCTTTCTTTCTTTCTCTTTTTCTGAGACAAAGTCTCTCCCTACATTGCATGAGCTAACTTCAAACTCACAATTCTCCCACCTCAGTCTCTTGAGGTGCTGTTGAGTGGCTGTAATACCATCATTGTTGTGTGTATATGCACACATGTACTTCTATAGTCTTAGGGTGCCAATAAGCTGTCCCAGGTAAGTATTAGCCGATGATACCTTTACTTACAAAAAATTCCAATATTTTTATATATACTTTACAAAGTTGAATGAAAAATCAGAAGGTGAATCAAACTGATTCTTTCCAAGCTGTTACCCATTAGTTGCTTATATGTTTTGGAGGCTTGGCAGGTGAGAAGCTGCCTGTGGTGAAGGCCACACTGTGGGGACATGCCAAAGCTTGCAGTGGTGCAGGGCATCACTGGGTTAGAGAGTGTATATACCAGACAGACAGAACTACTTGCAAGATGACCCACAAACCCACTAGCCATGTCTGAGTAGTTCATTTCTGAGGGCAGAAACCCCATGAGCTGATTGCATTTATTTATTTATTTATTTACTTGTTTTGGTTTTGTAAATGTCTCACTATGTAGCCCAGCCTGGGTTCCTACATGGGATCCTCCTGAGTGCCAGGATTATAGGCGTGTGCCAACATGCCTGGCTCTTTACTATTTCTTTTCTTCTTTTTTTTTTGCTTTTTGTATATATGGGTGTGTATATACATATGTGGGTATGCATGTATGTGTGCGGGTACATACCTATGTATGTGTGGGTGTGTCTACATTGTGCATGGTGTGTGTCCACGTGTGTGGGGGTGTGATTCCCCATACATGCACACACAGGGACCGGAGGCTGATGCTGCTTCCCTTCCTTTAGGATTTCTCACCTAATTTGCTGAGTTAGGGTCTCATCACTGACTGCAGCTCATCGGTGGCCCAGACTGACTGGCTGCTTCATAAGCTCCAAGAATCTGCCTGTCTCTCCCCAAGACCGGGAGTACAGACACAAAACACCATGTCTAGCTCTTGTCTGGCCACCGAGGATCTAAACTCAGACTTTCATACTTGCATGACACACAACTCCTTACCCACTGAGTCATCTCCCGAGTTCCTGCTATTTCTTCAAGATCTATCTGCTTTTAGCCTCCTAATCCCCCATAGTGGGTATTAAATTTCAGCAAGAGTTTTTGTGGGGACATTCAAATCACAGCATTCTAATATCTCTCTCCCCAAACTCAAATAATAGCATTCTAATCTCTCTCTCTCTTTAAACTCAAACACAGTCACTTTATTCCAGCTGCCTCCAGAATTTTAACCTGTTTCCACATCAACTAACGTTCAAAGTGCAAAGTCTCATCTAGGATTCAAGACAAATTCCTTCCAGCTGTGAGATCATACACTCAAAACCATGCCACCTACTTCCTAGAGCGGGGGTGGGACAAGAAGAGGAATGGCACTTCCATTTCAACAGGAGGATGTTGGCGAAGAGGAGGAGTCATCAAGCCCAAACATGTCTGAGACCCATATACTTATGACGCGTGCACATGCTTATGATATGGTTCGCTTGTGGAAGTCAGAGGACAACTTTGTGGAGTTGATGCTCTTCTTCCTCTTTGTGTCGGCCGCAGGGTTTGAACCCATATTGCCAGGCTTATGTAGCAAGCACTTGATAGGCAGAATCATCTTGCAGGTCCAAAGAGTGTGTGTTTAACTTTTTTGGTTTGTTTAAAGTTTATTTGTTTGTTTATTCGTGTGTATGTGCTGGGGATGCAGTATGTTGTGGAGTACATGCATAGGTAAGAGAAAAACTTGCAGGAGTTGGTTCTCTCCTGCCATGTGCAGTTGTAGGGATTGAATTCAGGACTTTAGGGTTGGCAGTGCCTTAATTTGCTGAGCCATCTTATTGGCCCCATGATTACTAATTGTAAAAATTTTTGCTTTTAAAGTTCTGCCCATATTTAATCTGACATTAATCTTGACATTAAACAACAAACTAAATTCTGTGAGGTCAGCGGGACAAACAAGAACCCAATCACTGATGCAGTTTTAAATTGGAGTGGCAAAGGCCCATGTGTCAGAGATTTGTTGCCCAGCCCATGGTTCTGTTGGGAGATGGTCTTAGCTCATCTGTGTACACCCTTGAAGGCAAGAGCAGAACTTGAGCCTCTTCTCTCTCCCTTTGCGTTCTGGTCGAGGGGTGAGCAGTTTTCTTTGCCTGTTATATTCTCCCGCAATGATGTACTGCCCCACTGCAGGACATAAAGCCAGTAAGACTAACTGGCCATTGACCTGAACATCCAAAACTGTGAGCCAAAAATCAACATTTCCTCCTTTGAAGTCGAGTCTCTCAGATATTTTGTAAGAGAAAGCTGACTCTTTTGTTTCCTCTGCATAGAAAAACAGGAGACATTGGTGGCTGCAACTGAAGAGACATGGGTAGGGGACTGGACAAGCAATGCATTGGTGGGTGGGGCTCTCGCAGAGGCAGAGGCAGAGGCAGAGGCAGAGGCAGAGGCAGAGGCAGAGGCAGAGGCAGAGGCAGAGGCAGAGGCAGAGGCAGAGGCAGAGGCAGAGGCAGAGGCAGAGGCAGAGGCAGAGGCAGAGGCAGAGGCAGAGGCAGAGGCAGAGGCAGAGGCAGAAGGGTTTTGGAGTGGAAAGGGTCAAAGGGCTTATAGAACAAGAGTCTTAGGATTTTTAGCTCCTCTATGCTGGGTTACCCTCTCTGTTACCCAAATCTGTGCCTAGTTTTCTAGTGTCTTTGTGTTTCAGGGAATGTGGCTGTCAGAGCTTTGGGGAGCCATGGCAAAAGAGGGACCATGTACACAGGGGTATAAACAAAGAGCAGAGGAGAATCCAAGAAAATACCAATGAAAGAGCCAAGAGTTTAGGGGAACTGATAGCTCCACTCTGATTTCTGCTCTGAGCATAGCTTCAAGATGTGATTGATGAAACTCCTTGAGCTTTCCCTTATTAGTGGAATTTAAATTCATTTATTACGATCTTAGGGAACAGGATGGCCCAGCAGGCTGAGGAGCTTGCTCACCTCAGGCAGCAGACAGCCATGAAGCGTGGGTGAGAAGCTGATGTCTAGAGGGCTAGCAGGAGAGGAGCCTCTATGGTGGAAAAGGTTTGATTCTGCCCCTTCTTGTATTAGCTACTTTGTTATTCATGTGGCCAAACAGACAGAAGCAACTTAAAGGGGGGTTCACAGTTCATAGTTTCAGAGCATTGAGGCCGTGGTGGCTTGGCCTGTGCTGTTGAGCAGGACATCATGGTGGACGGAGTGTGTGGCAGAGAACTGTTAACTCATGGTAACAAAGAAGGAGAGAGAGAGAGAGAGAGAGAGAGAGAGAGAGAGAGAGAGAGAGAGAGAGAGAGAGAAGAGAGAGAGGGAGGGAAAGAGGAAGGGAAAGTGAAAGGGAAAGAGGGAGGAAAGGAAGGAGGGGAGGAGGGATTGAGGGAGGGAGGGAGGAAGGAGGGAGGGGGAGACTGGAGACCTGGTGTATATGTCTCCTAGAGAGAGGAGGCGTGTTCTCAGTAACCTACTTCCTCCATCCAAGCCTCCAGATTTCTATTTCCTTTAAAAAATAATGTCACCAGCTAAGAACTAAATAATCAGAACAAGAGCCTGTGGGGGACATTTCATAGTCAAGCCATAATAGTGTCTCTCTCTTATGACAGAAATATATGGGTCAATATTGAATTGCCACTTGCAAAACTTGGGAGTGAATTTGTCTTTGCACCCAGTCCCTACAGAAGAAACGCCTGTAGACATATTGTAGAACAGCATTTTCCACCCTGGCTGCCCATCAAAATTACCTGCAGAGCTCTTAAATGTACAAATGCCAGCTACAGACTCAGAATTTCTGGCAGCGGAGCCGTGGGCTTCTGAATGTTTAAACAACCTCACAGGGATTCGGATGTACAGCCAGGGCTGGCTGCCATGCTGTAGAAAAACCAGCTGATAGAATTCAGCAGAGAGAAGGAGCCATTCCTCTCTTCACACACCCAAGAGCAAAAATTAAATACATTATGTTTTTTTTTCTTTTTAAAGCAAAATCTATGCCAATGTAGCCTCCTCATGCTTCTAGTTGGGAAGTCTGAGATCGATCACAGCTGCTAACTGGGAATGTGAGAAATCGAGATAACATCCCAGCAAACTGCACATGACAGAGAATGCTGCAATGTGTATCCCTAGCTGCAAAACTTGGACATGTAGCAAGGGATGGCGCTACGGGGGAAATTCTGAATAAGGTCCTGTGCTTTTTGAAGAATGCTCTCAGTTCTCTTTGTACAGAATGGGTCAAAGTGACACCAGCAGAGTGGTGATGATGATGATGATGAAGATGATGATGATGATTTTGTCCAAATGAATCGTTATGGAGGGACCAGGAACAGGAGGTGTAGCTAGGTGGTAGAGTATATACTTAGCAGTATGATCTGACTCCACAGTGTGTGTGCGCGTGTGCCTGCACACACACACACACACACACACACACACACACACACACACACACAGAGTTTCTTAGCATAGCATAGAGTCCAAGCATCATCCTTGAAGCTAATGGAGCAGAAATATTCAGAAATGAAGAACTGTCTCCATCCTCAACAGTGTCAAAACAAAGTCAAAGTCACAAACAAACCCTAGACTTCGGAGGACTTTGAAGAGATAAACTTCAGGTGACTGCCTTACTTTTGGCTATATGCATAAACTTTACTAAATACATAAAACATTATCTTGCAGAACCCTTGAATGCTGTCAAATATCACTAATACCATTCCTGTTTGATCATAGCATATTTTGGCATTTTGAGTTTGCTGAGAAATGTGCATGTTTTAAACTCTAGGGGTGTTGGGAGGTGTGTGGCTACAAGCTTTCAAAACAGTGGAGATGAGGTTACTGTTCACCTCTTAGAATTAAGTTATGCAATTAAGTGGCTGACATCCAGCGTTTAGCTAGTCATTGAAAGCACCTGTCTCATGCTTGAGGCTGCCTGGCAGGTTGGTAGATGGGACACATTCTGAGGGGATGAAAGTCCTTCCTGGTGACAGCTAGTCAGTTTAATTACCAGACTGTGTTGTGGGTCTGGGTCTGCTGTGGTTTTTATGCCGAGCCTCACCCTGACAACTTGGGGATTTATGTTTTTTAAAAACATCTTAAGTAGGGTTAATTTGGTGGCTGTCACTCAATCCGAGCCAGGTGTGTTTCCTCACTTACGATAGTCTGCTCGGCTTCCCTGTGGTCTAGTTTTGTTGAGTGATACCTCTCCTAAAACGTAGAGACCTGTCTTTCTTTCCTAAGGATAGCTGTATCTACCTGGCACTTCCAGGATGACTGCTTGGATTAATTTGGCAATAATCTAGTTAGGAGAAAGGAGGGTGGGCCAGGCCTCAGAGTTACCTAATTTCAATCAATGTGCAATTTATGAAACTTTTGAAATGAGCTCAGGGATGGATATCAGTTTAGAACAGGCCCTTGTTATTGTCCTTTATGTCATTAGTCTTCAGGGCCTAATTATTCAGTCTGTTGGCCCCCTCTTGAGACTATGTACTGTGGTTGCTGTAGACAGAACATCCCATTTCTTAATTTTCTTAAATTTAAAAAATCACATTCATTTTCTATTTGTGTATGTGTTAGGTGTGTGTGTTATGTGTGTGTTCCATGTGTACCATGACATGCTTATGGAGGCCAGAGGACACATTTTAGAAGTTGCTTCTCTTCTTTCACCAGTTGGACCCTAGGGATTGAACTCGGGTCTGCAGGTTCGGCAGCAAGTGGCTTTACTCACTGATACATCTGGCCAGAACCCTTTCTCTTTTGAGAAGGGGCTAGGAAAGAGTTATTCCTTACAGCTGAAGGGAAGTCAGAGTAGGAGCTTGAGACAGAACCCTGGACACAGTAGAGGCCGTTGAGGAGCTGTGCTTACTGGTGTGTTCCCCATAGCCTACTTTCTTATACTACATAGGCACTACTGGCAGTGAGCTGGGCCCGTCTACACCAATCAAGAATGTGTCTTTAATACCAGCACTTGGGAGGCAGAGGCAAGCGGAGCTCTGTGAGTTCAAGGCCAGCCTGGTCTGTAGAGCAAGTTCCACTCAGCTAGGGCTGTCACACAAAAACTCTGTCTTGAAAAACAAAAAGTTAAAAAAAACCCTTATCTTTTAGATCTTGTATCAATATCAATATCATAATACAAAATATATTCAATAGTTTTTTAAAGTCCCATACTCTTAAAAACTCACTCTCTTTAAAATATCCAAAGTCTTTCTAAAGCCCAAAGCTCCCAATTTCTTTTCCTTGGATTCTGCCATTTGCCCTCCTTTGGATTTCTGTGGCATTTTACAAGGTGACCCTGCTGTTTTGTAATAAGACTCCTTTGGGAGCACATGGCTGCACCGGTGAATCAAAGTGGCTCATGTTTATTTATTAATTTCCTTTGGTTTTTCAAGACAGGGTTTCTCTGTATAGCTTTGGAGCCTGTCCTGGAACTAACTCTTGTAGATCAGGCTGGCTTTGAAGTCACAGAGATCTGCCTGCCTCTGCCTCCCAAGTGCTGGGATTAAAGGCGTGTGCTACTGCCTGGCAAAGTAGCTCCTTTTTATAGAGAGAGTGGGGGGTCATATAACCAGATGATGCAGGGGTAGATTTAGGAGAGGCTTGCTGGGGCCTTACAGAGAGGGGATAAGACTTTTCTTCTGTTTCTTGACTATTGCATGTAGACTTGTTTCTCGTTAACCACAGGTGATTAGCTCCAGGACGCCCTTAGATACCCAAGTCTGCGAGTGCTCAAGTCTGGTATAAAAAGTCACAGTGTTTGTATATCCCTTCCACAGCTGCTGCAGGTGTTCAGTCATCTCTATTATCTGTGATGCTGAACACAGGTAAGTGCTGTACAGGTGACAGAACATGAGCCAGGAATGAAACTGCGTGAAGAGATTCCTGGGACCCTGTGAGAAAATGCAAGTTAACACAAGAGTCCTGTAACGTCTTCCAGAATGTGGGTTGTTCTTGGCCGGTGCCACTCCCAGGTCGGGAATAGGGCTGGGTCCCTTCTGATCACCCTCATCTTACTTCTGGTATCTGCAGATGTTCCCAAGCACAGGTTGTCTGCTTGACTGTACACAGCCTAACCTCCTGTGATCTTGCTTTACCCTCAGAGTCTAAATTGTCTGACGCTCTGAATGAAGCTGGCTGTTACATAAGACACTATTCCACCTCCTCTCTAGGCTCCCCTCTCCCAGGTTCATGCCTCCAGCTAGAGCAGTAGCATGTAGGTGCTTGTTATACTGTGTTATTGAGGGGCTCATGAGAGAACAAAATGTCTGTCCATATTCAACACACAGGCTTTCCTCCAGAATATTCTATTTGTGGCAAACCGATGGGCTCAAAACCCATGAATACTGGGGCCAACTGTAATGACTTTGTAAAGTTAAAATTTAAAAAATAAATTCCTCAGCTGGGTAGTGGTGGTGCACACATTTAGTCCCAGCACTTGGGAGGCAGAGACAGGTGGATCTCTGTGAGTTTGATGCCAGCCTGGTTCACAGAGCGAGCTCCAGGACAGACTCCAAAGCTACAGAGAAACCCTGTCTCAAAAAAAACCAAATAAATAAATGAATAAACAAACAAACAAAACAAATCTCTCTACTTAAATAAACAGAATTTAAGCCTGTATACTTCACATGTCTACTAACAATGATTATAAAATCAGTTGGTAAAGTAATTCAGTCCAATGGCTAAACATGAAATCGTAAAAATGGGTAATTAGTTCCGAGTGAGTATTCTCTATACTTAAATGATTTATTGTAAAATACCCATACAGCTTGCTTTTGGGATCAAGATTTGATAATTTTCCTACTATTATTATTACTATTACTAAAAAGGCTTCTGGGTTTGATAGTATTTCTTGTGGAATTTTATAGAATTTAAATACCTTGAAATCATTAGTTTCGAGAAACTATCACTCTTCAAGGGGGAAATTTCTCCAACGCTTTAATATCTTATCATCTAATTTATAACGTTTCATAATGATATCATGTACAGGCAGCTAGATTTCAACTGCAGCTGAGTTTCATGTCGATGAAATCTTTGTTAAAACAAGTTCACATTGCTCCAAGGCTGTCTATCATGGAATTCCTTACAGGATCATAGAAAGACTTAAGATTGTCGAGCAGGAAGGATGTCTGAGACTCTGCTCCTACTCTTCATTAATACTGGTTGTAATTGTTATTGGTTATTGTAATTGTATTGTAATTGATTATTGTAATTGTTATTGGCCTTACATTATGGAATCCATGCCCTTCTTTCCTTCAAGAAGGGTTTTGTGGTGCTGAGCATGGGGAAGAAGGTTCCCACATACCAGGTGGATGCTCAGCCACTCAGCTACATCCCCTAGCTTAGAGCGGGGCTTTGGACCAGCATCTGCCTGTACTTGGAGAACATGAGCCAGTCTTTGTGAAACAAACCCAATGTTTCTTAGGACTCCATCGCCCAGCAGTGATGGAGAGAAGGCTTGTAAGGCTTCTGGTGGGGATCAGCGTCAGAGCTCCTCACTGTCATCTCCACATTGCTGCCGCAAATGCCGGACACAGTCAGCTTACGAAGGGAAAAGGTTAAGGTGGAGAGTGATCTTGAAGGTTTCAGTTGGCCCCATTGCTGTTAAGCCTTGGTACCAGCAGACTGAAATGGAAGCACATGGCTGAGCAAATCTACTTGCCTCATGGATGGCAATTTCCAGGGGAGGAAGGAAGGGACTAGGGTCCCATGGCCCTTAACTCCCTGACATCTACAGCTGCGGCTGGGGAGAAAGTTCATCTGCGAAGTGCTTGGGGTGTGTCCTGAGGCTTGGTGTTCAATCCCAAGAACCCACATAAAAATCGCCATATGGTGGTGGCATGTCATTTTACTCTCAGCGCTCAGTGTTGGGGACTGCAGACCACCAGACCTGAATTCCTGTAAACAACATGTTTTCCTCTGCTCTGAGCAGCCAGCAGACTGACAATTAAGGGGGCATTCTTGGCATTCTTGTTTCAAGAGTGACCCGTATCTCTGTCTCTTTTGTGAGTTTAAATCTCCTGGCCCTTGCCCGGCACACGACGAACAGCGAGAACCATATCTAGCATGACCCATAGAGCGCAGAGCAACTTTACAGCTCAGGGGAAAGAGACAGGCCGACCCCCAGGCAGCCACCCTAACCTAATTGGGTGTCCCAGGTCCCAGTGAGACCTTATTTCAAAAAGTAAAGCAACACCATCAAGATGGCTTGTCCCATAAAAATGCTTGCTGCTGAACTTCATGGGACCCCAGGACCCACATGGTAGAAGTAAAGTGACTTCCCCAAGTTATTCTCTGAACTCCTCACAAACAAACAAAATAATAGACAAATAAATAATAAATAAAATGTAATAGGGGTAGTGGGCTGTGTCCCCGGCACCTGGCCGCCCACACAGCTAGCTTTACCCAAAATAATTACACGGAAACTGTATTCTTTTAAACACTGCCTGGCCCATTAGTTCCAGTTTCTTATTGGCTAGCTCTTACATATCGATCTAACCCATTTCTAATAATCTGTGTAGCTCCACGAGCTGGCTTGCCAGGAAAGATCTTAACCTGCATCTGTCTGGAGTGGGAGAATCATGGCGACTCCTTGATTTGGCTTCTTTCTCCCAGCATTCTGTTCTGTCTACTCCGCCTACCTAATTTTCTGTCCTATGAGGGCCAAGGCAGTTTCTTTATTAGTTAACCAATGAAAGCAACAGATAAGATACAAGACCCACTTCCATCAATAAAACAAATAAATAGATAAATAAGGACAAAAAAACAAAACAAAAGAAAAACAAGGTGGATGGCTTCTGAGGAGCAATATCTCAGGTTGACCTCTGACCTCCATAGACTCATAGACCTGCATTTCCACACATGCACTTGAATCTACATGTGCACTTGCATGTAAATGAATATACAATACACCTATGCATATCCACACATATATATTTCATATGTGACAAGTCTTTCTCTGTCCTGCCAGCCCGCTTCCAAATAACAACATGAAGATCCATTATTAATTATCAAAGTTGGCCTTAGCTTAGGCTTGTTTTTTGTTTTGGTTTATTATAATTATTAGTTTTTCGAGACAGGGTTTCTTTGTAGCTTTGGAGTCTGTCTTGGAACTAACGTTTTAGGCCAGGCTGGCCTTGAACTCACAGAGATCTGCCTGCCTCTGCTTCCCAAGTGCCAGGATTAGAGGCATGTGCCCAGCTGCTTAGGTTTGTTTTAAAATAACTCTTATAATTTAAATTAGTCCTTTTCTATTAATCTATCTTCTGTCAACACTGACCATCCTATTTCTTCTGTGTCTCCTGGCCTCTCTTGAACACCTAGATTCAGCTCCTATTTCCTCTCTCTGCCCGGAAGTCCTGCCTATACCTCCTGCCTAGCTATTGGCTGTTCAGCTCTTTGTTAAACCAATCACGGCAATGTATCTTCACACAGTGGGCAAATATCCTATAGCATTCAAATATGTGTCTCTGTGACTGAAGAATAAATGAAATGAATGAAGCATGCAGATGCTGCCGTGCCTACACGCCACCTGGGAATGATGGATGACACAAAGACACCCTCGGACATGAGTCATTAAAGTCACAAAGGCCTTGGGGCCCCCATTGAGGAGAGCAGTCAATAACTCTGATCTCTATAATGTTCCCACTAAGCCCCTGAAAAAGAGAGTCTAAAGCCTGGGCTTTCAGACATTTGACTGTCTGACTTTCACGCCTCCTACAGCCCCAGAGCTCCTGCACCATTTCCAGTTTTACTAGTTGGGGAAGCTCTCTGACATCAAATGTTTTGTGGGAAGGCATGTCCGGCCCACAGAAAGGGGCGGGGAAAGGATCTTATAGAAGATGGGGTTTGTTTTTTTGTTTGAGAGTGACTCATGGTGTAGAATGCCTCTGGGTAAAAACAACAATGTTTTAAAAATGTATCCATTGTCAGAAGCCCTGGGCCTGTAGTCAAATAATTACATAATGGGACCGGAGAAGCCAGCGGCAGATAAGAGGTTCAAGCCCTTCTGGTTGAATAGGCGTCTCCTACACACACCCGAATAATAACAGAGTCGCCATCAATAAGCTCAGGTGTTGTCCTGGGTCTAGCACAGAACGTTCCAGAGATAAGATGCTGAATCTGTCGGCCTCACCTGGTGTCTAGGTCTTATAAAGGTGTTTCAGCTCATTCCAGTGTTAAACAGTGGCTGAGAATTCAAACTCCAGAGTCACGTGGCTTGGCCTGAAGTCCAGCTCTTGCCGTGTTGGTTGTGTGATCGTGGGAAGTTCCCCTCCATGTACCCTATTTCTCTCACGGGTGAGCTTAGCTGCACTGCTACAAAGATGATTGTGTTTAGACAAGTGCCTGGTGTGTCCTGAGTTACCTAGAGTGTTGAATGAAGCCATGCCAGTTTCTAAAGTAATGTGTTTATTTGTTTACATGCCTGAATGTGATTTGGGCTGCCTAGGTGCCTATGTGGTGGTCAGAGGACAAATTTCAGGAACTGGTTCTCTTCTTCCCCATGGGATAGAACTCAGATAGAATAAAGGCATTTTCCCCCACTGACCCATAGCCAGACAGACCCATCTCTGTTTTTGTTTTATTTTATTTTTTATTTTTATGTATGTGTGTCTACGTGCATGTGATGCATGTGTGGGTGCCCAGATGCCAGAAGACAGCATCAGATATCTTGGAGCTGGAGTTACAGGCAGTTGTGAAGCACCAGATGTGGGCACTGGGGACTGAACTCAGATTCTCTGGATGGGCAGCAAGCACTCAACTGCTGAGCCGTCTCTCCAGTGCTCCTCCCCCTTCCTACCCCATGACAGTTTTAAGAATGACTAGGAGTGAGTTCCGAGGTGTAAATTGGGAACTTGGATAAGAATGCATGTGGATGCCCCTGAACAAAGTGCTGAACATATTAAAAACTCCCCCCTTCACCCCCCAGTCTAAGGAGCATCTGCCCGAGAGTGTGAAGAGTTCCTTTATGAACAGGCAAAACTTGTACAAGCATTGCTGGTTTTGTAAGGGTCACTCAACAGGAAAAACTGTAACAGAAAGCAAGGCCCTTATTTGACTTGGAAATATTCTTAGAAAGCAGAACCTTGTAGCATGAGTAATAAAAACCCAGAGACAGAAATTGGGGTTCAAGCTGAAGATCAGAAAAGCAAAGCAGTCAACCACTAGAGAGACCTTTTACCTCTGTCAAATCTTCAGGCCGAAAGGGCAAGATCCTGTTTCCACAAGGTCTCAGATTCCATCCTCTGGTGAGTTCCTCTCTCCTCCCCTACCCATTTTATTCCTCTCTCTACCCAGCCATATTGCTTCTGTCTCCACCTCCCTAGTGCTAGAATTAGAGGTGTGAACCACTGCCACTTGGATCTATTTCTGGATAGATCTTGTACACCCCAGGGTGACCTTGAACTCACAGAGATTCATAGGCCTCTGTCTCCTGAGTCCTGGGATTAAAGGTGTGTGCCACAACTCCCTGGCCTCTGGGGGCTTAGCTTTGTCCTCTGATCCTCAGGCAAGCTTTATTTATTAAAATACAAATAAAATATCTCTACAGAACACCTTTCTTTTGAAGTTGCTGTATAATGTTAGGGACAGCACACAGTGCCTGGCACACACTTTCCTCAAGCCACACCCCTAGCTTTAGGTTTACAGGGACAGGAACTCATTCTGTAACTCAGGCTGGCTTTGAACTTGATACTCTCCTTGCTCAGCCTCCCAAATTCTGGGATTATAGCTGTGTGCCTCCACATTTCAGTTCTGCAGAAAGTTTAATCCAGGAAAGGCAAATTGGGAGTATTCAGATGTCACTTATTTCAGTCACTAAAACATGGCTGCTTACACAAATGACGTGTCTATCATATAGCATCATTTATTGACTGATTAAGTCAGTGTTTTATCCTGATCCTCGAGTACTATAACAATAATTCCGCGTTTTGTAAAGGTATTTCCATGTTGGTGGTGGTATGGACCCTTATGTCTTTTGTTAATGACCTGGTTTGATACAGGTAGGTGATGGCACCTGAAATGCATTAGGAGATGGATTATATTAGTTCAGCTCATTTCTAACAATCATCCACTTTCAATTAGCTTCAGATGATCCTTCTCACCAATTCTGCATTAGCTAATAGGAAGGTTTACCAGATCCAGAACACTGGGCTCTCTTTTCAGGCAGTTAGCAATCAAATATTAAGTGCTTATAATGGGCCACATTATGATCTGCGGCAGTAAGAATTATCCATGCTATGCCAGGACGTTTATAACTCATTAGAAGACTGTTTATTTTATTTTATTTTATTTTATTTTTTGCGCTGACCAGAAAACATTTCAATTCTAGGACAGAGTCTGAGATTTGGAGCAATTTTAAAGGAGCAACTTGATTCAACTACTTTCTGCACGAGCCACTGGTGAGATGTTAAGACAGAAGGAAGGATTACGGAGTGAGAGAAATGGACAGTTTGCAAACCTCTTTAAAGTTGCAGGACGAGTGTTCTTGGGTGGCTTTGAAAATGACCACAGATTTGGTTGCTTAAGAGAGGAATGGTTGTGGCCCCCTTTTCTGGTGTGAAGGTGTCAAAGGGCAGCCCTCCCTCCTTTGCTTTCTCTTTACCTCAGGACGTCTTATTTTACATGAATTAGGTGACGGTCATGAGTGCCAGGGATTAAAGCATGGATGTACCACTCAACCCAATCTCTCTATTTGTAGAATATTTTTAATATTTTTATGAAAAGTACTCTCAGAAAAATCACACGCACAATATTAAAATATAAGTGCCAAGGCAGTCCCCTAAAGCAATGGCAATACTGAACTATTCCGTTATTTCTCCTCTACATTTACGTGAATATTTAAGACTATTTAAGGTACTCACCAATCATCACGCTTGAATTTCTTTTTGTATTTGTATGTTTTCAGCTATTAATTGCAATTGCCCATGCTATTACTGTAGCGTATCAAACTCTGAGGACAAAATGTTTAGACTTATGACCAGAATAAGGGATTTAAATGCCCAAACTGTGTCACACTTGTGAAAGGCTCCTGAGACACTGAGATTCCCGCTGTGTTCAAGACTACATATGCACCTTCACCCCAGGTAAAGAGTTAGCCAACAAGTTCTGACTTCTGATTGGATGTGCAAAGATGGTGATTAAATTGCACTCCTATCCACCTGACAATGAAAGAGCTGTACAAACTCTTCTTAGGACCGGGCAGGAGTTTAGGTCCAAAGTAAACCCCTGCTTCCAGAACTGGAGAGAAAGCTAGGTGGATACAGAGTCACAGCGGACAGGAGCGAAGGTAGGAAAACCTGCATTGTCACCGGGGAGTGGCTCGAGAGGCAGAACCTCAGTGGGGCCTTGTCTTACAGCCACCGGGGAGTGGCTCGAGAGGCAGAACCTCAGTGGGGCCTTGTCTTACAGCCGCTCCACCATTTGTGACTTACCAGGCTCCCATGGTAAAGATCAGAGGAAGATGCTCTGTGCTTCTGGTGGGAAACAGCAAAGGATCCATTCTGAAGCAGCCAGAACATTCTGTTGTAAACAAAAGAACACTTTTTTAAAAACAACCTTTTTATTTTTAGTTAAATTTATGCTTTTGCAATTTACTTTTAGATAAATCTCTTGTGTATAATGAATTCTCACTCTCTACCTTCTCCCTCTCCCACCTCCACGAACCCCCCCGCCCCTCCCCCCTTGCTAGTCTCTTTCTAAAGTTCTGTCTTTTTGTTTTGTGACCTACTCACCAGTTTAACCAGGCACATAATGATGGATATGGAACTTTCCATGGGAGCCTGGTGGGCTCGCCAGTGGCTGAAATCAATGACAGCTCCCTACCCAGCATCCACCAATCACCCCAGAGAACTGTAGTTCCTCATGACCAGCTGTTGGCAGGCTCAGTCTTGCACGGGTCCAGTGCAGGCAGCTGTGGCTCCTGTGGTCCTCTCACCTACAGAAGATAGCGCTCTGCAGCCTTCTCCTGACTTCTGGCTCTTACATTCCTCCTGCCCCTCCTCTGCAAGGTTTTTCTTTCTTTCTTTTTTTAATTAATTTTTTATTAAAGATTTCTGCCTCCTCCCCGCCACTGCCTCCCATTTCCCTCCCCCTCCCTTTATCAAGTCCCCCTCCCTCGTCAGCCCAAAGAGCAATCAGGGTTTCCTGCCCTTTGGGAAGTCCAATGACCACCCACCTCCATTCATGTCTAGTTAGGTGAGCATCTAAACTGCCTAGGCTCCCACAAAGCCATTACGTGCAGTAGGATCAAAAACCCATTGCCATTGTTCTTGAGGTCTCAGTAGTCCTCATTGTCCGCTATGTTCAGCGAGTCCGGTTTTATCCCATGCTTTTTCAGACCCGGGCCAGCTGACCTTGGTGAGTTCCCGATAGAACATCCACATTTTCTCAGTGTGTGGGTGCACCCCTCACGGTCCTGAGTTCCTCTGCACGGTTTTTCAAGCCTTAGGGGAGGTAGCATAAGTGTCCTGCTTAGGGTTGATCACTTAACAGTCACTAAGAGCACCATGGACAGCCGTGAGTGGCAGCAGGCACCGCTGTTTATTGCGAAGAGAAGCCAAGAGAAACTATTTTATCAGAGCCTAACAGATGGAGTTTTATGGAGCTTGTGCCCCCTTGGAAAAGGGTAAGTCCCCAACTTTAGCCCCATTTCCTTCCTGCATCCTCTAAGGGGAAGATGGAACCTGTGATGTGATTCTAAAGGCCACAGTCAAGAGCCTTAGCTCTTTAAAACACTGAAACCCAATCCAGGGATGAGAAAAGGCTTCCCCTCCTCACTATCAACACACAAGATGAAGAAACACAACAAAAGAGCTGTGCTTCTCAGATCTTATTTCCAAGGAGGTCTTCAGGTAGGGAAACTGGAAGATAGGAGTCAGTAGAGAGGAAACAAAAGCAGCGGGAAGCTGCAGCAGACTTTAGCCGTGTGCACAAGTAAGTGCACAGAAGCTCACACTGAAGCCACTTGCTCCACCCAGCACATCCCACCTCTAAGGAGAAACCACAGGCGGACTGAAAGGTAACACAATTGAAGAGACAGGACAAGCATCAGCGCAGACTCAAATATGGCAGAGATGCTGCAGTTATCCGTCTGGGAAGTCAAGACAACTCTATCAGCCATATTTAAAAGAAGCAAACGTTGATGTTCTTAGAGCTGCAGTGGGAATGGTGGGCAGTATGGGAAGCAAGAGGCTGCAGAAGCGAAAACAGACTCTAAGAAGGAGTGGGAGAGAGGAGAGAGCCTTCAGCGGGCTCATGGTTATTATGTTTGCTGTTGCAGATGGAGTCGCTGAGTTTCAAGAGATGTCAGCAGAGTCTTCCAAAACAAATCCACAGGGAAAAGACAAGCAGCATGGCCAAGAACTGCAGGACAATTACAAAAGGTGCAGCGTAGGCACAGTGGGAATACCAAAGGAAAAGAGGAAGGAAGGAGCAGAAGAAATGCGCTGTGCACACTATCTGAGAACTTCGTTAATCAATGATTGATACCAAACCGCAGGTTCGGGGGATGCAGGAAACGCTATGTACGTAGGCATATCATACTCAACTTCAGAAAACCAAAGACAGGGGAATACTTAGTGCTCAGAGAAAGATAAACCTCGCCTACTGAGGAACAAGGATAGGGGCTAAATTGAACTTCTTTTCAAAAATTATGAAAGCAAAAAGGATGGAGTCAAATATTTAAACTTGAAGGGAGAAAACTGTCTTCCTGAAACTCGAGACCTAGTACAGTATTCTTCCCAGGTGAAGTAGGGAGAAAGAAAGGCTTTTTACAGAGGGAGCTTGTCGCCAGAGGGCCAGCAGTGCCCGGACTGTGAAAAGAAATTCTTCAGACAGAAAGAAAATCACCCATGTCAGAAACTCGGGCCTACACGAATGAACAAAGCAAGAGGGTTAAAAAAGGAAAACACGAACAAAAACAGTTCTTTTTAAAAAATGTTTTTACATTTATTTATTTATTGTACGTATGTGCACTCACGTGTGCAAGCGCTGTGGCATGAGTGTGGAGGTCTGAAGATAGCTCCTGGGAGCCAGTTCTCTCCAGTGACCATGCAATTCCCGGGGATGGAACTCCTAGGTTTAGTGGGAACCATCTTGCCAGCCCTCCCTCTTCCTCACCTCTCTTCTCTCTCCTTCCCCCCCCCCCCCATTTCTCTCTGGCTCTCTGTGGCAGTCAGAGGACCACCTGAGGTGCTGGTGACTGGATTTCCTTGTTTTGACACTGTAGCCAGGCTGCTGGGCCAGTGAACTTCCTGGAATTTTGCATCTTTTTTTCTTCCTCCTGCTGCTGAGCACTGGGATCAGAAACACACACGGTCATGCCTGGCTTCCCATGGGCTCTGGGCTTTGTACCCAGTCAGGTCTTCTGTCTGTGAAGCCAGACCTGAGCCACCTTCCCAACTCTCTCATCCTTACCTGCTCCCAGAGCTTCATTCAAAGCAGTAGCAACAATGCAGTGTAGTGACTATGGCTCATAGATAAGGAGGGTGAAAGGTGATGATGGGTGGTAGGGATGAATCTGGGACATTTGATGTTTCTTTCACTATTTATCTGAAAGTGAGCTTGTTTTAAAAGTATTTTACAAACTTGAAGGCAACACCTAAAAATAAGAAAGACGTTGTTTATGTGTTAAGAGTAGACTAAAAAAAATGGAATCATATTAATTGTTCAAAGAAATAGGCAAAAAATAGTGGCAGACAAAAAGATATTTAAAAAGGCAACAGATAGAAAATAGTTATGAGGGGCTGTAGAGATGGCTCAGAGGCTAAAAGTCTTATTGTCTTTGCTGAGGACTGGCGCCCACATGGCAGGTCGTGACCATTTGTAACTACCTTTGCAAGCCTTCTTCTGACCTTCACAGGTTCCAACATGTATGTGGTACACAGATATGCATGCACACACGCACATAAAATTAAATAGATAAAAATTTAAAAAAGAAAATAGTTTTGAATACAAGAGATATTAGCCCAACTCTGGGAAAAATTTTCAATTTTGCAGTTGAAACTATTCTTTCCTAGGGTGAGAAGGGTTCTGGCTATACTGCTGATCCTATGGTTTGGTTTTGCCATTTATCGATTCTGGGACATTCTTGCATTTCTATGTACTAATTTTCTCATCTTTTAAAAGGGGGCAATAATCAATATTCGAATGCTTGCTGTACTTTTAAGTGAGACAATACATTTATGTAAGACTTTTGCTCCAGCACCTGGTATGAACTAAGTGCTCAATAAATGCTTCCCAGTTCCATATTTCAAGAGAAATGGAAGGAAGTGTTTATGAAGTGCCTACTGTGTGTTAGGTGATGTATCGATACCATTGGATTTGTGTCCATTAAATAAACCTGCCCTGTGATATGAGCATATAGGTAAGTTAGAAAATACTATTAACGGACATGTATGTTGAGGAGACACACATATGCACACATGCACAGAGACGAAAACTTCCCCTGAATGTATGTGTTTTCCAATCATGTATTGCAGTTCCGTGTCTTGGGAAGCTAGTGTCGGGGCGCGGGGTCTTTGTGAGGAAATGGGACTGTGAGAGCAGAGCTCCAGTGGATGGGAGCAATGCTACACATCTGCTGAGTGACAGACAGCCCGGCCCGCTGGGTGAGCCCCAAGCCAGAGAGATTTGTCTAAGAAACAAGACAGACGGCTCCTGAGGAGCCACACCTGAGGTTTCCCTGTACCTGCACATACATGGACAAACACACCCGCACACAGAGAGAAGGTCCTCATCTCACCCATCACGGGAAGATACAGGACGAGGTCTGTAAGACAGTGGGCCCTTATCACACAATGAGCCTGCCTTCTTTGTGACCACCCAGCCTTTAGAATGGCAAAGATTAAACTTCTCTTCTTTATGGTGTTTTGTTATGCAGCCTGCATGGACTGAATCTCTCAGTTCAACAGTGACTGTAGTCAACACCTTGACAAACACCCTTCGGATATTTTAATGCAAAAATGTATATATTTAGGCATATATTGAGAAAATTCAGCATTTATACACGTGTATATACAGGCACTTTTAAAAGGGAAGGATTGTGTGTTCTGTTTATATATCAGTGTGGTCTCATAGATCTAATGGACCTAAGACTTTTGTGTAAATATATATTTTTCAGAGTGTATAATTATTTCGCCTGAAGTTTTAAAATAACAATAATTTTGCTTTGCTGTTTGACTGTGTAATGAGAATTTACATATACAAATGGGAATTAAAGAAAATAAATGCCAGGCGTTGAGACCACCACAACATAGATCTCTCATCCCTTTCAGTGAATGTCCTCAGGAATTCTCCAGGCCTCAGAGATAGACCCGAAAGCCCCTCATTGAAGCAGAAAGGAGAAGTGAAACTGAGTCTTCCAAAGATCAGAAAGAAGGACCTTTCCTGTACACATTTTAGAGCACAAACCACGAGAGCTTCATGACAAGTCTGTGGAACCTGGGGCAGAGAGAGACTAAAATTCTACATTCTGGGCTCGGTGGCTACCTCTTCTCAGATGGAGAGCACCGAGTTCTCAGGATCCACACCCTCATTCTTCCCTGACCATCAGGACTCTCAGGAATGGGTGGGGACCTGTATTTCTTTTCCTGGCTGCTTTTGACCTCTCCCTGCCCTTCTGTTCTTGTTAGCAGGCAGAACAAGGGCTGTGGTGTAATGACTGGGCATCAACAGGCAGGTTCCTAACTGGAGAACAAAACCAAATCTATTCAAACTGGTCACTAATTCCTTTTTAGTTCTTGTTTCCCCTCTCCCCCACCTCTAGTGATACAAGAGATCAAGAGATAGATTTGAATGTGTGTGTGTGTGTGAGAGAGAGAGAGAAAGAGAGAGAGAGAGAGAGAGAGAGGAAGAAAGAGAAAGAGAGAGGAAGAGAGAGAGAGGAAGAAAGAGAGAGGAAGAGAGAGGGAGAGAGAGAGAGAGGAAGAAAGAGAGAGNGAGAGAGAGAGAGAGAGAGAGAGAGAGAGAGAGAGAGAGAGAGAGAGAGAGAGAGAGAGAAAGAGAGAAAGAGAGAAGGCCAGGCCAGTGGAGCCGGATGAGGCAGAGGGAGAATGGGAGGCCAGGTGGTGGAGCCTGACTGGGCAGAGGGAGGTGACACACAGCAGTCTCCACGACAGGTCCATCTTCTGCTTTGTTGACCTTTCTAGCTAAAACAGTGCTCATGAGCTGGGTGTGGAGGAAACCCTAGCCCTGGAAGGACAGGGGAATCAGGACTTGGAGGCCCGACGTGGGCTACATAGTGAGACCCCGCTTTGGCTAATTAAGAAAACCACCAGGTAGACAGGAAGGAAAACACAGAGCACAATCCTGCCTCTGTTACCATTTCAGCGCTTCTTTCCGGGGGGGGGGCCGCTCACTCTCTGAGTATTGACATAAAATTAGTGAAAAATGAGATCACAGGAAACCAGTCTTGTAACATGTATTTCTTTTTCTGACGTAGCAAAACACCAGAAAGCTCTTTTCATGTCGTTAAATTCTAGTTACCATGTATTACCTTTGCGCTTGAATTTCTCTTGTTACTTTACATCGCCATCCTGTTTGATTTGAGCACCGAAACCTGTTTTTATTGGCGGAGGCTATGCAAGCGGTGGCAGCAGCGGTGGGGGGTGTGTGTGGGGGAGCAGAGTGCTCAGGTTTCCTTTTTATATAATGAAGGCTTATTTCTCTATCCATCTCCGCGAGGCCAGTCCCATTCGTTTCACTTAATTCGTATTACTCATGCTGAAGAACACTCTAGTGCTGATGCCTGCCGCTAATGGGCACACTCTGTACAGAGAACGTTTGTAAAACGTTGGTAGAGAGCAGGCTCAACACTTTCCCCCGCCTGATGAGTCACTGTCGAGGAAGGAAAAGCCCCCTTCCTGGAGCCAAACCTCAGCCCCTTTGCTGAGAACAAGCTCATGTTTTAGCATGGATTGCTGAGGATGCTATTTTGCCTTAAGACATTTTTTTTTGGTTCATTATTTGAAATGGGAAGAAAATCTCATCTGACAAGCTTGAGCCCATAGGCCCTGAAGAGGAAGAAGTATGGCCAGGAAATGTGAAACATAAAGACGCTCACACAAATTACTAGATTAGTTTCCATTTGGGGCCGCCTTTGCAGTCTTCACAGGAAATGGTCCTCACCTTCCATGCCTGTAATCCCAGCCTTTGGGGGAATCTGAGGCAGGAGGAGCAGAGTTCAAGGCCAGAATGGGATACAATGTGAGATCTTGTCTTAAAAACTAAAACAATCTCTGGGCGTGGTGCTGCTTTGCCTTTAATCCCAGCACTTGGGAGGCAGAGGCAGGTGGATCTCAGGGAGTTTAAGGCGAGCCTGGTCTATGTATGAGGCCGATTGGGGATACATAGGGAGACCTTGTCTCAAAAAGCAAACAAACAACAATAATAAAATAATTAGGGCTACAGAGATAGCTCAGTCATTTTTTTTATGTGTTTGGCACACAAACACAAAGACTGGACTGAGATCTCCAGAACCCCCACAAAAGTGGAACTCACACTTTTAACTCCAGGGACAAGATCACTGGAGCTTACTGGGCACCTAGTCTAGCTAATCAGCGAAAGCTAGGTTCAATAATAGACTCTTACCAAATATTGGAGGGTGGAGAATGACAGAAGACACCCGATGTCAACTTCTGCTACCCACCCACCCTTGCGCACACACTAAAACCATGCACACATATAAGCAAGAAGCAACCTTGTGACTTTCTTGGACTCAGGCTGCTGGCACTGAGTGTGGAAGCATAGTCAGAGCGCTGGGAGGGGACTTCACTGGTAGACTGCAAGCTTAGCATACGCAAGGCCCTGCGTTCTCTCCCTTAGCACCCCATCCACAAGCAGACTTAGCTGACCTCAAGTTGATTAAGCAATTGAATTAATTTGTTAGTATAAAATAAAACATTCTACTTCTGTCATGATACAGTGTCAATGACATAGCTGACATTTGTCCCTGAGTTGGCTCTCTTGGTTTTTCCAGGCACTTGGTTTTTTATGAAATTTGTTTCGGGCCCTGGGCTGACCTCAGCTGCCCTTGGCCAAGTCTGTGGGGCCCTTTTCTTTTCCTCCCTTTTTTACTGCTGTGTTTCCTGTTCTGACTTCTTCCACACCCCACTGTGTGCCTTCTGGGGGCGTTTAAACTCCTGTTTGTCCTGTGGTTGCCACCCTTTCCTCCCACCCCAAGTTCATGCCTCTTTCTGTTCCCTTCTCCTCCTTCTCCATCTGCTAGACTCTCTGTTCCCTTTGCCTTTCTGTCTCGGTGATGCCATTCGTCAGCCTCCAGTTTCTGGGAGCCATGGCAAAGGCACATTTGGACAGCAGCAGAATGTGGTGCTGTTCTTGGCTCTCAGATTTGGCGTCGTCAGTATTTCCTGGAGCCCTTCAGAATTAGCAAGTGCCAACCTGTGTCCAGGGCTTTGACCCTGACCTTATACAAGCTTCTTTTCTCTCTTTGGGTGTGTGAGCATCACACTGTCAAACCGCACACCAAAGAAAGGTCCTGTTTGCACCGGAATAGTTCTCTTTTTTATTTTTTATTTATATGCATGTTTGTGTATCTGCCTGTGGGTGTGGGTACCTGTGGAAAACAGAAGGCAGCTTCAGATTCCCTGGAGCTGGAGTTACAGGCAGCTGTGAGCTGTGTGATAGAGATGCTGTGAACCAAACTCTGGTCCTCTGCAAGAGCAGCAAGTACTCTTAATCTCTGAGCCATCTCTCCAGTCCCAGTACCAGGGTAATTCGGAGAGATGCTGTGAGGATGAAAATAGACACTGAGGTTCGGAGTCTTAGTATACAACCAACAAACAAATGGGAACGCTGCTTAATTTAAAACAAATATTGATCACATGTTGAAACAATAGTTTGGATAAAATGGGTTGAATAAAATAGATTACCAATTATTTTTATTTTATTTTATTTTTGTCTTGGAAAAATACCAGAAGATTGAAAATGATATGTGTGGCTCACTTTTGAAACCCTTGCTGTGTTTCTATTGGACAGTATATGCCCAGGTCTTCGAACTGTCACTTAGAAATGG
Organism: Alexandromys fortis; assembly: GCF_014885135.2. NCBI lineage: Eukaryota > Metazoa > Chordata > Mammalia > Rodentia > Cricetidae > Alexandromys > Alexandromys fortis. The sequence continues at coordinate 1,742,232 of NW_026067958.1, read as the reverse complement.
GTAGTCTTCTATTGCTTTAAGAACTTGGGATGTGTTGTGTGTGTGTTTGTGTGTGTGTGTGTGTGTGTACATACATGCAAATGAGTATGTGTTTGCAGAGGGAGAAGGCCAGAGGTCAACTTCAGGAGTCTTTCTCATTTGCTTTCTGCTTTGCTTTTGAGATAGGGTCTCTGAATCTGGCTGGGGCTCCCCGATTCAGCTAGGCTGACTGGTCAGAAAGCCCCAGGGATCCTCCTCTCCACCTCCCCAGACTGGGATTATGAGCATGGCTTTAAAAATGTGTATTGAGCTGCAGGGGTGGGAATGACACATGTTCGATGGTATGTATGTGGTAATCAGAGGACACCTCTCACAAGTCAGTATTCTCCTTCCACAGTGTGGGTCACGGGGAATGAACTCAGGTTCTCAAGTGTGCTTGGTAAGCGTCGTACCAACTAGGTCATCTCTTCAGCCCCCGACTTAAGATTTTCTTCTCAATTCATTAGGATTTCCTTGTTCTTACTTCTTTTTTTGAAACATAGAAATAGGGGTAGTATGTCTTAAAGACAAGAATATATACACTTTTACTAATGTCTCCTAAAATTAATTAAAAGGAAAAAAATGACTGCTAGCTATATCTTATCTAGGATTACATTTTTAAAAACTACCTAAAACAATTTTTATTTGATCATGGCTGTTATAGAATTTACTATTACTTTTAAATAGTTGAACTTTTATTTGCTTTTGTGTTTGCTGAGAATGATCCTTAAATTTGTCAGTGAACATAATTGCAATTCTTGCCAATCAGGTTCGAAATCCACTTTGCTTTGTGGCTTGAAATTGATGCTAATTAGTGAGTAAGAGCTTTGGTGCTGAAAAGCACAGGAACCTACTACCAGGAAGGAGAAAAATTACTTACCTTTATTTCTGTCATTGTGTTTTCCTTGACTTAGCTATAACCATGTGGAGGTCCAGCATTAGCTTGGGCTGCCATAAAACACAGCTAAGCCTGGGTGACTTCAACAGTCCTGTACTTTTCCATGGTTCTGGGGGCTGTAAGTCTGGGAGTCAGGGTGCCAGGATGACTCTGGTAAAGACTCCTTTCCTGAAGAGAGTACCAGCCTTGGCAGTCCTTCGTACAAGGGTGCGGATGTCATCACAAGAGCTGTGTTCTCAGACTGCGTTCTTCTAGACTTCATTTTCTCCCACAGTCCTCATCTTTAAAGCCAAAGCATTGGAATTAACATTTCAACTTGGGAACTTTGTGGAGGGGAGAAAAAGGTGATCAAGGTAAAGTACAATCTTAACCGATGTGGTGGTTTGAGAGAGAATGGCCTCCATAGGCTCATATATTTGAATGTTTAATTCCCAGTTGGAAAGCCATTTGGGAAGGATTAGGAGGTGTGGCCTTTTTGGAAGAGGCGAGGCTCAGGCCAGGTTTGAAGTTTCAAAAGCCCATGCCATTTCTGGTTAACTCTTCCTGCCTCACAAATTGTGAATCAAGTAGTAAGTTCTCAGCTACTGCTTGGATGTTGTGCATGCCTGTCTGCTGCCATGATCTCCACCATGATGGTCATGGGCTCTATCAAACTGTGAGCCCCAAACAGACTCTTTCTTCTCCAAGTTGCCTTGGTCATGGTTTCTTACCACAGCAGTAGAAAAGTGACTAAGATGTTTTGTTTATATACATTCTTTGATTTTTTTTATAAGCCTTCTTTCCTGTATCATCTTTTACTTATTTTTACCATACTATTTTTACTCTTTGGGAATTTTATGCTTAATATATTTTGATCATATTTACCTCTCTCTTTCCCCCTTAACTCCTTGCAGGTCCATCTTCCACCACCTCCTAACTTTATGCCTTTTTATTTTTTTAATAACCCACCAAGTTCAACTTGTGTTGCTCCTATACTCCCGGGTGTGAAACCATCTACTGTGGTGTGCTCAGCTTACAGGAGCCACATCTTAAAATAAAACATTCTTTCTCCTCAAGGGACCATCAGATGTGAATAGTTGTTCAGTTAGGGTGGGGACTCATGAGCCCCTCCCTCCGTCCTTTCAGCCATCTGTCCATCTCCCTCCCNCCCTCCCTCCCTCCCTCCCTCCCTCCCTCCCTCCCTTCTTCCCTCTCTTCCTCTCTCCCTCCCTCCCTCTATCCCCACTGGAATGTTGACTGGCTTGCTCTTGTGCAGTCACGGTTGCTGTGAGCTTGTGAGTGTGGTGGTCCTGTCTTGTCCGGAAGACACGGTTTCATTCCCGTTTTGACATCTGGCTCTTATAATTCTTCTCTCTCTTCCTTGATGATCCCTTTGTCTTGGGAGAGGGGGAGAATGGGAAATAGATGTCCAATTTGTGGCTGACCACTAACGTCACTGACACTTTTTCTCTCCACATAAAAGAAGTTTTTTTTTTTTGGGGGGGGGTCTCCCTATGTAACTCTGGCTGGTCTAGAACTCACCCTATAGAGCAGGCTGGCTTTAAAACAACTCTTCCTGCTTCTGCCTTGAGAGTGCTGGGGATAAAATGAGCACCACTGTGCCTGGCAAGAAGAGTATTTGTCTCGTCAATTTCATTTTGGTAGTCTGATATTTACGAAGAAGGCAGATGATTGAGAAAACAGACTTAGATGACATAAAAAGGTTGATAGTAACTGCCATCTTAGTCATGACCCATCTGACTTAGCATGTAGCATAGAGTCCAATTGAAAATTTCAGTCTTGTAATTCAGTGATTATAGCAAATATTAACTTCTTACTGGGCATTAGGCACTATGTTTAGTGCTTTTGATGAGCGTATTTTATTTAAAAAAAAAATCATACAGCTCTTGAGCTAGTTCCGGGACTGCCTCCCAAGCTACACAGAGAACCATGTCTCGAAAAAACAAGCAAACAACCAAACCAAAAAAAAAAAAAATCATACAGCATTGGCAGGGGTGGGGGCCATTTATCAGACCTGGAGAAGTATGGATTTTTCTATCTCCGACATTTCTTTCTTTTAAAAAATTTTTGTTTTTATATGTATGGATGTTTTATATGCATGTATGTCTATGTGCCATGTGAGTTTCTGGTGCCCACAGAGGTCAGAAGAGGGCATTGGATCCTTTGGAACCGGAGTTACAGATGTTTGTGAGCTACCATGTAGGTGCCTGGAATCAGACCTGGGTCCACTGGAAGAGCAAGTGCCCTCGGAAAGCTCTTCAGTCTTAATATTTCTCCTTGGAGACAGGGCCTTGTGTAGCCTCGGAGCAGTCTTAAATCCACCATGCAGCTGTGGCGATCCTCCGGTTTCACCTCCCTTGTGGTGGCACTGCAGGTGTGTGCCACCACCTCTGGTGGTCCTGGGGTTTGAATCCAGAACTTCACTGACTGAGCCAGATGTCTGGTCCTGTTGATGACACTTCTAACTCCAGTCAGGGAGAGTAAGGCCCTATTTCCTTCTGTAGCTTGTGTGATGATAAAGCATTTAGGGAACCATTGCAGAAAAATACAAAGGAGACACAATTGGCTACACTAATTCAGAGGCATGGAGACAGATTCAAGGACTCTTTGGAGATAAAATCAGTAGAATTTGATGGCTGGGTTACGGTTTAGGGAGGCACTCTGAGTTGATTTTAGGGTATCACTGAAAAGATAAGACTATTGTCCATTGAATTGCTTGGTACAGAAGGCAAGGAAAATCCAGGGAGATTTCAGAGACGCACGCTGACTCGTGTACTACGTATGCTGTATTTAATGAATTGAGGTGAATTGTGCGAATAAATCTTTTTATAAGGACGTGAGAGAATGGATGTCTGTTGTATTTACCCACTTCGTCTTACATCTGTGCATAAAGACTCTGAGCCATACACACAAACTATTCCTTTAGAATTTGTAGCTCACCGTGGCCGAAAGAAAGGATACCATTTCCACAGACATACTTTTTAGTTTTCTGTTGCTTCTGCTATAACACAACTAACTGAAACCCAAATGACCGATTTCTCACTAGACCCTACTTCTTTAAGGTTCTACTTCACAGTGGGGCCACAGGCTGGAGACAAAGCCTTGGCCTTGATGGTGTGGTGTGGTTCTCAGGCCAAACATAGCGTCATGTAAAGTAAGAAATTCACAGGGCGGAAACATCACTTTTATTTGGGTGGTGGTAGAGGGAGAATAATATTTTACTTGCCACAAGTCCTTTTGGGATTGAGACTCCTAAAATAAAGAGCAAGACAAGGGGTTGGCGTTCATCCTTCCTTCTTCTCTTTCCAAAGTTGGGGAGGTTTTGAGTAGACTCATCTCATCATCTAGGCTCTGTATTTTTAGATGCTTTGATGTTTGGGAATCTGGAGCTCATTTTGGCCAGTCCTGTCATTTGTTGAGATTTTTTTTATTATTAGAAGTTTATTGCTATGTCATGCCATGTTGGGAGATGACATTAACATGACAGTAATAGCAGAATAAAACAGAAAATCAGGGTGATCACTTTGGGTTCCTCACACAAGGTGTCTTTATGTTCTCGGGACTAGGATAATCTACTACAATTATGTCCAAGAAACTGCTTGTCAAGGCCACTGTTTAGTCTTTGGTAATACTAATCACTCTTTATAATGTTGAATTTTGAGTTCAATTTACATAGCTTAAATAATCATTGTCTATGACAGATTTTTTTTATAAAAAGACCCCATAAGGAAAAGTACATATCTGTGAACTTTATCTAAAGAAATAATCTAACTTCTAAGTACAGAAGCCTTTTTATGAAGGTGACTAATAATGGTCCATTATGTTTTACCTGTCCGCCAGCAGAAAGGACTGAAAGTGGCCATGCTGGGATACAGTGACCACAAGGCAGAATTTCTGGGTTGGTCAGCTAAAGCAATGTGAGGGTAGAGAGCTCCCTGGCGGAACAATCAAATATTTTTATCTGCTTGGAGGAAGAAGGCAGAGCCAGCGGACAGGTTCCAGCCAAAGTTTCAGGACTTTGGTTTCAGAAAGAAAGTAGTCTTCTTTAGAGACAGATGGAATTTGCGTTCTCTCAATATGGCATTAACAAACTTAGGTGCTGGCTTGAGTCAGAGGAACAGAATCAAGAGGGAAACAGTACCCAGGAGTCAGTGCTTAGTCTTAAAGAATAACACATCACAGCTAATTCCAGTGTTGAGTTGTGCACTTGTCCCATCTAAACTTTCAGTCAACATCTAATTAGTACTTACTGAGTGTCAATCACTGTGATGGATGGCTGATTTTGTAAGAAATTATACTGTTTTAGGGAAACTAACCAGCTATAAACGTCACCATCATTTTACTCCTCAATTCTGTGCTCAGTATTTAAAAGAATAAGGTATTTGTATCTTATGATCTGCAGTTCCAAAAACCTAATGCTGAAAGAAAATAATAAAAATTTCCACCCTCCAGGAGATTACACACATACTCTTTTGCCCAAAGGCATCTGCAATGATCTTTGGGGATAAGTGGTGCTCTCTGCTAGAAAATCATCCTTTTATTTGCTTTGAAGGTGGGTCTGTGGACACAGCAGTGAGTGGTTAGAGCCCTTGGATTTGAGACTATGTTTAAAAAAGTTACCTCTTGAGAAAAGTCAAATAGCCGGGCATTATTCTGAATGTGTTCATGGTGCAGCCTGCCTGAAAGGCTTGGCCATCAAGAGTTGTCTCCAAAAAGGTGCAGCTCTGATTTTTCTGGAAGTGACAGAAATATTTGTCACAGAAGTTGCTAAGTGGCATGACTGAATCTTAATCCTCTTGTTAGGAGAGGAATGTATTTGTTACAACCAATTTATGATAATCCTAGCCGATTTGCTTGGTGCTTACAGAGGCCAGGGAGGTTGAAGCGCTTACCGACTGCTGACTCATAATCCTCGCTTCAGAAGGGTCAGAGCTGTTCTGTGACTGTTGTCAGCCCCATTCTGGAGATGAGAAGATTGAGTCAAAGAGAAACCAAGCATTGGCAGAAGGCCACAAAACCAGTAAGGGGCAGGCACAGGCGCAGAATATAGTTAACATGGCTCCTTGTTTGCTTCTCATAAACGGAATCCAGTCATCTTGAGATTATCATTAAAACGGAAAATCATTGCTGTTTTGTCTGGGTCCATCCTACCCTTCACTTGATTTTCTGGCTCTTCTGGTTTGGATGATGGGTCCGTAATTGCATCTCTGAGCTCAGAACTTTTCGCGGATCTTTGTGTTACTTAATTGGAGAACAGTATATTGTATACACACAAAATGAACACCGACTGTATTAATCAAGAGAGGCTTGATTCTGGCCTATAATGAATGACCAATCGCTCTCCAGTGACATAAAAAGTATAAAAAGTACGGCGACTAGGGGGCACCAAGAAAGCTTCCTCATCCTGGGTCGTAGGACTTCAGGCAGGCACTATAGACACATTTTCTCTGTCTAGTGGTGGTTGGAGTCAGGCGGCCCACGGGGGTGTACCGGACACTTGACTCTCTCGGTACCCGCGAGCCTCCCAGTTCCGGGCGAGCGTCTTCAGCTCCAGGCTCGTCGCAGGCAGGGAGTCAGGCAGTGTGCTGGGCGGTACCATGCAGAGCTGGTCCCCTGAGTCTTAGAAGGAGCTCGGGCACATCCTTGGCCGACCTCTGGGTGTCAGGGACATCACCCTGGAGTGAGAGGAGGGCATCCGGCTGGAGACGAAGAGAGAGGAAGGGGGCTGGAAGTGCGCGGGTTTGAGCTTTCCCCGGGCTCCAGTCACCCACAGCTCTGACCTCCCCCGCCTGGCTCGCTGTGTCGCCGCCGCCCACCTGGGCGCGCGAGGCTGCTGCAGCGTGGGTGCTGGCTCCCCAGGCCTCATTGGGTGGCTGTGTGCGGAGTTCTCCGGGTCCCTAGCATCCCCTCCCCCGCGCCGTCCTCTGTCCCCCTAGTGCCAGACAGGCTGGTTCTTTGCCCCTTGGGTCGGAGCGCGCTGGTGGGTTTGGCCTGCGCGGCGGCGGCGGCGGAGGCGGGGGAGCGAGTGAGCGAGCGCGAGGGGCGGGCGCGAGTGGTTGTGAGTCACCGGTACCTGGAGCGCTAGCGACGCAGAGCCAGCGGCTCACAGCCCGAGCCAGAGCCGAGCGCCAGCGTCGCAGAGTGCGGCCGGCCCCAGGCCCCGCCGCGCCCCCTTACATCCCACCAGACCAGTTCGCCCGCGCTTGAAACCCTTCAGCTTGCCCAGAGGTGGCACGGGGCTCTCCAGGGGATGTCACAGCGGCTCCCCGGAGCCCCTAACCACAGCCGCAGCAACAGCCACCGCCCGCGGGAACCGCGACAATGAATCCCCAGTGCGCCCGCTGCGGAAAAGTGGTGTATCCCACGGAGAAAGTCAATTGCCTGGATAAGGTGAGCGAGGGGGCGCCTGGCCAGCCCGGACCTGCCGGGCGTCCGACTGCACCTGCTCCAAGAAGTTTTGGCACCTGGGTTAGGAAGATGAGTGGGTTGGTATGTTTCCTGGGTCTCGGCACAGGGAGAGGATGCTTGAAGGAAGACCCCAGCCGTTGTGTCTGAGATCTCCACGATCAAATGATAAGGGTGTTTGAATTAGGAAAGGCTTTTGTCCCGGGTGTAGGGTGCGCGACATCCACACAGTTGCCTTGAAGGACTCATGGCAGCCCCAGCACGGAAGAACCAGAATTAGGTATCCAGTAGCTTGGCTGAGCCAACCAGGAGCCAAGCTGAGAACCCAGGGGCTAGGTTGAGCACCCAGCAGCCAGGTTGAGTCACCCACGAGCCAGGCTGGGAACGGGGGGGGGGCATTTAACAAGCCGCGTCCCCTCCCCCGTCATGTCTGTCCCTCCCTCCCCACTGCACGGACCTTGGCACCTTCATCTCATCCAGTCCCTAACAGTTCTTGTGACAACGGCTTTAGGAAAAGGCAAATAATTAATATGCCATGGGGCGCCACTGCCGCAGTGCTAAGAATAACCCCTGTAGGAAAGACCCAGCCCGTGTAGCAAGCTGACCCACGGGCGCCTACTCCACCAGGGTAAATTCCAGAGGAAGTGGCTTTAGCCGGGTCGCAGCAGCTCTGCCCTTCCTGGGTGTGGATGGAGTTGAACAGCCTGTGAGACAGACCCAGCGCGATCCCTGGTGACTGACAACTGAAACCAGCCGTAGGCAGTCCCAGTGAAATTTGCGTTTGGTGTTACAAACGCCTCGGTAGTGTAATCCATCTCTCAGACAGAGCAGCGTTTTGCAATTTAGTGGAGGCTGGGTGGGGATGGGACAAGGGTGTTTACATAGGCCACCTCTGCTACTGTGGGTTGTCTGACTTCCGGTGGACACGTGCGAGAAAATCCTACAAACACAACATTTAGGCATTTGGAAAGAAATCCTCTTTCATTTTAAAGTCCCCCCCCCCCCCAGTTCTCCATTATCTGACTTCAGGGTTCCTTTTCCACTGTAATATGGGCAGAACCTTGGCATCTCTTCCTTTGTGAGTCTGGTGGTGGGATTAATTTAAAAACGAACTTTAATAGCTGTCTGAGTTCTTCACTGAACTGGAAACATAAATGTGGGCTACTACCTACGTATATTTTCTGGTAACGTTATCATATGGGCTGCCTTCCCTGCCCGTTCTGGTCTTCTGTTCGCAACTGGTATTGCAATGAAGTGTTAAGTATTTGTTTGTGTTTTTCTTTCCTTCTTAGCATTGGCATAAAGGATGCTTCCATTGCGAGGTCTGCAAGATGGCTCTCAACATGAACAACTACAAAGGCTATGAAAAGAAGCCCTATTGCAACGCGTGAGTATTGCCAGTGCGCTGTGCCAGGGGGAGCCCAGCAGGAGAGCTTAAGTTAGTAGACATGCCTCTTCTGAAGAATCGACTCACTGTGCCACTCGGTGTGCAGGTGGCCCATGACCTGTTAACGCACAGACTCCATGGCCACTTACTACGTCGAAGGTCGCTGTGTTTATGTCCTGCTAATGTGTAGGGTAATTTGTGTGACTTTTCCACCAGGTTAGCGTTTGAAGTTCACAGCATTTCAGACTTAGCGACGTTTATTAGAAGCTCCAGAACTTACCCACTGAGAATGTGTGGGCTCTGACATGCATGTCAGGCAGATTTCCATTTTAATCATATGTCAATATCCATTTTAATTGCAGGATGTTGCTATCTTGCAGTTTTATATCTGAACCTAGTTGCTAGGGAAAGAAGTCTCGTTGGTTTGGTCTTCACTGAGACCGCTTCAGGTATTCTGGGGTTTGAGCTGGGAATGAAAGAATTGTGGAGTGATTTCTACCTGGTTAGTATCGGATCTGCTGCCGTAGACCTGTAGTAGACAAGGTACTTGTGGCTGCTCAGTAGTAGGTGGGGAAATGAAGCAGCGGCACTCTCTTTGAAGGCTCCCCTGAGGGCATGTTCTGGGCAATATTAGCTAGCCTTGGCACAGTGTTTACCATGAGTCAGGCCATGCTTAGAGTACTTTATTCATACCGAGTTATTTAATCTTTACTAACATCACGTGGGTAAAGGGGAACATTAATATTACTCCCCTCCATAACAGGTAATGAAACTAAATGGAGGCGCTAAGCTTCAGAATGGGGCTCAGGTCACTTCCAGGGGCTGCAAGTGACTCCACATTGGGCAGAACCTCCAAGGGCTCTCTTGTTGCCTTGGGACCTGAGCTGCTTTACTCTTCTGAGCATCCCTCTGGTCACACAGTGGCTTCCTAACCATAGATTCTCCCTCTTCCCAGTTCCCCCATGATCATGGCCAGGTCTAGAGATAGCTCAGAGACCTCTGGACAACTCTAACATTCTAGCTGGAATATTGGCAGAACCTGCTCCTTCCCAGTGTTTGAAGCAGCCCCATAGGTCTTTGGGAGACTGAGGGTCAGGGCATCTTCATCTTGGATAGGGAGTATGAAAGAGAGTCAGTGAATAAACGGTGTACTCAGATATCTGGTGCAGAACTTTAAAAATATCTGGTTTCTGGGGGAAGGCTCAGTGGGTACAGGCTCTTGTGCCATAAGCATCAACACCTGTAACCTCAGTGTTTGGGGAGTAGAGATGGGGGTCACCAGGACTCGCTGGCCGTCTACCTACGCAGGTTTCATGAGAGACTCTGTGTCAAGGGAAGAAGGTGGAGAGTAACAACTGGTAGTCTCTAATTTCCTTGCCTGTGCACGTAAGTTTCACATACACACACATACGTATATACATACATACATACAGATACACACATACAGTATGGTGGAGAATTATAATTTTTTCTTTGTAGTTGGAATTTTCTTTGGGCCACCAAGCAGCTCCCAAATAAAGACACAGAGACTTATTAATTATGAATTCTCGGCCTTACCTTAGTCTTGTCCCACTAGCTCTTTTAACTTAATTTGACCTGTTTCTATTCATCTATGTTTTGCCTTGAGGCTTTTTATCTTTCATTCATTCTGTGTGTTTTATTTTCCTACTTCCTCATTCTTGTTTGACTGCCTCCCCCCCCATCTTCCTGGAATCTTTTTTTCTTTCTTCCCCCAAGTCTAAGTTCCTCCTCCTACTTACTTTCCCTTCCCAGAAGCCTGTACCTCCTCCCTTGCTATTGGCTATTCAGCTTTTTATTAGACCAATCGGGTGCCTGAGGCAGGCAAGGAAAAACAGCAGCACAGCTTCATATAATTAAACAAATGCAATACATCTTTTGCAATACATCTTTATATAACTGAGCAAATATTCTGTAACATAAACAAATACATCACATCTTTATATAAACAAACGCAACATATCTTTATATAGTTAAGCAAATGTAACACATATTTGCATAGTTAAACAATTATTCCTCAACATTTCTTTGCATTTCTTTCTGGTCTAGTTTAGGGCTCACAGGTAGACAGATGCTTTCCAAGAAATTAGAATTTTGAGGACTGAAGAGAATTCAGGGCTTCTTTGGACAAGTAGTGCACAGATATTCTCCGAATCTGTTTTCAACCCTCCCAAACCCTATCCCTTACTGAGAAAATCTAAAGACAAAAATGAGATTTTGGGGACCGTGGTCTTCTGCTTCCTTAAGGAGGACAAACAGCTGGTTCCAGATCAAAGACTGGGTGCAACAAGAGAATGAGGGGCTGATAACACATTGCTCAGATAATTGTTCTTTAGGGAAAGGAGATTAACGATCCTTCCTGGAACTGTGTAGCTTGTGGCCTAATGGCCCCAGCTTTATGAGCTATTCAGGATCAGGAAGGATCCCTTATAACTTTACTGCCTGAAGTTTAACCCAATCCACAACAATGCTTTTTGGGTTCCCCAAGAGGGCCTTCAGGGTTTAGAGGGAAAAAGGAGAGAATAACAATTGCAAAAGAGATGGATACATGGAGTGACAAAAGAAATTTAAAAAAAGGAAGATAGAAAGAAAGAGAGGAAGGAAGCCGGAGAGGTGGCTTACTGGCTTATGTGCTTGTACACAATCTTGAGGCCCTGAATTCTTTCCCCAGAAACCATGTAGAAAATTAAGACATGGTAAGAAGGAGGCAGGTCTGGGGCTTGCGGACCAGGCAGTCTGGCATACATGTTGACCTCCAGGCTAATGAGAGACCCCATTTCAAAACCCAACAAGGCAGACAACTCCTGAGGATTGAGAATGGTACCTATGGTTGACCTCTGTCCTTCATACACATGCTTACATAAATGTACCCACATGTATTGGAATACACATGTGAATGAGCGCGTGTGCACGCGTGCACACGCATGCATCCACACCCACACACAGAGTCTAGAGGGAAAAACAAGAAGCAAGTTAGCTTAGCGCAGCTCTGTTCTGTGAGAGTCTCACAGTGCGCTGCAAGTCCTGAACAGGTTGGGAAAGGCTAGCTAGTTTGAACTATGACTCAACAGTGAATTAGTGCCAAGACACTGGGATTTGGACCCTAAGACAAAAGAACTCCATCAATAGGAGATTTCTGGGCTTGAATATTAGTTTTCACTCATTTTAGATACCTCTAAATTAAATATTTTCAGATTTTCTGTTTCTGATGGTTAGTAATCTCAACTAGAAGTGTTAGAGTACCACCTGGTTCTTTGGCTCATTATTGGACCCAGCAGTTCACTTTATTCAACAGCTAAAAGGAAGGCAGGAATTCACCTCTCCTGGGTGAGAGAGCTGAAGTTTCGTATTTGTCTAACTTTGCTCAAGTTTGCACTCTATCTTAGCATACTTTCTCCAGAAAATAAGGCTCCGCGAGTTGCGGGTTCTGTTCTCCATGATGTTTCCAGGCTCAGATGTATCCCTTGTTTTCAGTTCATATTTTTCTAAGGGCATGTGTTGCCATGTGACCTGGTCCATGTGGATTACCCTCTGGGGATCCCATGCATCTGCTCTAATTCAGGGGGTGCTTGTCAGTCATCTGTTCCCTGTAGTCTCGGGCAGAAGGGCGGCCATCGTTTCTCTGGGTCAGTGGTGGAAAATTGATTCTTGAATGAATTAAGCTTCAGGAAAATGAAGTGTTTTCTGTCTGTCCGTGGAAAGCGACATTTTATCTGTACCTAGGTTGGTTCAGTAGTTGATACACACATGTGCTCAAATGTCAAAAAATATCTTAAAAAGAAGAATACAGTCCTTCTTTAGTAACTGAGGTGTATAGGTTCCAGCAACCCCTCCCCTCTCTCTTTAGCAATATTGGTAGATGCTCAAGGCCCTTGAAGAAAGGGATGTAGTGTTTGCATATAACCTGCTCATGTCCTCCCACATATGATAAGTCACCTCCAGATGACTTACCCAAGCACAGTGTAAAAGCCATGCAAATGGTTCTCATGCTGTATTGCTTAGGGAGTGACGACAGGAAAAAGGCCTGCGCATTTAGCAGAGATTCCTAATTCCCAGTAGTTTTCATCTGTGAGTAGGTGAGATATGGCCCTCACAGGTAAGGAGGGCAGATTACATTGACCATCTGTGTATTTCTTACCTGGAATCAACTTTTATTAAACTTTTGGCCAATTTTGCTTCATCCTTTTCTAACTACATCTAATTCTCTACAATTTTTAAATATTGTCAGGCCATTGGCCAGTTTATCTTGTCATATTTCATCCTGAAACATGATATTGTACACTAAGAATAAAGATATTTTCTTCAAGAATCAACAGAACCATTTTCATGTGTAAGAAAATAAAATTGATAACATTTATATTTGGCCCATGTTTAACCTATGTTTCTTTCATTGTCCTCAGATCGTCTTTTTCAGTTTGTGTGTGGGGTGTGTGCGAGCGTGTGCATGCCTTATTTTAGGATCCAGTCAGGGTACATAGCTTACATTTAGTCATTAGGAAAACACCAACTTCTTCTGGCTACTACAAGTTCACTGTCAGGCATTCAATTTCTGCTGTCAATTCTCGTGGCTTGGATAGTCTCTTAAGAGAGTTTTCAGGCAGAGTACTTATGTGGTATTTTCTTTTAGACAGTAGCATATGTAATTAGCTTGAGACTCTTTGAAATAAATATTAACGTTGTGCTTAAGATTTGCAAGCATAAGCCCAGGCATTTTCTTTGTAATTGATACCTGAGGGCATCTTTTTTTAATGGAATGAGGCAGTGAATGCTTCTTGAGTTTAGATGCGTTGCTTGTTTATAGTCTCATGTGCTTAGAGAAGAAATAAGTATTCTGTTTGCTTTCATGCAAAGGAGGGCATGTATAAAATGTAATTTACATGGCATTTACATTTTGATCTTTTTGTTAGGATGATCGGAATAGAGTATATGCTCGACAGGAGATTGGACACAATGCACATTTACTTCCTAACATAGCACTGCAAACTATTAAAATATTTAAAAACAAACTGGTCTACTTGAGTACGTGCCATGTTTTCATAAGCCTTTATATTTCATAAGCCGGCAGTGGATTCTTGGTTAGCACATTCAGGATTTTCTGCATCTTAGAACTTGCAAAGCAAAGAGGACTGAGCAATGTTCTTACTGCTTAGAGGTGCGGGGAAAATAACACGAGATGATTAGACAAAAAACACAGCTTGTATTTATGCGTGAATTATATGCCAAGCTAAACTACAAACACTCTGATACCCCACATGCCACACAAAGACTATAAACCCCAAGGCCATTTGTCAAATTATTTAATTTATTGTGTGTGAAAGTCAAATTTGCATTCATTATGTGTTTGCAAAAAATATATTGGTTCTTAGAATTTTCTGAGAAGACATTATTGCTTAGAAGTAGCAATATCAATGACTGGCCTTTACTATGCTTCCACCAAATGTCACATTATCTTAGGTCCAGGGAAGGACCAGACAATGATGCAATAGTTTAATATGACCTTGCCAATAATTTCCCCAAGTCATTTCTTCTGCAGATTTGTGTGTGTGTGTGTGTGTGTGTGTGTGTGTGCGTGTGTGCATGCATGCTTGTGTGTAGGGCAATGGAGGGCTGTGTGTGAACATTTGTCCCGATTGTGTCAAATGTATTTTTAATTGTGAAGTAAAAACAAAACAAAACAACCCGAAAACAAAAACCAAAAATTATCCCAAACCCACAGATATCTGTGCTAAGTACATTTAGTCATCTTTCCAATAAGATTCCCTCCCACCAAAGAGTCTCACTTAACACGATTTTGTCAGACTTTGGAAAATGAAACAGCAGGAGCTGTGTGTTGCCTTTGCTTTCTTCTCTGGCTGCGTTATCATTTCCCCTTGTGAATATTCAGTGGCTAGCTCCAGCCTGGAAGATGCTGAGCTGGGCGCTGCTCGTTAAGAGCCACTCAGAATGGTCAGTGCGCTTCTGCCAGCCTGTCCTGCGGGTGCATATCTGGGCCAAGGCTCCTCTGGTTCTCACTTCACTCTTCTCTGTGCTAACTCCTTGTTAGTACTCTTTCTGAGGTTATCAGAGGAGAGGGAAGGGAAAATAATGAAACACAGACCTGAGCTCCACGCCCATCCCACCTCCTGTTTCCCTTATCTCTGTGTCCACCTTCCAAATTTGGTCGTGTAACACTTTGTGGCTATTTCAAGGGGATTTGTGAGTTCCCTACTGTTAGTGAGCAGTGGTTTCTGAAGGTTTCCTGACCTGCACAGCCCGTCATGGACACTTTGGAGCTTGGCATTGATGGGTTTGAATCCTGACACCATCTTGTCTTCTAGAACAAGTCTTTGGATTGTTTATTCTTCCTCTATAAAACAAGAACAGTAATAACATGTATTATTTACTTTTCTAATTGTGGGGCAGAATGCCTGAAAGCGGTAACTTCAGAGAGAAGAGGTTTATTAGACTCACAGTCTCAGAGGGCACAGCCCAGCACAGTAGGGAAGACATGGAAGTGGGGGCTTGTAGATAGTCACATGGTGGTGACAGACCAGAAGCAGAGTGAGAAAGTGGGTGGGGCTGTAGCTCTCAAGGTCCCCCTAATGTCCTGTATCCAGACAATTTGTCCAACTTCATAAAGATTCAGTAGCTTCCCCAAATAGCGCCACCAGTAGGAGACCAAGTGTTCACACACAAAAACCAGTGCGTGTGTGTTGGTACACATTTAAACCATAACCTGCCAAACTCACAGCACCCGGTGAAGATTGCAAAAGCCAGGAGCAGCACATAGCTGACCTTCAGCAGACAATAGTGCCCTTTTCACCGTGGGAAAAAGTACAGAAAGATGGAGAAGCACAGCCCATAAATAATAGCAGTTACCCTAATAGAAAAAGTCATACTGAAGTGTGTGTGCACGTGTGCATGTACGTGTGTGTGCATCCGTGTGCGTGTATGTGCGTGTGTGCGTGTACATGTGTGTGCATCTCTGTGTATATGTGCGTGTGTGCGTGTACGTGTGTGCATCCGTGTGCATGTATGTGTGTGTGCGTGTACGTGTGTGTGCATGCCTGTGTGTGTGTGTGTGTGTATACGTGGTGCTGGGGATCAGATCTGAGGCCTCATATATGGTAGGCGAGCACTGTCTCACCAAGCCACACCACTAGCCCCACCCATACCAGATTTTGCACTGTGGAATGCCATTCCTGTAACCAGAATTGGAAGAAAGAAAGATAAGTATCAAACATAGAGAAAACATGAATATGCCCTCGAGTGCTAAGAGTTTGAGACAGGCTAGTTTGTTGTTATGCCCTGTATGCCAGAAAGCACTGAGAGTTGCCCATGGGTATGGTGAGGAACAGGGTGTCCGTGGCCTGGAAGTGGGCCTTTAATGGACTTCAGCTGTTGCTTTTACACGCTTCCATCATGCGAGCCCCACACTTTTCCTGGGGGCCAACCTGGTACTGTTAGCCCCTAGATCAACTGTGGCACACACATACCTTGCTGTGTGGGATCTATCTGTGTCCACTCGAGGAGGGGAGGGTTCTGTTTTGCTCACTTGCTTGTCCCTTGAACCTGCCATGTGAAGACGAGATGGTGCTCAGCTGGCATTAAGGCTTTCTTGGGGACTGTTGTCATGCTAACCTCTCTGAGTGCTGCCTCTGCGCCCTAATTCAGCACGGGGCCCTGCTGGTTTCTCCTAGGAAGGCAAGAAGTTGGACAATCTAGGAGCAAGGTGTGGGCTAGGCTCTGAGGAGCCTGAAAGGTTTTTTCCAAATCTGAATAGCAAAGGGGTAAAATGTCCTTATTGACGGGCTAGGCTTGTGAATTCCAGGCTTGGATGTGGTAGGATTCATTGTTGGTGCTTAAAGGTTCAGGTGTACCAGGGGATACATTCTGAAAACACTCCTTACCCGTGTTTGCGTTTTCATTGTAATTTGTGAAGGGGGGAAATGTCTTCTCCTTAACAGGGACCTTACAGAGACGAAATGGCGGGAGGATGTTTGTGAGCATCAATACATCAAATGACGGCTATCAGGCACCCACATGTCAGTCCTGTTATTTATCACAGCAAATTAGTGACATGACCTAATATTTCTCAGAGATTGTAGAAAATGTCACAGTCTTAACTTCGAAGGAAAGACATCGTGATACGCTGGAGTTCTGCTGAGCAGCGATTAGAATATGCCTTGCCTGCCTTGACGTTGTGTACTTCAGGGGAAAAATTAAGTCTTTATTCCTTGACATAAACATTTATATTAAAGGATGGCAAATCTTTCCTCCTTCTCCCCTTTGTGTGCCCATCTTTCCTCTTCTTCCTCCTGGTGATTGAAAAGGAGAGGAGGATATACTTTATGTCCCATGAAATGTTCTAGAATATATGTGAAATGTTCTGATCCTCAGGCACCTCCTTAAGGCACTGACAAAATTTGGCTCATTTTATTATCTTTGGAAATGTCAGAGGATTGTGTTTACAGACTGCTCATGGAATTCCTCCCTATTTGAAAATACTTCCAAAAGGTGTCTTTGACGTGTGCCTTCTGTCTGTTCAGGGTGATGCATTTGGTATGGAATGATGTGAGGTTAGCAGAGATTCCGAGACGGAGCACAGAAAATACCTTCTGTGTCTTGGTGAAATGCAAGGTCAATGTGTGATATAGACGTGTGCGCTGGAGGACTTATTGATTATGTGTCAGAGGCTGGAGTAAGAGGACATGGTTGTATGTCTTCCTTAAACATTTTCAGATGAATGTTTTACCAAGTGGTTCCCAAGGAAGTCAGGAAGTAAGAAAGACAGACATTGGGGTGCACGGCAGGCACCCTGTCCTCTGGTGCACTGAGCCCCCTTGCAGTTTCTAGGGAAGAGGGTGAGTTTTGTTTGCTGTTTCTGCTGCGGGGTTAGTGTGATCTGGGCTTTTAGCACTAGAAGTCGGATCTTGGGTAACATTTATGAGTTGAGTCCCCAGCACAATTCAGAGCCTGAGTAAAAAGGATTGTTATTGATCCTTCTGTGCTCAAGTTTACTGCTGGAACCCAGCAAAACTCCTCTAAGGAATCCAATGGCTCTTCCTGGTTAAGACTGGATGGGGGCACGGACACAGCAGTGGAGAAGGATGTGTGTGAAAGGCCAGGCTTAACTGTCCACGATTGTTTCTTGTGAAGCTGGAAACCCGATGTTAGTTTTGTTTGCATTTGGCTTTGCATTTTCTAGATGAAGCCCGGAAGGAGTGGCCTTGTGGCACTCAGCTTCTGTTTACCTTTCTGCAGTCTGCTGGCTCTTTCCCACTGAAGTCTAGGAGGGGCCAGAAGGCAGCCAGTTCACTGTGTGCATCCCTAAGTCCCATGGACTGAGAACGAGGCTGGTGGTCTGTTATGTTCCTGCTTCAACTCAGGGATTTAAAAAGACTTTTAGACAAGAATCCTTGATTAGCTCCCTGGATGCTCGTTATTCATCAAAGGCAGATGCAAACCAACAAGTGAGCTTGGAGCGATGGCGTGATGATACTCAGCCAGGGGCTTACGGATCTGAATGGCAGGGGAATGTCATATTGTTGCCTGCTAATAATTGTGATCCTTAAATGTGACTTCATGATCCATTAACTGATCAAGAGCATGATGTCTATCAAATTCAGGCTAGGCACAAGCTTTCAGTCAGTACATACATCAATAGAGAAGGCCTGCTCCCAATGCTTCCACTCTAGAAGATCCAATGCCCTCTTCTGGCCTGCTCACACACATATACACCCACAATACCCATAATCAAAAATAAGGATGATCAATCTTTTTCTAAGCAGAGAAGGCCTGCTCTACTCACAAGTATTTAAAAAGAGATTTACTTGTAATTTTTAATTGTGTGTGTCTGTGTGTGGATACATGTACATGAGTGCAGTTTCCTGCGGAGGCCAGAAGAGAGCACTGCATCTCCTGGAGCTGGTTGTAAGTGATCTGATACAGGCAGGGAACTCAGAGCCTCTGTAAAATCAGCATGCTCCTGTGAGCCTGGTGTCCAGTCTCCACTGACGCGCTCTTGGTGGTTTGATGCCTTGGATAGTGTATGTCATTGTTCCAAGGCGACTCTCCCACTGTCTCTCCGGGTTCTTGAGCTTCATGCATCCCATCACCTCTCCTTGTTTATCTCTGCATAGCCATCCCATGGCCTTTCCCATGTTTGCCCATTGTCCTTACCATTGTCTAATTGTCCTTTAGCAATTCTCCTGCCACCATAGTTACCTGTCAGTATGTGATTCTGTCCACAGTGTGCCCTGTGAGACACATCTGGTGGTACTCCATTGCCTGCAGGCTGAGCATCTAACAGATGTTCACAACCATCTTTTGTCTGTTTCTCAGTTGCTCCACTTCTCTTGAGCCACATTGGGCTACTGGCTCTGAGGCTTTTATTGAGTTTCTTAGCTGAAGTCTTAATAGCTTCACCTTCAGAGTGGGCACAATTATAGACTATCTCTTAGAAGTAAGAATTTGTTGGAATAATAAAATTAAATTAGCAAAATTTTGGGCACATAGTAAAGAGTAAGCAAAGATTAAGGATGATTTTATCATAATTTATCAAACATCCAGATTTAACCATTTAGTATTGCTTATTTATGACTATGCACGAGTTACTTTTATCTTCAGAGCTATGACTACCTTTGTGAAGTACACTGAATTTTTTAGTCAACTATTGGACTTTCCCTCTGTGCATTTATTATAGCTTTTTTTTCTAAATCTTCGGCTGTGTGTATACTGTAGTATGAGTATGGAGGAAATAGGTCGCAGACTTGAGTGTCAATGCTCACTTCCAGTTTGCTTGATATAGGGTCTTTCGTTGTTCACTGCCCTGTGTGTCAGGCGAGCTGGCCTATGAGCTCCCTCTGTGTTCTCTTCCCAGCCTCTCTGTAGTTCCGATGCCTCAGTTTCTCCATGCGTTCTCAGGCTTATCTTGCGCCACAGTTGCTTTGGTGACCTCATTTGTGGGGATTTCCTGCTGAGCTGGAAACTGGGGATTTCTCAGCCAGGGCTTGGAGATGGAGACCAGGAAAGGCAGGTCAACTGGAAGAGATTTATATGTGTAAGCGGCCGTTTCTGGCAAATATGGAAGGTGTTGAAAGTGAGTGTTGCAATACTGCAAAGCAGTACTGGACTGGGCATCGTTCCACAAGTGAAGGGCTTGGTCCCTAACAAGAAGGGTGGCTTCTTAAGATTCCAGCCACAGTTCTCTGCCAGCCACATTCCTGACCTACTGGATGGAAATTTCAGAGTGACATCAACTCTTTCAGATATGATAATTAGTTTGGATGAGGCATAGAACTCAGCAAGGAGTTGGGAGAGGCATGATCAAAGTACACTGGATGAAACCCCAATAAATTAATTAGAAAGAAAATTTTCTTTTTATCATCAAAGATACAAACCAGGGGGCTGGAGAGATGTCTCAGTGGGTAAGTGTTTGCTTGATAAGCACCAGGGCTTGAGTTCCGATCCCAGCACTCATACAAACAGCCAGATATACGTGCCTATTGGGAGTGGCGACAAGGGAGGATTGCTGGGTTTGCTTGCCAGCCTAAACAAACAATGGTGAGCTCTGGGCTCAGTGAAAGACTCTGTCCAGAGAAAATAAAGCTCGGAGCAACAGGGGAGCAGACCAGCACCCTCCTCTGGCTACTATACACATAGGTATGGGTGTGTGCTCTTGTACATACATATGTGCAAACACAACACAAGGGGAGGAAAAAAAACACAAATCAAAGTCATCCAGTAAAAAGGCATATAGGCCAGAATCTGGGAGAACACTGGGCATGGTGATTCGCTGCTTTTGCTCTGTGGAGCCAGGATCTGTTACGTCCCTCCACCCCCAACACTAATGTGTTCAGCAACCAGGACTCCCCACCAGGCTCTGATGTCCAGACTGTTTTTTGGAGTTTCATTATTTAGGTACAACTCTATTAGTCATTTGCCATGTGACTGTTGAGTCTCTAACCCCCTCCACTCTCTGGAGGAAGTTGTTGATATAATCCTACTCAAAGCTCAAATGAATTACGTGGTCTTTTATAACAGCCAGCCCACTTTGAGCTGTACTGACAGCATACAGTTTAGTTTTGTCCAAGGGGTTCGTGAAGGACAGAAGTCACTCCAATTCCTTAAGGAAGTCCAAGTGTTTGGGGTATGCCTGTCAGAAACTAGAGACAATGGTCAATTCAATTTCTTTCTATACAGTAGCTGCGCTCCACCTGTCTCCATCAATGCACCCTTTGTGTACATCACAAACCTCCTTATCTCGTTATGGCCTGATGATCACTATCTGTAGTTAGTCCCTTAACAGAAGTTAGGACACACACACACACACACAGACACACACACTCGAGTTTGCTGCTTCTCTGGGAGAAGCCAGTGAAGGGAAGAACTGAGGAACTCTGTATATTTATCTTTTATAGACAAATCTTTTCTATAAGCGTCCTCGAGGGCAGGGTGGTTCTAATTGCCTTTGTGTATTAAAGGACCTGCTGTGTGTTCACCTGACATCTAATAGAGAAGATTGCCTTGCCAGTTCTGTCAGTGACGCGGTGAGCCTTTTGGCTCTCAAAGCAGTGTAGCTCAGCTTTATTCCAGGCCCTGCTAGCCAACAACTGACTCAATGAGAAGGCATAGATGCGTCTCTCCATAAGAGTCCACGTGTCAATCCTTTCTAGAACTGGCCCTGCTTGAATTGATAACACTTGACCTGTGTAGTGATAAGCACTTCTGGTGCGGTGAAATGCGGCCACGTACAGCGAGATTGTTCATCACTGATGCACTCTTGAACAAGGCTGACAAGAGAAATGTTTATGGAAGTAGCTTGTGAAAATGACTTTGCTGTGTGACTGTTTCCCCAAAGCCTGAGAAACAAATCCCGTGTGGCTCTTAGCATTCTTTCTGCTCCTGTGATAAGGTCAAGCCGAACTTTATGAAGAAAGTGCTTATTTTGGCTCACGGCTCCAGGGTACAGTCCACAACGAAGAAATCAAGGCATCTGGGTCGTGAAGCAGCTGGTCCTAGCCCACCCACAATCAGCAAGCAGAGAACAACAACTACACGCTGCCACTCTTTTTTGACCCACACAGCTCAGGATCCCAGCTAGGGAATGGTGCCACCTACAGTGGGCAGGTCTTCCCAACCCCGTTAAAGTAGTAAAAATATTCCCCCACAGGCATATCCAGAAGCCCATCTCTTGTAAGATTCTAGACTCTGCCAAATTGACAAGTAACAGCAACTATCAACCATGAATTTTAGATGAAAGGCCACACATGTTCATTTACACGTCATGTTATGTTTTTTTTGAAAATACGTTTATCCTGCCCCCCCCCCCCCCAGTATTAATGGCTCCATCCTCTCATGAATGAAGGGTCTGTTTATGAGTGCACACACACACATGAAGTTTTGTTTCAGGTACATTCCACCATATTCTGAGGCAGGGTCTCTCACCAGCCACATAGGTTAGGTCGCTCAGCTAGTGAGGCCCAGCAATTTGTCAGCCTCCACCTTTCTAGTGATCAGATCACACCCATGTGTCTTCACTCCTTGCTTTATAATTCGAGTTCTGGGATTGACTCCCAAGCCCTCATGCAGCAAATAATCTCCAACATCCTCTATTCTTTTACGGAACAATTTTATTTTCTTGATTAAACTTTCTGTCTTTTCCATTTTCAGAAGCCTACAGACAACTTAGTGGGATCTGTGCACCCCCACCCCCATCTCTCATTGTCTCTGCTTAAGGTCTTTCCTGTTGCTGGTGACGTAGTTCTCTGATTTTCTTAACATTACATGAAATTCTATTTAAAATTTCTAGATGCTTTAGGCACATAATAATTAAGGGTTATTCCTGTCGGGAATAGAAACACCATATTAGCACAGTTCTTCCTCTCAGGCTGCTAAAGAAAGATTCTTGTTTAGAGGATTTGCCTCTGTACTCTTCTTCTTCTTCTTCTTCTTCTTCTTCTTCTTCTTCTTCTTCTTCTTCTTCTTCTTCTTCTTCTTCTTCTTCTTCTTCTTCTTCTTCTTCTTCTTTTAATGGTTCTTATGTAACACTGAGTTTAATTGCCTGGGAGTCTGGAGCTGCTTTATTTGTGTATCTCTTACATTCTGAGCACCCAGAGGTTGAGTGGTCTGTGCCCTGGAAGTGTTCCACTTAATGGCCGTCTGGAAGATGTTGTCTCTTCCTTCACACAGCGATGACACAGCAGATGAGGAGTAAACACGTTTGGGGACTTAAAAGCATATTGATTCCAGCCGAGTATGGAGTGCACATCTATGATCCCAAAGGGGAGAAGGCAGACAGGCGATGTGGCTCCGCTGGGAAAGTGTTTGCCTAACACGCGTGGGATTCTCGCTTTGATACCCAGTACTATGTAATCTGAGCATGGTGGTACATACCTCGGACCCCAAAGGATCAGGGTTAGCCTTGGCTATGTCGGTAGTTTAAGGCCAGCCTGTCCTGAGACATGGAACCCTGTCTCAAATTTTTTTTTAAAGAAAGCACATTTATTCTGGGTGGGATCCAATAGTCTTGTATCTAACAGCAGGCATCCTCTCTCTCCCCAGTCCTGGTGGGCTGGGAGACAGGGAGACATTGTCACAGAGGATTTAAAAATTAATTCTGCAGTGGGAGAAGACAGGTGGTCATATAAAAGAAGCACCTACATGGAGGAGAGATCAAGTGATGCTCGGATGAGATAGGGAGGGGGTACTCATGCTCTCCCGTCTGCACCAACACAGACACCGGTGAAAGCACTCCAGCTCCGGAAGTAGGGCAGGCACAGAGCGCGGACAGGGTGACGAAATTGTGACATGTCTGGGAGGTGAAGCCCTGTGTAGGGAAGAACTTGCAGGTGAAATGGTGATAGACAATGGGGTCAAGCTGATTTGGAAATTAGATAACTAGGTGGCAGGACGGCAGTTGCAGTGACTTTGAGATACATGCTCTCAGTTCTATTGAAGTTAAGAATAAGAGGAAAATTCCCAGTTCCCTCATGCCCAGTCTTCAGGAAAAGTATAGTGTGGGGAGGAGGAAAGGCTTTGTTGGTCAGGGGGCCTGGGCTTGGGAAGTCTGTGCTCAGTGGGCAGGAGCCCTGTCAACGTTGCTTTGTGTGTCCATTGGCACACAATTGGCCTTTTATAACGATTTCTCATGTAGACAAAAGAAGGTATGTTAGTCAGCTTTCCATGACTGTAACGAAACACCTGTGCTAAGCCATCTTATGCAGAGAGAAGGCTTGTTTTGGCTTCATTTTGGAAGGGTCAACTCATGTCTGAGCCAGCGACAAGACAGGCACTGTGGTAGAGGGTGTTGAATAGAACAGAGCTTTTCCCCACAACCAGGAAAAAAGTCGAAAAGAAGCCATGTCCGCAATGATCACCACAGGGCCCCAGTTCTTTAAAGGTTTCCTGACCAGAAAGCACCAAACTGGGGCCAAGCTTTGACACCCAGATCTTTGGGGGCACTTCAGATTCACGCTGCCGCTAAAGGAATCAAGGAAGTGACTCAATGGGACAGAAGACTTTACAAAATAAGTTGAAATAAAAAAGTACCCATTATTTCAGAGGGGGAAAAGAGAGGTGAAGCTGTTAACGCAGAAGGCAACAGAGGGCTGAGCTGGAAGGCTTCTGAGAGCAGAGTAGTATGGCATAGAGAGGGTGGGTGGCTACACACGCAGAGGAGGGCGCGAGCATTAGCATTAATCCAGGGAAACCGACCGGCAAAGGCAAAGGAATTTTCAAAGCACTTATGCGCTGAGAGAAGAGTTTTTTATTTATTTATTTATTTATTTATTTATTTTTTTGTGATGGGCTTGATACGTAGGGCTTTGTATATTAGGTCAACTTTGCTTCATGCTCAAGGTAGACGATGAATGACTGCTCCAAGTCCCTGAAGGAAAACATGAGCCACAGTTTGGGGACGGCATCGTGATAATAAATGATGAGAGACAACAGTGGGGTTCCGGGGTTCCTATTCTTTAGCCTTTCAACTAAGAAGCAAGTGATCGAAGCACCATCAATATAAACTCAGAGAAATTGGGGTTCACCCTGAAGTTCTGAAAAACAAAACAGCTAGCTACTGTCTCTTACCTCAACCTTAGTCTGAAATGGCGATCCTGCCTCCAGGAATCTCAGAATGAGACTGTGACTGAGAGCTGTCTCCTCCCGTTTTACATTCCTCTCTCGTTCTAGGATTAAAGGTGTGAGCCACTGGGATTAAAGGCATGCACTGACCAGTTTCTACGGCAAACTAGTGTGGCTACTGGGATTAAAGGTGTGTGTTGTTGTGGCCTGGTCTATAAGACTGGCCAGTGAGGCTGTTTTACTCTCTAAACTTCAAGCTTTATTTATTAAAATATAAATAAAATATCACTACATATGACTGCATTAAAAATGCATGAATGTCATTAAGGAATTAAAGTAGGGCTTGGGGTATAACTCAGTGGTAGAGAGCACTTACCCAGCTTGTGTGAGGCCCTAGTCCTGATATTAAACCCTACTATGGCAAAGTGGGAGAGGAAAGAAGAAAATATGAAGCCATTCTTCAGCTGGTGAAAGGTTTGACTCCCTAGGTATCGAGGTGAAGCATACGGAAGCATCTGGGAACATTCTTCAGGTTCTGATCCTGGGATCCAAAGGGTGGCACTGGGAATCTTGGGACTCACTGAGGCTAGGATACCTCCTTCTTTTGTGCCTTGATCTGTAAAATGATGTCCCAGCCACCCTTCTGCCAGGCAGAATACCTAGTCTCAGTGGATGGTAACATACTCCCTACCTCTTCTGGTGCCCTGAATAAATACTGTCGTCTGCCCGACTGTTCAGAGTGGACACCGTAGGGGCACTAGCTGTGATTAGGATCGCCTATTCATTTTGAGAAACTGCCATAAGAGAGAGCTTTGGGGATGGGGGAATTTTCCATTTAACTTTTAGAACGGGGAAGAGACAGATTGTAGAAATCATTGCCTAATAAGTGTGATATTAATTCCTGGCAAAACTCTCCATGGGTAAGTGCATGGGTGGTTTGGGAAGACTTCAAAAGTTCTCAGGCACCTGTGCTAGTTTGTTAGGCTTTTGTGGTGGAAAGCCACGGACCAGTGCTTCTACTGGAGAAACAGTGTCTCGTCATCTCAGATGTTAGAGGGGTTTGGTGGGTGTGAGGAAAGGATGGATACTTTTCAAGACTAGATGGGAAGTTGTTCCTGGCCTCCTTCCTTGGCCTGCAGGTAGCCAGATTCTCTCTTCACATTATCCCTTGGTGTGCACGTGGGTTCCAGTCAGTCCCTTTTATGAGGACAGCAGCTTTGTTGGCATAGGCCCTACCCTGATGGCCTCATTTCCACTTACTTCCGTTTTTCCCTTTTCTCTTATTCTCCCAACCCCCACTTTCCTGCGAGGGGAGTAGATAGCCCAGGCTGATTTAGAACTTGGTGTAGCAAAGAATGGCCTTGAACACCAATCCTCCTGCCTCCATTTCCTAAATGCCGGCTTTCCAGGCCTGTGCCTTTATGCCTGTATACTTAGTTATTTCTGCAAGGACTTAAGGTTGCATTCTGAGATATTTGTGGTGAAGATCTCAGCATATTTTGAAGGGGTAATGGAAGAGAGTACTCCAGCGTATTATTTTTATTGGGGGGGGGCTAGGGAGATGTACACAGTTCATAACTGGATCTTTAGGAAAAAGTCAATCAAAGCATCAGTAGTTTCATGCTTGATGTTATGATAAATATATACACAATAAACTTGGGAATTTTTAGAAAGTATTTAATATTGTTTTTAAATATCAATTACACTTTTTTTTTCTAAATAAGGTTTCTTTGTATAGCTCTGGAAGTCCTGGAACTCACTCTTTTTTTTTTTAAAGTAATTTATTTAGTTTTATTTCATGTGCGTTGGTGTGAAGGTGTCAGATTCCCTGGGA
The DNA here is from genome assembly GCF_014885135.2 of Alexandromys fortis. Lineage (NCBI taxonomy): Eukaryota > Metazoa > Chordata > Mammalia > Rodentia > Cricetidae > Alexandromys > Alexandromys fortis. The sequence continues at coordinate 1,715,610 of NW_026067958.1, read as the reverse complement.
CTGGAGTTACAGACAGTTGTGAGCCTCCATGTGGGTGCTGGGAATTGAACCCTGACCTCTGAAAGAGGAGCCAGTGCTCTTAACCTCTGAGCCATCTCTCCAGCCCCTGGAACTCACTCTTGTAGTCCAGGATTGCCTCAAACTCAGAGATCTGCCTGCCTCTGCCTCCAGAGTGCTGGGATTAAAGATGTGCACCAACTACTGCCTGGTTCAATTATACTTTAAAAAACTATTTATTTTGGTTTCATGTGCTTGTGTTTTGCCTGTACATACATCTGCATGAGGGTGTCAAATCTTCTGGCACTCACTGGAATTACATGCAGTTGTGAGCTGGCATGTAGGTGCTGGGACTCGAACCCGGGTCCTCTTAACCCTTGATCCATTTCTCTAGCCCCCAATCACACTTTTATAAGGCATAAAAATGGAGATGTGCAGGTTTTCTCTGTATTACAAGTTGGCCACTCCGATGGTTGTCAACTTGGCAGGATATAGAGTCACCTGAAAGGGAGTCTCAGTGAGGCACTGTCTAGATTAGGCTGGCCTGAGAGCCATCTTCTTGACTACAATAATTGATGTGGGAATACCCATCTTCCTTGTAGGTGGGACCATTCCCTGGGTGAGGATCCTGGCCTGTATAAGGTGGAGAGTGAGCTGAGGATGATGTCAGCACTCACCGCTTCCTGTTTCTAATTTTAAATTGATGGGACCATCTGCTTCAAACCCCACTGCCTAGACTTGTAGCTGTGAGGGAGTGTGCCCTGGACTGTGATGGAGGGAGTGTGCCCTGGGCTGTGATGGAGTGTGCCCTGGGCTGTGAGGGAGTGTGTCCTGGGCTGTGAGGGAGTGTGTCCTGGACTGTGAAGGAGTGTGTCCTGGACTGTGAGGGAGTGTGTCCTGGGCTGTGAGGGAGTGTGCCCTGAGCTGTGATGGAGTGTGTCCTGGACTGTGAGCTAAAGTAAATTCTTCCTCCGTTAAGTTGTTTTTGTTGGAGTCTTTTATCACAGCAACAGGGAAATCAGCTACGGCAGCCTCAGCACACAGTTCTTCATGGGACGCACATGTTTCTGGCTCATCATCTTTCATGTAGTTTTCTCTTCTACCCGGGACCTTTCTGCATAAGTGTGTGGAGCCATTAGGAAACTGTTTTCTGAAGGATTGTCCCTGCTCATGGGAGAATGGCATTAAAATATTTATAAGGAAATGAATTTCAGTTTCAAATGAAAAAGGCAAGAAGAAATATGGCTTGGAATTTTATGAAAAATGGCACAGCTCTCATTCTTGATTTTTAAAATAGAGAAAGGAGATACAATGGTGACCTTGGCCATAGTTCAGTGGAAAGATTCTGGTGGGGAGATTCATAATCTTAATAGTCCTCAATTTGGGATTTATATTTCAATTTCAAATTTTAATTATTAATTTTATGATGACACTTTGTCAGCTCGAGTCTCTGTCTTAAAACTTACTGTTTTAGTAAGTCACGACGCGTTTCATCTGCCGTTCAACAGTCAGTGAAACTGACTGACTTGTGTAACGCCAGAGGCCTGGGCTCCAGGGAGAAAGGAATGCCTTGCAGAGTGGATGTTGCATCCTGCAATAGGAAGCAGGTCTATCCTGGTTTGTTTTCAGTAGACATGCTCTCCAGTCAGCCAGTGCTCCCAGGTGAACGTTGTGAGATAGAAATCTTATCCACCAATTGAGTTAATGTGTGTTTTGAAAAACAGTGTGTTCTGTTTTTCTTCTTCCTCAAGCTTGCCCCACCCCTTGCTTTGAAAATAAATCCCTCACACACACACACACACACACACACCCCTTTCCTCCTCATCAGGCTTAGCCTTTCAAAACCTTCCAAGCACTGCTCGAGTTTCTATCTTGGACTTGTCGTGGTGGGTTACTCTTTGTGCATCGGTACAAAAGTGCACTTGTACTGGTTTTTTGTGTTGCACTTGGAGCCACGCTGGAAAGATGCCAAACGAAAGTCGTCCATGCCAGTAAAGATGGGCATAGCTCCTATGCCAAATCCTATCAGAGAGCTTCATTTCTCCTCTCCCCAGACAGACGAAGGTCTCCAGACTGAACCCTTCTTTATAATTCTATTGGTGTTTTCTATTTTTACCTCTCCGACAGCCAGAACTTGGGACCCGGTGCATATATTTAACTTTTCTAAAAACCTCTGTTCCCGAAATTTGGGGTCTGGGTCTGGTCTGAGGCTACCATACAGCCACAGGGGCTCCTATATAATCACAATGGAGGTTTAGCCTTTATGGACAGACTGAGGAAAGGAAGAGAAAAAGGCAACAGAAAGTTTCTAAAGAGTTGGTCAGGTCAGGAACGGTGGCGTACTCTTGTCGTCCAGCTCTTGGGACCTTGAGACAGGAGGATCGGGAGGGTGAGGACAGTGCAGGTTAGTTGGTGAGACCCTGTCACGAAACAAAGCAAAGCTCCCAAGCCCCAAACAACAACAATCAAAAACCGCAAGCCCCCAAATCAGCAATTAAACCCAAAAAAAGCTAGCCAAGTCCTTTCTCTGCTAGAGTGCTAGTGACCATCTAACTGCTTCCCCAAGCCGTCCTCTTGGCCGTTGGCGTTCTTTCTAGAATGGGGTGCTGCGTTACCTATTTTCCTCTTGTAATTTGTTTAAGTGTTGCAGTTGGCACAGTTACTGAGCTGCCGTGGCACAGTGATTATCTGAGATCTGAGTGTTAAGTTTGAAGTTGAAGTGCAATTTTTATAGGCATGCACAGTACTCAAGATTTCAAAAGCACTCCTGTAGATTTTCCAAATTGGAATGCAGTTTCAGAGTATTTAAGCTTCATACAAGATTTAGATTTTGAATAAGAGTTTGAGAAGGAAATTCTTTTTTTTCCCTGTCTGTTAGGTTTAAACTTAATTTTTTTAAAAGGTTGGCTGTGAAGATTTATTTTTTATGACGTTGAGATGTTGCTACTGAGGAAATGCGTGTGCGTTGTCTCTAACATTTACACTTACAGCTCGTGCTATATTTTAAGTTTCAAAAAAAAATTTGGTTGTACTTTCTTCCACTCTGTTGCACATCGTAGGTTTCTAGACATATGGGTGTTGTTGGGGCCTGTGCACACAGAACAAGGACCAATGCATCTCGTTTACCCTAAAAGTTATTTTTAAATTAGTTAATTTAAGATTGGGCAAGTGTATATGTCACTAGACCTGGTTTATGTGTTATTCAGTTTTCTAAATTTGACTTTAGTGTTTGCTAAAGAATGCCTGGGCAAACTTTTTAAAAATGTATTTCCTTTACTTTATGTGCACTGGTGTTTTGCCTGCATGTATGTCTGTGTGAGGGTATCAGATTACTGGAACTGGAGTTACAGACAGTTGTGAGCTGCCATATGGGTGCTGGGAATTGAATCTGGGTCCTCTGGAAGAGCAGTCAGTGCTCTTAGCTGCTGAGCCATCTCTCCAGCCCCCAGCGAGGCATACTCTTTTTTTTTTTTCCTTCAAGAACTTAACTTTTAATATACTAACATTTGTAACTTGTTGTATAGCATATGATTGAACAGTGCACGTGTCCCTGTGGCAGTATGAAGAGGGGGAGTGGCTGTAGTCTGTGAGAGCAGCAGCTGATGGAGGGCAGGAGGCCACGGAGCAGGAGCGCCCGCAAGGCCTGTGAACCAGCTTCTGCAGTGCTCTCACCCATGACCCATTTTTGCCAGAGAAAATGATTGTGACCCTAGGAATGTAGATGCATAAGTTAGGTTTTCAAATCAAATGTTCACTGACAGTAAGTTATCGATTTATCCTGGGCCAGCAAGATGACTTAGAGGAGAAAAGCACTTGCACCAAGCTTGACGACCTGAGTTTGGTTTCCAGAATTCACGTGATGGAAAGGGAGAGCTGACTCCTGCAAGTTGTCTCCACCTCTTCACATGTGCATGCACACACATGCACATACACACATGCATGTATGCATGCACGTACATGTGCACATACACACAATAAAATGTGCAAAAATTTATTTTAAAATAATTACTTGGCACTTAAATTTTTCCACTTATTAAAGAGGAAGACAAATTTCAGTACGAATGAAATAAACATGCTTATTAATTTTCTCATAAAGAATTAAATGTTGGTGGAATATTTGATATGGCAGGACCTAGACTACCTTCAGTTTTTAAAAATGTATTACTGTTGTGTATATGAATGCATGATGTGTGTGAGTGTGCGTGTGTGTGTGTGTGAGTGTGTGCATGTGTGTCAGGGCGCATGTGTAGATGTTAGAGGACAGCTGTCAAGAGTTGGTTCTCGCCTTCCCCCATGGCGTCTGAGATTGAACTCAGGTTGCCAGGCTTGCACAGCAAGTCCATGTACCCCCTGATCCAGCTCACTGGCCCATCTGTAGCATTTTCCAAAATTGATTGGTATTTTGATTTTGAAATGCTCAGAGCCATTTCATAAATTGTTGGAATTTCTGCCCTATCCTGAAGACAAAAATCCATTTTTTTTTGTGTTGTGAGTACATGTGTGAGCAGGTACATGTATGTGCAGGTACACATGTGTATGCATGCATGTGGAGGCTAGAGGTCAGCCTAGATATCATGATCAGGAGCCGTCCACCTTGTTTTCTTGTGACAGGATCTCCCACTTGCATGGACTCACACCCACAAGGCCAGGCTGGCTGGGCCGTCAGTTCCTGGCATCCCAGATGGGCTTGTTTCTACCTTCCCAGCAGTAGGCATGCAAGTGTGTGCCACCATGCTTGGATTTTTATGTGGCAAGCATCTTACTAATTGGGGTATATCCCTAGCTCCATTTAGTAATTCTTCTTTTTTTTTTTAAATGAAGCTCAAGTCAGAAACTCAAATAGCAATTTTTTTAAAATCATCCATTCCCATTAGAATACAATACAATCCCTTTAAAGACATAGTTATTTATTACTTACTCGCTGAGGATAATGGTAGGAAAATATTAGTGTTTGTTTTCTGTAATTAAACCATTATGTTTCTATAAAAACAGATAGCTTTGTAAGGACAGGAAAAATTGCAATTCACAGCATACAATAGCTTTGAATCCAAGCCAACAAGTTTGAAGAATCACTCCTTGGTGTTGTATGGCAACATGGTGCGTGCAGTGCGAAGTGGGCATGGCGTGTGTTCAGAATCAAGGCTGTGGTGCAGCCGTGTGACCTAACACAGGTGGGCAGGCTGGAAGTGTTTCTGATTAACACATTTTTTATTTTGAGTTACTGTTTAGTTGTCTGCTTTCAGAAACACTTTACTATTGCTGGGTCTTCTTTTATGTTCTTGAGCATTCTGTCATATGACCCCCATGTAGGTCATATCCCACAGTTTAAGAAGCTGGGCCATGGAATTGGGGTAACTCTGAGGGAGTGGGGACTGTTCAGGCATTGAGCAGAGGACTTCCATGGTGTGTGGCTTAGACTTTTATCAAGGCCACTCAGGCTACTGAACATTAAGTCCAACAATGGGCTTTGCGTGCGTCTGTGCTTCAGGGACAGTCACATGCTTGTCATCATGATCGCATTTGGTGTAAATTACAGTGCATTTTATAATAAAAATGGACCCAGAGTCATGGGGAGGCCACGGATCTTGGTGGAGTTCCGTCTCTTGGAAGTTGCTAGAACATTGAGGGTCTGAAAAAGAGCCACACAGGAGGTCTCCATCCGCGTCAGTGGTAAAGTCACCCTTGTTCATGCAATGAAGTGACACCATGTGTATTTTGTTTTTGTGCAGAAATGTACCTTTTATCTCCTGAATATTGGCTTAGTCAGCAGACTTCAACCTTCCTAATGCGGCGACTCTTTAATACAGCTCCTCATGCTGTGGTGACCCCAACCATAAAATTATTTTCGTTGCTATTTCATAACTGTAACTTTGCTGCTGTTATGAATCCTAATGTAAGTATCTGTGTTTTCTGATAGCCCGTGGGCAACCCCTGTAAAAGGGGTTGTGGCCAACCACAAAGGGGTTGTGACCCACAGGCTGAGAACCACTGGCATAGATTGTTTCCAGAGGGAACCTGTAAAATTCCTGAGGGATGATAGACCTTCTTAATTTGAATTTTTCATTCTATCCTCCCCTTTTGTGCCTGCCAGTAGTGGTCAGGAGTTGGGAGGCCATCCTAACACACCATGTATTTTTGAGATCATATTAGTTTTCTGTGGCTTGGCCAAGGCATGGCCTTTAACTTCTGAAGGTAGAGGATCACCTTGGTGGGATTGGATTTTGACAAGGAAACATTGTTCGGCAGTCAGCGCAAAGAGGTTGGCACAGTTCCACGCCTATTAATTTTCTTGTACAATTGAAGAAGCTTTGAAAACATTCGAGAACTGTTTTTATTTGGGGGCCAATAATAAATGCCATGGGCTAGTTGTCAGTCTGTTGGCGTTGGGCGTGCTTTTATTCAGGAGATGCACAAAGTGGCCACATAAAAGTGAACGAGGAACTCACAGTGACTTTGTCTTTGATGGTAAAACATGGAAGTTTATTTGCACAGCGATTTGTTGTGTAGTTTTCACATCTCATTTTCGTTTCTGCTGTCCCTCCCCACCCGTTTTCCCCCCTGGTTGTGCAAGTGTTTGGGGGAGTGGTATGGCGTGTTCTCTGGCATGCACAGCCTCACTTTTCCTCCCTTCCGACACTGTTGCGATTGTTCAGGTAGGTAGATGAGCCTCCGCGGGGAGCCCGCCGCTTCCGTTTTAATTGGTTGTCACGTATTAGCAGCAAGGCAAAGCTATTTCACATAAAAGTGACTTTTTTGGGGGGAAGTGGCAAATTCAGTTTCGTAGGAGCAGCTGTTGTGTGCACAATTTGTTGGGAGCTGATGAGCAGCGAAAGCGTGAGATACTTGGGTCTAACTCCCTAGTTTATAAAAGTTGCAAGCTGCAAATAAGCTAGGGTATTGAAATATGGAAAAATATTTTTGTAAATATGTGCTTGAAAAATCTAGGCTCCCTCATTTTACATTTTAGCCAAAATCTTCCCCAAACTGCTAGGATTTGGCGCTGGGAGGCTCCCTTTAATTTAGAAGTCAATGACAATATGCGAAAAACAAAACATAACTTAGGAGAGAGGATTCCCAAGGGTGAGGGTGCTGGGAAATAATTTGAGGAGGAGCCAGGGCTTTGCACCTGATCCCTTTCCTGGGCTCCGCCCCCCAGGTAGCTTTGCCTGCTGGATGCCTTTTCACACTACAGCTCAGCCTTCAGCAGCAACGTCTCCTGTGATTTCTGACTTGGCGATTTCTCTGTACTTTTGTAATATTATTGCTGTTATTGTTTCCAGTGCTGGAGATGAACCCAGGGTGTTGTACATGCTGGACAAGTGCACTTTACCTATGCCTCAGCCTCTCTCCACTTTGAATTCCCGGGACCTTATATGCTATATTTTCTTAGCACTGTGTTTGTTAAGCTCTTTATTTTGGGGACTCTATGAATTGAGGGAATACCTTGCTTTTTTAATGTTATCATTATGACCCCAAAACAATATCTGACATGTTGATAATTTTTTATTCTTGTAAATATTTATTTATTTTTAATATTTTATATTATTCTGTATATGAATGTCAAGTGCCTGTGTGCACTTGTGTCTGTGCAGGCATGCTTTTCCGTGTGTGTATTTGGAGACCCAAGTTCAATAGCAGGTGTCTTTTTCTGCTGCCCTCCATCTTATCTCTTGAGACAGGGTCTTTGCTAAACCGTAACTCACCGTTTTGTCTAGAATGCCAGTAAACCTCTGAGATTCTCTTGTCTCTGCTTCTCCAGCACTGGGGTTATACACTTATGCTATCATGCCCATCTTTTTCATGGGTGCTGGGGATACGAACTCAGGTCCTCATGTTTATATGTCAAGTACTTAACACACTGAACCATCACCGAAACCAAGATAAACTTTCATTTTATGAAACAACCTATGAATGAATGGATGTTGGTTGGCTTCAACAAGAGCAAGCCAGAGATTCAGATAGCCTCAAGTCCAAGGGGTCAGATGGCCAAGGTAAATGAGTAAAATAAACGATGGCTAGCCTGAATTGTTCTGGGTAGCCAGATAGGATGTCCTGGAGAGCACCTGCTGAGTGGATGGTGGATGAGTTACCCCCTTCTGTGGGAGCTGGTCCTTCCACCATAGGGTGTGGTGGACCTGGGCTGTGCTGAGCTTGAAGAGTTTCCTGGGCAAGTAGGACTGATGAAGGAGAGGAGACCAGGAAGAGAGGTTACTGCAGGGCACGGAACACTGAGGATGGACTGACAATAGCTTCACGATAGAGGAAGGGGATCCCAGATTGGGAAGTTTCAGGAAGCAAAAGTTTGGGGGCTGTGGGTTGGTTTTAGATAGGAAGTTATCTAGGCATGATGGCGCCCACCTGTATCTCCAGCACTTTGGAGGCTGATATAGGACTGCTGGAGTTTGGAGCCAGCTTGGTTTACAACGGCTGCAGAAAGACATTTGTCATTTATTTGTTTGTAAGACAAAAAAGAGATCAAGTAGCCATCTGTATGAGAGCTATTGGAGCAGGTGCTTGAAGTGATAGAAGCATTACCTTAATATCTAGGTATATATATAATATCTAGGTTTATCTATTATCTATCTATCTCTATCTATCTATCTATCTATCTATCTATCTATCTATCTATCTTCATCATCATCATCTATCTATCTCTATACATACATACGTACATACATACATACATACATACATACATACATACATACGTACGTACGTACATCTTACAAATTCCAAGACAGCCATGGATCTGAAAAACAGAATTGTGGAATCTGTACTAATCTTAATGTAGGTTTTTCCTAAAATCAAGGGATCCGATGACTTGAGGCCAGGATCATGGGGCAAAGTTAGATTGCAGTGGTTAGAGTGTGGAGTGGAGATGAGGAAAAAAGCCAGTGAGTGGAGACTCTGCTTCTGAGGAGTTACAAACAGCAAGAACAGGGGTCAGAGGAGAACACCAGGAAGGCACAGGGAGCTGGGGAGATGCCGCCCTGCCAGTGCAGCTGTTCTGAGGCGATGGCTGAGGACACCCACTTTTAGAGGTGAAGGAGGTGAGCCATGGACAGTGAGGCTGGTGAGCAAGCCCAGGAGGCCGTGGGCCCAGCATGGAGAGAGAGTGGGGCAGGGCTTTTGCTTTGGGATAGACATGTGTAGGATGCATTTATATTTCCGCTTTGGTTACAGATCTTATTAGCAGGTGCCAAGGAAATGTCCTCAGAAAGACAGGCAGAGCTTCCCCTGCCTTCTCCTTCTGGGTTGACAGCTCACTCAAAGCGCAGGCACTTGTGAAATCTCGAATAGAAGGAGGCTGCAGACTGGGGAATCTGGGAGCTTTGCTACTTATAATTTTACACTGACTGGAGCTCTAATCCTTGTCTCCAGAGTTCTGCTAGCCTTCCAGTTGGGTAAGTGTGGTGGAAATGTTCCGAATGTAGCAAATTAGACAACAGCAGATCGTCTGCCCTGCTGTGGTAATTCAGTCCTATCTGTGGGTTCTGTGAACACCAAACTTCGTAAGGGTGGTTGTGATCAAAAACATGTACTTTAACTTTACCAGGTTTCTGTCATTTTCCTCCCTTCATCAGTAAATTTCACTCTGAGGTCTTTTCAGAGCATTTCATAATAAGTCAACAAATCTATTTCAAATGTGTTTGTTACTAAGCAACGGTTACTAGGAGCTTCTGTAATTAAGATGAAAGTTGCAAGGAAATGATGCTCAGATGCAGTACTCTTCCCCCACTCCCGTTTTCTGATAATTCAGGGCGAGTGGCATGGGTAGAGCGAAGGGAGACTATCCTACTGAGACTCCCCAGCATGTGCATGGCCGTCCCCTAGCCTGTTCCCTAGCCTGTTCCAGACAGCGTGTGGGCTTTCTCTTTGTCTCATGCGTCTGGAAGGTGCATTCCAGGTATGCGCAGGTAGCACATGCCCTGGAGGCAGCTGTTGAGGCACAGCAGTGTGACCCGACCGAATGCCAATGAGGAGTGTGCCGCTTGGCATGATGGGAGCGCATGGCCTGGGAAGCCGACTTCCTGTGCTGTCGTGACTGATCTAGATGAAGCGATGATGGAGGCCTGCCCTGTACTTTCTTGAACAATGCAGTTTCTTTCTCTTGTGGTGGTTTGTAAAGGAAGACTCAGATGAGTTGTTTCCTATTCATCGTGCCTGGCTCAGAGCAGGCAGTTAACAAATGTTCCTCTTGCCTTCCCACGCCATTTTTTTTCCTGGGGGGGGGGGACGCTTAGGGTTTCCATGGTAACCTGTTGTTGACTGACCTCCTTTTAGACCTGTTGTTAGATGTTAGGGCCTACACAGCTGTCCAGAAGGCCAGACCTCACCCAGTGGAGGACTGTGCAGGATAGAAAATTCAGTGGCATGGGCAAGCAATGAGTGAGGGACCATCTGGCTCTCCGCGGGCATCCAGCGGTCTGTGCTTGGGTAGGATGGATGCTGGCCACCAAAGGGCCTTGTCCAGCAGACTTTTTCATTTGGCCTCCTTGCCTGAGGTGGGCAATCTTGAGTAGGACATTACTGCCTTGACCTTTATTGTACTTTATTTATTTGTGTGTGTATGTGTGTGTGTGTGTGTGTGATACATGCATATGGATGTGCTGTTCTCCTGTGGGAACAGATGTGTATACACGTTTGCATGTAGAGGCCCTAGGCTGATGTTGGAGTCACTCTTAGTCACTTTCCACTGTATTCCTTAAGTTGAACCCAGAACTTGCTGTTGTGGCTAGCTAGCCAGCTTGCTCCTGGTGTCTCCTGTTTCTGCCTTCTGAGGGCTGGAATCACAGCAATGCCCACCAGTGTTTATGTGAATTTGGGTGATTCAGACTCCAGTCCTCGTGTTTGTGCTTAATCCTTTGAGAGCTCTCTCCAGCCCGGGCTGTGAACTTTAACTTCCTCTTCTTTACATTGTGTGGCTCAGGTCATAGAGTTATTCTAATAAAAGATAAGGAAGGTCACCTAAAGAGATTTGGGAAGGTATATATGTATTACCTATTTAGTAGATATTTCCCAAGTAGCTTGTGTACACCAAGGCCTACTCTGGTTATATAATATTCCATTTCAGAACATACGAACAGATCTATTTAATTATTCTAAGTGGAAGTTCAATATTCCACCATATAGATGTTGTATAGTTGATCGAACCATCTCTCAATTAGTGATACATTTCCAAATAATAATGTGTTAAGATTCTTTTTTGATACCTTTGTCCTTGATGTATGTGAATTTTTCCTGGGGGCCAATTGGAAGAGATTTTGCCTGGTTCTAACAGTCAATAGCAATTTGCCTTCCAAAACAAGATGTATAAAAAAGACATGGCGACACAGTTTTGTTTATTAGTCAAACTTTACCCATCTCCTAGATAAAACCCAAAATTGAATGACTGAATTACTTTAGTTCTTTGGCCTATTTAAGACTTTCTTTCCATGGCTTTGGACATTTTAACTTCCTCTGTGATTGGCTTTTTAGCCTTCATTCTCTGCTCTCGGGCACAGCACTTCTTTAGTAATTTGAAGGGATATATGTGAGTGCACACATGTGCACGCACATACATCCATACATGGATATGGAACATGTATGTACTTTTTCATTTCATTATCTTATTTTTCATTGGGCCAAAGAAGTTGGAGAGTAGCTGCTACTCCCAGAGGAAGCGAGAGGTGCATGGGATCAGTTCTAGCCTCTTGGCCAGTTTGTGCTGGGACCTCTGTTGGACCTGGCTCCTAGTGGTCCAGTCTGCTTTTGTTGGCACAGAGAGGGTTATTTGGGAGGTCTGGCAGGCCAGGAAGGGTGGGTTAAGTCTTTGGGGAATCTGGATGCCACAGGGTTACCCAAGGGAGACAATGCTTATCACAGGGGCATAAAGCTCTGCTCTTCCAAGACCAACAGCTCCTTCCACTCAGCCTGTAGGAGTTACCCAATCCTGGAAAAGAGCAGAAGTGACTAAGGGACTGAGGGTTATAACTGGGTCTTTGTTCCTTACAGGGTGGACATAGAGACCAAGAGTGACGGTCCTGTAGGTGCCACCTTTCCCCTTCCAAGGGTACAGATGCTCTTTGCAGAGACCACTGGTGCCATTCTTAACATTCACAGGGAGCAGAACAAAGATTTTGCTGTATTTTATTTGAATAAATATATTTTTTTCTGACTGAATAATTATCACTTCCTCTTTCTATATAAATGAATACACTAGCAGTAAAAGATTTCTCCCCTTCTTATACAAATGGTCTGATTTAACCTCCTGTCTTGTCCAACCAAAGACCCATCACAAATTGGCCACATGGCTAGAACTAATCCCACATACTTTTGGCTTCCTCTGAGAGTAGTGGCTACTGTCCAACCTATTGGCTCAATGAAAAATAAGATAATGAAAAAGTGCATAAATATTTCATATGCATGTATGTTTGCATGAGAGAGAGAGAGAGAGAGAGACCCCACATGTGTGCATATCTCTCCCTTCCAATAACTAAGGAAGTACTGTGCCTAAGAGCAGAGAATGGAGGGGTAAAAAAGCTAATCACAGAGGAAGTAAAAGTCTGAAAGCCATAGAAAGAAAGTCTTAAATAGTCCAAAGAACTAAAGTAATTCAGGCATTCAATTCTGGTTTTCATCTAGGTGATGGGTAAAATTTGAATAATGAACAAAGCTGTGTCCACATTCTGTCTTAGAATGTATAATAAAAATTCTAGAATTAAAATGAAGTTGTTTAAGGCTAGACTAACTTTAGGGTCTATATTAATTTTTTCCATGATGCTGCTACCAAATACTTGGCAAGAAGCACCTTGAGGGAGGAAGGGCTGTCTTGGGCTTATAGTGTGAAAGTCCTGCCCACCACAGTAAGGCTGGTGTGGTGGTAGGTGTGTGCTGTGGCTGGTCATACTGTATCCCAATCAGGAGGCAGAGGGACGCCTGATGATGCTCAGCCTCTTCCTCCTTGTCCTCGTCCTCCTTGTCTTCCTCCTCCTCCTCCTCCTCCGCCCCCCCCCCCTCCTCCTCCTCCTCCTCCTCTTCTTCTTCTTCTTCCTCCTCCTCCTCTTCTTCCTCTTCTTCTGTGTGAGTCCCCAGCCCATGGGATGGTTGTGCCCACATTCATAAAGTCTTCCCAGCTAAGTTAAACCTTTCTGGGAACATCCTCACAGGCATACCTAGAAGTGTGTTTCCATGGCGATAATACATGCAGTTAAGTTGACAATGAAGACTTACCATCACAGGAGCCACCTGTCCCCACTTGCTTATTTAATATGTATGGAATGTAAGAGCCAGGGAAGTGGGGTGATTGTCCAATATTTTACAGTTATGCCAGCACTAGGTCTTGATTTTGGGGTTTCCAACTCCATTAAGTGATGTGGGATTCTCCTCTGTATTCTGTGAATATGTTTTATTACCATTGGTTAAGAAAGAAGCTGATTTGGGACTATGGAAGAGCAGAATAAAGTCAGGTGGAAAATCCAAACAGGGATATGTAGAGAGAGTACTTAGAGTCAGAGAGACACCATGTAGCTACCAACAGAGACAGATGTCCTAGAATTTTACTGGTAAACCATGAGCCTGTGGTAAAATATAAAATAATAGGAATGGATTAATTTAAGATGTAAGAGTTAGTTAATAAGAAGCCTAAGCTATTGATCAAGCAGTGTTGTAATTAATACAGTTTCTGTGTGATTTTTTTTTTTTTTTTGGGTCAGAGTGACCAGGATTGAATGAGTGGTCTTCACCTACAAGTAAGAATTCTGGTGGTGTCTGGTGTCTTCCTGACACTTGTCTGTTCCTTAGAGCTTATCACATTAAAGATGAAGGTTTATTCATTCATTTATTTCTTTAATTGAATCATTGCTTTGTGCTAAGTGCTTAAAAAGTATTTGCATGTGTAGTGATAAGAGTGGCGGGGCTGCGTCCCTGGCACCCGGCCGCCCGCATGGCTAGCTTTACCTGAAATAATTACTCGGAAACTGTATTCTTTTAAACACTACCTGGCCCGGCTAGTTCCAGCCTCTTATTGGCTAGCTCTTACATATAGATCTAACCAATTTCTAATAATCTGTGTAGCCCACGAGGTGGCTTACCAGAGAAGATCTTAACCTGCGTCTGTCTGGAGTGGGAGAATCATGGCGACTCCTGACTAAGCTTCTTTCTCCCAGCATTCTCTTCTGTTTACTCCACCCACCTATGGGTTGGCCTATCAAGGGGCTTAGGCAGTTTCTTTATTAATAAGAAATCACTCCCACATCATGCATGTTTGAATTTTTACTTCCATTTGTGCATTTTTGAAAGCCTTACTCTTTTTAACTTTAAATTATGCTCATCCCATGTGATGAATCATTGAAATGATAATTGTTACTTATTTCTATATTTTAAATACAACACATAAATGCAAAGGCTCAAATTTAGCACTGTTTGATCAGTTCAGTGTTATATAGTTCACATATGTATATTTATATGATAGACATCATAGCTCACTGTGTGTGGTCACATGTTAGAGTTTGTATAGCTATGGTCATGGGATGCCTCAGGTCTTCCTAATACATGAGTCTAAAATAGCAGTGGGGGGGGGGAGGCAGTGTAACTGGAAGAATCACTGGGTTGTTAGCTTGCTCTGTCTGATCCTGGTCTCAGAGAAGGACAAGGTCTGTTTTAGGTCAGCTCACTGTGTATCAGGAGTTCTACTAACAGGGAATGCTTGAGAATAGTGGGTTATATTACCAAGGAGATTGCTAAGAGAATTACTGTTCCTGCAAGTTTCCCCACTGAATAAGGTCTTTTTTCTCATTACAAAGAGTGATTCAAAGCCCTTTAGTCCTGGCCTGGCTGAGCGCTGATGTGTGGATGGAAGGGGTGGGGCCCGCCTTCTACCTACAATCTTTGTATGAGGCCAAAGGGAAGACTTAAGAAAGGCGTTTGCTGGGTGGGTTGCTTTGGGATGGGGTGATGATCTGGAAGAGTCTTGGGGCTAGACATTAGCTGTGAGCACCCCATTATTTGGTATCAGAGTCCTTGTCTAAAGGGAGTTGATTGGTCTAGAGTTCAAAGTAGAGAACATTTTCTCTCTGTTTCAATCTCGGTTGTTGTTGTTGGGGGTCTTGCGGTGTAGCCTAGGTGGCCTTTAACTCACAGATCTCATGGCTTGTCCTCTGGAGAGCTGAGACTCTGGCCACGAGCACCATGTCTGGCTAAGTTCAGCCTTCTACTAAGAAGGTGATGGTTTTCTTGTACCACTCAGCTCTGTGGTATTCTCTTAAATGCTCACTTCTAGCTGTTCATCTTTTTTATGCTCCCCTATTGGTGGGTAATGGTTGTCTAAAGGTAATTTTTTAAAAGCAAACTATTGCTTTGTGACAATATTAGACATATAAAAAAGCTAAGGCATTCTTATAGACTTCTCACCCAGAGTTTCCAAATGATGGTGTTTTAATACTTTTGTAGTTTTTCTCTGTTTTCTTCTGAACCATAGAGATGAATGCTGATAATGTCTCTGAGTTCCGAAATAGCACACTGTATATCCTAAAAACAAAGGCTGTCTCTTATGGACATACTTTATACTTTGCAAAATTGGGAAATAAACATTGATAACAGAGTGTCATCTGCTCAAAGGCTTCACTCAGATTCCCCCAAATGAACAATAATGCCAGTTTTAGTGAAAGAAAAACACAGGCCAGGAGACTTGTTGGGTTGTCACGTACCTTGATCATCTTTAATCTGGATCTATCCTTTTACCTATGGAAGTGATGTTTTTGAAAATTGTAGACCAGTATTTTTGTAGATTGATTATAATTTAATATTTGTCTCATATCTTCTCGTGGATAGATCTAGGTTAGGCATTTTTGGTGGGACTAAAATTGATACTACTTCTAAGTTGTTAATTTTTAATTAAAATTGATTAAAGTTAAAAGATAGATTTATTTTTATCATATACCCTTAATTTACCTTAAATGTCTTATCCTGTTTATAAATCTAGCAAGTAATGTGTAAAATGAGAACAAATAGTTTTTAATAAATTAAAATAATGGTTAATAAATTAAAATTACACAGACTAAATCACCATTGATTTCTCTGCTTTGCAGCTTACTCATGGTTTTTTCCTTAAAGTATTTAAAGTTATACTTGGAAATAAATACAATTTGCTTTTAAATCACTTTACAGGCCCAATTAAATACACCTGGAGATCTTAGCTAGCACTTTCTTAATGAGTTTAATAATTCTTTCAAACTAAAATTTAAGCTTACATATTCCCAGTTCTCCTATACATTCTAAAAACAGCAAAACTTACATTTTTGTCTTTTATTTAATCACAGTCTAAAGTCAACTGTGCTCCTGCATATTCTTAAGATGTAATGTTGTGTGTGTGTGTGTGTGTGTGTGGAGAATATGTGTGGTACATTCATGAGCACATGTATGCAGAAGTCACAGAAGGATGTTGGATGTCTTCCTGTATGGTTCCCTGCCTCATTCTTTGAGACAGGGTCTCTCACTGAAACAGAAGTGTATTTAAGCTAGGCTGGCTGCCAGAGAAATCCTAGGGTCTACTTGTCTCTTCTCCACAACTCCAAGGTTCCAAGTCTTTTTATGTGGTTGCTGGGGATTCAGACTGAGGTCCTCCTGTTTGTAAAACAGGGGCTCTTAGCCACTGCATCATTCTCCCAGCCCCTGTTCCACACACATTAACATCAAAGTTATAAAGATGCCACTGAACTTCACACAAAGCTGTTAATGCTATGGATTTATTTACTAGAGCATCTTCTCTATATTTAACTTCATCTTTCCCAGCATCGTTAAGATACAAGCTCACTGTGGGAATCAAAGCTGCCCTAGAAGGGAGGTTGAGGTTATGGTGCTAATACTTCAGGTGACGGGGATGATATCCGTGCCACTGTAGGTTTGTTTTTCTGGTGGGGGTTTGGGGTTGAGGAGGGCTATGTCCACTCTGCTTTTGAACTACAGATAGATCTGTTTCTGACCACTGTGGCAATGTGAAGCTAAGCCTTGTATAATTGCCATGACAACAGATCGCAATCCGTTCCCTTTAATTGTGGATTCTGAACCTTGACCTCTAGGGTTGAGGGGTTTATGTCCTCCTTTCATCTGATTTGGGGAGATGTTCACGCACCCTTGCTCAGGATTCAAACGATCTCTTCCACAGCTTGATTACACTCTGAATTTCTTCAGCCATGGCAGCATCATATGGCCAGTTATTCTGTCTCATTGGAGTTTCACAGTTCCCTTCAAAACCGTTAGCCACAGCTTGAGAGCCCACGCTGATGAAATGTCTGTCTGATTTCTTCATGCTAGTT
This sequence comes from Alexandromys fortis, assembly GCF_014885135.2. Taxonomy (NCBI): domain Eukaryota; kingdom Metazoa; phylum Chordata; class Mammalia; order Rodentia; family Cricetidae; genus Alexandromys; species Alexandromys fortis. The sequence continues at coordinate 1,698,319 of NW_026067958.1, read as the reverse complement.
TGAATTATCGCTCCTAGAACTTGACTCCGGGTTCCCAGGACGAGCTCTCCTGGTGCTGTGGAGCTTGATTATGACAATTTCCACAGCTGCCTCCGCTCTGAACCTCAGGACTTGATGGACACACTGTAACTAGCGATGGCTGTGTTCTCTTTTCAGTTTTGTTGTTGAATTGCTTTCAAGTGCATTTGAAGGCCAAGTCGCAACTGAACAGATAGAATCAAAGTAGGAAGAGGTCATGTGCACGAACAGTTTTGAAGTCATGGATAGTGACTGCTCTTTATTGTGCTATGCCGTTCATGTTTGGTAATTGCATTTCGTTTTGCTTACGCAGAGTGTCCTGTGTAACAGCAGCCACAGTGCTTTGGTGGGCACGTTCTGCTCCGCTAGCCTTTGTTCTTCCCTGCTTCTCTTTCCTTACATTAGTGTGCTTATTACAAGCACATGTTTGGAGTCAGTGGACCTAGTTTTGGATTGTAGTTCTGCAGTTTATTAGCTTTGTGATCCTGGGTGAGTTACTGAAGCTCTCAGAGCCTTTGTGGGTGAGATTGACCTTAGAGTTGTCATAAGGGTCAGACAGGCAGTTCCTGAACTCGCTGTAGCCTCTGCAGTACCTGAAGGCTCAAAGAATTGTAACCCTTGCTTTTTAATTTGCTTCCCTTGCTGGCATTCTTTGTCGCTCATCATTTCTAAGCTGCCCCACCTCGCCCTCGGACATCTTATTGGATAATGGCTACTCTCGGCTCCTCTAAACCTTGGCACTTCTAAGTGCTATGCATCTTCTCCACTTTGAAATCACAGTAAATGCATAGTTGTTGGTCCATTTATTTTAAATTAAGAATTTGTGTCTCTTTCTCCCATTCTCTGTCCTTAGTTAAATCACTGTTTGATTTGATTAATTGGGTACCAACTCCTTCCCAAGACGAGGAAGCGGTTGTAGCAGGTTATCCTAGGCGGCAGTTATCCAGATTGCTTTTCTCAAAACAAACTGTAATGTATGGTCTAACCAAAAGATATAATGGTTGGGAAGGAGAAAATACGGGTGGTTTTGGAAGACAGAGACCATTCAGAATGGGGTAGGTACTGGCGAGTGTGGCCCAACCTACAGATGGGAACTGATAGAGAGGGAAATCAGAAGGGGAGGCAGGAGGAAGATTTGGGAAGCCCAGAGACACATTAATCACTTTACTGCAACTTCTGGTCCTGGCTTGCCATGAAGGTGAGAGTTGGAAAAAGAAGCAGCCAGGATGTCAGTCACTGGATTCCGGAATTCGCTTTTCACTTTCTTAAAAGCAATTTTTCCCCCTAAATTCTACAACCAGAGTCTGATCCAGGATGTATGCAGTGCTCCTGGAACTTAGATTTCGTTAGAAAACAATGGTCTCCACAACAAACTCTGGGAAATTAGGTGCAGTGTTTCCCGTGGGGTCACCCACTAAGAATGCTATCTGGGTGTTGGCTCCCCAGTTAGTCATTGACTTTGCTTAAAGAAGGGTTTCCTTTGAGAACTGTGTCTAATCTGACCCATGTACCTTAAGGCTTAAAAGGTTCTAGAAAACAGGACAAACTGCCCTATTCTTTTGACCTCTTTGTTTGTGTCTGGCCTCTTTTTTTGTCCTGGCCTGTCTTGGAGGTTAGAAGAGCAGGCTAGCCCGTGATGGAAGGGTAGGTGATGGAGGTTAGAAGAGCAGGCTAGCCCGTGATGGAAGGGTAGGTAATGGGGGTGAAGAAGAGCAGGCTAGCCCGTGATGGAAGGGACTCTCACAGAAAACCATGGTGGCCTCCTGTTAATCACTTTTCTTATTTTTGAGACAAACCACCCCAGGGAGTGAAGGCTTACTTTGTCTTGCAGTTTCAGAGGACTGTAGTCTATCATTGTCAGGAAAGCATGGCAGAGTTCATGGCAGCAGAATCCTGTGGCTGGGACCACTCACGTCATGGTAGATCAGGAAACAAAGACCATGGCCAGAGCCGGGGAAGGTGTAATCCTCAAAGGCACCCTCTTAGTGATCTACTTCTCAGACCCAGCAACCACACTCTAAAGGCCCAACAGCCTTCAAATTAGTGCTAAAAGTTGAGGGGTGTGTTCGGAATGTCAGAACATATTTCAGATTCAAAATATATCAAGTCCCAAGCAACCCAGATGGTCACTCCTTTCCCTGCCTAGCGTCCTCCTTGTATCTGCCCATCACTAGCTGCCAAGCTTCCTGTGCTGTGATGCCGCAGAACAACATCAGAGAAGCTCTGTGGGTATGTGTGGTCTGTTAGAGCTGCTCCCTGGTTTTGTGTGTGTGCACACATGTATGTGTGTGTGTGTGTGTAGGTGTATGTAAGTCAGAAGTAGTCCTTAGGTATTGTTTCTCAGGCGGCATCCACCTTGTTGTTTGAAACAGGGCTTTCTCTCTGGCTTGGCTTGCTGATTTGTCTAGCTGACTGGCCAGAAAACCTCTGGGTTTCACCTGTCTCTCCTTCCCAGCATGGATGACAAGCATGTGCTGCTGTGTCTGTCTCTTTCATGTGGGCGCTGAGGAACAACTCAGGTTCTCACGCCTGCATGGTAGGCCCTTTACCATCTAAACCATCTTCCTAGATCCTTTTTTTCTCTAGTGTAAGCTTTGCTTTTTGGGTGGAGAGCAGGGTTGGTTTATTTGGCTCATGCTGTTTAGCTGTAGGAGATTGGATACAGGGATCCTCACTTGACCCGAGAAATAACTTCTTAATACAAAGTTTTTGTCAAAAAGTATTTACTAATACTGAGAATTATACTAATCCTCAGCTTAAATGTGTGTGTGTGTGTGTGTGTGTATGTGTTTGCTTATTGAGATCGAAGAAATTAAATCTTAAAGCAGCTGTGTGGGAGAGAAAGGATAGGAAAGTGTCAGAGAAAGGGAAGGCATCTTTGAGGGTGGGCTGACCTGCTGGTATAGGCCCTGCAGCCTCCACTCTTACCCCATGGTTTTCTTGCCTTATTAGCTTAGAAAGGCCCTAGTATATTCTCAGTAAGTTCTATGTGTAAGGAGAAAATGTTTTCTTAAATAAGGCAGGCCCTTAAGGTAGAGTTCACATTGTTGTGTCTTGGCCCAGTCTCTGGGCTTTTTACAGAGGAAGTGGGGCTTGAATTAGAATGACTCACAAGCAGTGTCCAGGGAGGACAGTGTGTACCAGAACCTGGACAAGTGTTGCCTTCTGTTGAGGCTCGTCAGGTGAGTGGGCAAGCCTAACATACCAGCTTTGGGCTGTAAAATGATAAGAGCACTTAAATACAAGTGATGTGTGCTTGCAGGTAGAAAAGAGAGCGGGGCAGGAGCTTGGTGGTTGTTGTTTTGTTTCTTGCACACTGGGGAGCTCACCCAGGGCCTGCGTGCTAGCCCAGCACTCTCCATGGAGCTTAGGCCCCAGTCCTGGAAGGCATGCAGACCATTCTAAGCCAGTGCAGTGCTGTAGATTAAGTAGCTGTACCTTTGGGAGGAAAGAGACTGTGTTCTCCTGGTTACACAAATCCTGAAGTTGGGCAGACAGGGTCATCGTCCTGAACTGATTGGATTCCAGGAAATTTCCCTATCTAATTGCACTTTGCACATGCTAATATTAAAAGTAATCTTGGTCACTAAAGGCCCAGGAACCGAGGGAATAGTTGGAACAGCAGACAGAAAATAGTCTGTATTGTTTCTAGTCGGCAGGAAGCCATCTTTAAAAAGAAAATTTTTAAACTGGGATCATTAGAGATTGACAGTGTAAATGACAATCCTCATTTAGCGTGCATGGTTATATGAGTAGAAGAGGATTCTCTAAAAGTTTAAAACATGTAAAAACAAACAAACAACAAAACAAACAAGCAAAACCCCAAACCATAACAAAAATGAAACAGAGGTATGAATTCTCTAGCTCTGTAAAGGGGTCTCTGTCTTTACTGCTAAAGGACCTGAAAGTAATAACACTAAAACACTGTAAAGAACCCACCTGGTGCTACATTTCTGGGGTACATTTAAGTGTGTGCATTTGTGACACGGGAAGTTGGGTACCTACCTGAATTCTGTCTTAGGCGTATATTCTGGTCTGTGGAAAGCAATAGAGGAAGTGAGTTTATCTCTGTGCTGGTGGCACCCTCTAAAGTCCACTGAACTTTGTGTAAAACGTGTGGCAAGTAGTGGCTCCCAAAGTGGGTCAAGAACTCTTGATATGTCTAGAAAAGCAGCATATGATCGGATGCAGTGCAGCCATTGTGGTCACACCAAGCTGGGTTAATGGGGAAGACTATACCTCTTGAAGACTGTACTGAGGTTGAATTGAATGTATTGAGCCAAAGTTCAGATCTGGAGAACACCAGCTAGAGGTGGATCTGAGCAGATGAGAGGCCAAGGGACCAGGGCTGACTTTTACCTTTTGGTTCTTTGTGAAGACTATACTATCTTGAGTGATTTGTATACTTGTCAGTGGTGACCGTCAGTATCGTGTGGCCCTAGATTAGGGAGCGCTAAGGCTCTGTATTTGAGGAAACCACCTGGGAAAAAAGGAGGTGTTGTCATAGTAACCATATCATCCATCCAAGCTCTGAGCTGCTTTATTTTGAGATACACGTTTCTTTGGAAACTGTACCCCTAGGATTAGGAGGATGGGACCTTTACTGATAATAATAGCCCACATATACTGGGTGTTTGGTGTCCCAGGTGCTGCTCTGGGAGCCTTGCCTATGCTGATGCATATGAGCCTTCTAAGTCTACGAACATAGGCTACTGTTTAAGATCATTGTTTTAAGATGAGAAGAATCTGTTACATAGAGAATAATCTGATTCCAGGCCACATGACTTGAGAATAGAATAGAGGTGGTGCCTGACGAGAGAGAGAGAGAGAGAGAGAGAGAGAGAGAGAGAGAGAGATTGGGAGAGATGGAGTCTGACTAAAGCACAGGCTCCCTGTGTACTGTCCCTGAAGGTCTGGAATCAAAGAAAAGCTAGAACAGATACATCTCGGCTGTAGAAAGTGAACCTCCATTGAGCCTGGACCCCTTAGAAAGTACTTTCTCCCTCCCATGGTTTAAGCAGTAATTCTGTCTCATTAAACACAAGCTTACCTTGAAGCTGTGCCTTCTCTGAGGTAAATGGTGTGAGGACTGCAGCTTCACCGAATCAGCCTGAAGGTGTTAGGAAAAGGATGCTGCCAAGGGAATGAAGTTAGACCTCAGCCTCATACCATACAAAATTAGCTCAGAGTGGGTCAAAGACATAAAGGTGAGATCTAGAAGTAGAGAATGTCAAGGGTGAAACACATACAGATGCATTCACACATGCATGTGCACACCCAGGTGCACACACGAGTACACACATACACACACACACGCATAAATCCTGTGACCTTGGATTATGCAGTAGTTATAGATGACAGCAGAAGTTGAATAAATAAAGAAAACGATCATCAATATGCAGTGGATACCTGTCTTTCAGAGGTCAGTGGCAAGAAAGTGGGAAGACTCCCTTGGAATGCTGTGCTGGACTGTATGTCTGAGAAAGGGCTTGCATTCTATTTAAAGGACTGTTAGTTCTCAATAAAGAAAATACAAACAATTAAAAACAGGCAAAAGTGTGAAAGAAGTATCTCCAAGGCAGGCACACAAATGATCATGAAGCACATTAAAAAAGAGGCTCAATGTCTTCATCTGGGCAGTGGTGGCGCACGCCTTTAATCCCAGCACTCGGGAGGCAGAGGCAGGCGGATCTCTGTGAGTTCGAGGCCAGCCTGGTCTACAAGAGCTAGCTCTAGGATAGGCTCTAAAGCTACAGAGAAACCCTGTCTTGAAAAAAATGAAAAAAAAAAAAAAAGAGGTCCAGTGTCATTAATGCAAACTGAAACTACATGGAGGTATCTATCACTTCAGTGGCGAGGATGGACAGAGTAAAGAAAGAAAAAGATGGACAATAATAAACGTTGGTGAGAATGTGTAGAAGCTGGAAGCCTTGGGCACTGTTGCTGGGAATGGAGACTGGTGCCGCTGCTTGGAAAAACGTATGTTGGCTCCTCAAGATGTCAATGAAACATAGAATCACACATGACCCAATACTTCTTATGCCTGGCATATATCTCCCAAATTAAAAACATGCTTGTACAAATGCTTGCTCTTGAATGCTCGTGGCAGCATTGTTCATAATTGTGAAACAAAACAGAGGCAGTTCCCTTGATTGATGAGTGGCGGCTACACAGGCGTGGTGCATGGAAGTAATGGAATGGTGCTCACTCCTCGAAATCCTATCACAAAGAACCATATCCTATATGATTTTATTGATATACATATATCTAGCATAGGTGAATTCTCAGGCTAGAAAGTAGATCAGGGTTGGCCGTGGCTCTGGAGAAAGGACTATGGAGAGTGACTGCAGATGGTGCTCCGTGTTCTGGAGTTGCACAGAGGCTATGCCATGGGACTTGGGGAACATCCAAAATCCTCTGGATCGTGTACTTTAGGTTGACGTGTAGTACCTTAATGTAAATACAGACATGTACTAAAGGAACAACAACAACAACAGAAAGAATGTGCTGTCTACCTTTCTGGAAGGGGCTGGGAGCCAGCCCTTGTTCTGCTTCTGACTTCTTCAAAAAACAATAGCAGGAACTGTTACCGGCTCTGTTTTGGTGGCAGGCACTGGGGCTGCTTTGATCTATCCCCTTCCTTTATTTCCTCTTTTGAACTTAGTGGCTGAAAGAAATGACTAGTTCAGTGGGAGAAACAAGATGGCGTTTCCATTTCAACCCTGAGGTTGGGTCATGTCACGCTCTGTATAGCTCACCGCTCTACGTGTATGGCAAGAGACAACGGTGAGCGACCTCGCTCCATATTTCATTAGTTTCGGCCTTGGTTGTGTTTTTCACTAGCCGGGTTTGTTGCTGTTGCTTCCAAGTATTTGCTTTTGCAGAAACAGGATCTCTACAGTGAGTGCCGTAGCCGTCCCCTGAGATCCAGCTGCGGAGGACACATGCTGCTGTGTTGCTATTCAGTTTTTGTTTTAGGAAGGTGCTGGCCTCACACCATGATTTAGGAAGCATTTCTTCAGCTTTCAGTCTCTGAAAAGAGATGCGGGAGATTGGTATTTCTCTTTCAAATGTTTACCAGAATTTACCAGTGAACACGTTTAGCCTTGTGATTTCTGATTTGGAAGGTCATTAATTAAGACATGGACCGATCTGGAGCGTTTATGCAGGAGAGGAAGAGAAAACCCCACCTCCATCCTCTTGGATGTCAGGCAGGAGTCCAGTTGTTAATTTGACAAAATATAAATGGGGTAAAGCATACACGTTTCCTTACAAGTTTCCCAAGGCATAGCAGTCCTTGTCAGGAGACGAAGAGGTGAAGTTGTGCTGTTGGTTACTTGTACACTGCTGTAGACAGAGTGCAGTTGAGAGGAAGCAACTTACCTGTGTGAGGAGCCTTAAAGGATGCCTTAGCAGGCTCTGTACAGAGTTCCCGGTTTCCATCCTGAAGGCAATGGAAATCTTCTCATTCTCTTTTTGAGACAGGATGACACATATCTCAGGTTGGCTTTGAACTTGCTAAGTAGCTAAGGATGACCTTGAATTTTTGATCTGTCTGCTTTCATCACTCCTCTGCTGGGATCACAGACGTGCCTTACTACACTTAGTTTCCGTGCTGCTGGGATGGGCACCAGGGCTTTGCAGATCCTAAGCAAACATTCTATCAACTGAGCCCCATGCCAGTTATCTTTGTATTTTCTATTTCTAGTTTACTTGGTGGTCTGTTAGTGGACATTATATGATTTTTGTTCTTTCAAATTATTGCTGTTGCTTTATTGAGATACGATTTCACTGTAACCCTTCCTCCCAGTTTCCCAGGTGCTGAGATGACAGACGTGAGCATCTATGCTCAGCTAGCATCATTGAGTTGGGATTAATGTGGTCAACTTCAGCCAAGGTCCCAAGTGAGCTGAAAGCATCCATTCTGCTACTATGGAATGAAATGGGATGTTTTAGTCTTCTATTCTTTCAGAACATTTATTCCACACACATGATTCTTTATAGTCGGGAGAGGTTTTTTTTATTTGTTTATTTGTTTTGACAATGCAGTCAATGTTGACCAACCAGGGAATGGGAATGGGGTCACTTGACTTACCCATCCTGCGAATGGCTCTTCAAACACCACAGGCTTTAAACTAGCTGTTAATCTGCCTGAGCCCTTGTCCACTTCGTTCTAGTCATTTGGGTCTTTTTGTAAAATTCACGTCAGCCTTTCACTTAGTATATTTCTTGTAAATATTGATGGCTTTCTCCAGGAGTTATAAAAATGTCCTAATGCTGTCATTTGTTCCACACTGATTGTTCAAATTTATTTATATTGTAATTTTTAAATTTTAATTTTTATTGCTTTTGGTTTATAACAGTTACAGCACTTCTTTCTCCCCTTTCTGTCCCCTGAACCCTTCTTTGTACCTCTTCTTGCTTTCTTTCAAATTTATGGATTTTTTTATGTATTCTTAAATGCATAAATACAACCTGTTCAATTTTTTCATCACCAGTTAGTTAGTTATTATGAAGTAAGGCTTAAGAAGGAAAAGCATGATACACCCACAGTCCTAGACATAGCCATTTTAAGCAACGATTTTGGGAGCTTCAGTGGCCTCTGCTGGAGGTCAGCCAATGGAGTAATTTCTTCTTTTGGGGATGGAAGACTGGTTAGCAACATTCTGTCAACTCCCTAACAACCCAGGGATTTTATGGATTTGGTGTTTGAATCCATTACAGTTATTTTCTTCTGTCTTAAAGTTGTCTTGTGTTTGGTCAGTGGAGACTCCTAAGTGGGTTGCATGCTCTTTACTCCATTAGTCTGAACCATTAGCTTCTGGGCTTCCATTTCTTCTTAAGTTATTGGATTAGCTGTTCATTAAGATCCTATTCAGTTTTAATCTCACTTCCAGAGTAAAGATCCCATATTCTGATAGAGTTGATAGTTAAATTTATTATGTCAAGCATCTGCCATTTGATATTTTTTTCCCTTTAGAGTTCTTACAGTGGGTGAGTTAACACATTAAAGAATGTAAATATTTTGTTTTTCCCTCTGATATTTTAGCTTCTATTTGTGTGGCACTGATTCTGGGTGGCCCCTTACTCTAAGCCCAATGTCTTGATATAAAAAAAAAATGAGACTGTCCGAATATCTATTTATACAAGGCTATACTGAGGCTTAACAGGGGCTTCCCCGCGTTTGCACATAAACTGTGACATTGTCATTCCGCCACATGTGGTATTTTCCTTCCTCTTTTATCAAGTACCAGACCTGTATAAGGGACAGCTGCACACTGTCCTCTAGGCTGCTACGGCAGAATGGCCAGCTAAGGCCCATGGTCTCCTGGGGAGCTGATCGTGGCGACCAGAAGGCTGCAAAAGCTAGCCAAGGCTTGCCAGGTGACTGCAAAGCCACTCCTAGTCCCTACAAGCTAAGAGTTGGAGCAGGTCCACCCAGGTGGAGCTTGAGTCAGATCCAGGCGACTGGGCCAAGTCCCTGAGGCTGTCACCGGGACCAGAAGGTATAACCAGAGGGAAAGAAGGATTTAAACTCCAGGGCAGAATAGAGAAGCTCAGAGGGAGCTGAAAATGACTTTTGTACATGTCCGAAGGTCAGTCTCATTCCACACCATATTCAAAAAGATTTTAAGAGAGTCTGAGTTCTGTTTCTGTCTGTGCCCTGTGGAGCACATGTGACTTCAAAGGCAACTCTGGATGGTGCATGGAGGAAAAAGCCGGCTTTTATTTCTCGTTTTGGCACAAATCCACCAAACTGTTTTTGATGGAAAGCAAGCAAAACTTCCATTGCCTTGCAAGGCATTTGCATCTAGCAGCAGCCCCTTTTGTTTTCCTGCCCAGAGTTTCTGCTTCTTCATCCCGGGCACTAATGCTACATTAAGGCTGTACTTTGCAGGAAGACGGCAGGATGGGTGCCAGATGATTGATCCCCTGGAGATGCTTTGAATGGCCTAGTTCAATAAGCGCCTCCTCTCCAGTTTCTGCTTTCTATTCACAACAGTGTATCTTCAGTGCTTAAGACAGTGGTTTGTAATACAATTTAATAAACACCCCAATTCCCCGTGTCTTCTTGGGCCCATATCCTCCCCAGGCAAAGGCCTCTGACCAGGTTTATAGTATCAAGAGTGTGTTCTTTTTCGTAGAGCAGACCTCAATGTCAACCACAAAATGATTGGTTGCCTCCTGTATCAGTCATGCCACTGTTGGGCACATCTTGCTGGTGGGTCAGTATTGTAGAGTACATGGTCTACAGAGACTGTTGGTGAATTTTCTACCCCAGCAGTATATATAACACTGTCCAATCTCACAAATGCTGTCAAATAGGGAGGAAACATTCATGTTAATTCCATCTTGATATATCTCTGTCCTGCAATCAAACTGCACTGTGTGTGTAAAACAATAGAGTTTTACTATATAGTGGGCAACTGGAACAATGGCACAAACCTGCACCCTTTTAGAAGCCTCTGAGACCTCTCTTGCCAACAACACATAGGGAAGTATCTTGTACCTGGTACTGGTCTTCTTGATTAAAAACCCATGACTTCTGGGAGTACTATTGCCTACTTATAAAGGGTGTATTCATTCTTTTAGCAGAAGCCTAATAATGTAAAAAAGAGCGTCTAGTTTCATTTTAAAGTGTTTGGGCGCTTGTTGAGAATTAAGGGTTGGTTTCAAGTTGAAATTTTGCAGTGGTTGTGTGTGCATGCTGGTATGTGTGTGTCTTTGTGAGTGTGCACATGTGCTTCTGGAGACCTGGAGACTCCTGCAGCCATAGGAGTCAGAGATGCCAATGTCTGTAGCAGACTTTTCTCTTGGGCCGCCAATCAGCTCTCAGATAAAGACACGGAGACTAGTATTAATTATGAATGCTTGACCTTATCTTAGGCTTGTCCCATAGTTCTTATAACTTAACCTGTTTCTCTTCATCCACGTTTTGCCTTAGGGCTTTTTACCTTTCTTTCATTCTGTATGTCCTGCTCTGCATCTGTCTGGCCCCTGGCGTCTTCTCTTTCTCCCTTGTTCTCCTCTTCATACCTTGATTCCTCCTCCCACTTATTCTCCTCCTACTACTTATTTTCTCTGCCAGCCAGCCTGCATCCCTCTACTGTCAAGCTATTGGTGATTCAGCTTTTTAGTAGACCAATCAGCTGCTTTAGGCAGGCAAGGTAAAAGAGATACAGCATATCTTTTTATAATTAAACAAATGCAGCATAACCAAATGTAACACATCTTTACATAGTTAAGGAATTATTCCACAACAAATGTTGCCCTCAGTAACATCATCTCTCCTCGACTCACCATATTATGGCTTCTTTCTGAGATGAGTTTCCTCAGAAATAGTCTGTCTTTGCTCTGCCTTGGCTGACACCCCTTTCTGGCTGCTCTTCAGTGAAGACTGGGTTCTCTTTTTATTTTGGTCTTCTTGGTTCTAATCATTGTCATGACTCTTCCAAACTGTGAATTCCCCATTTGCTTTGAAATCTTGTTTCCTGGTGTGGTTGGGTAGTCGGATGTGTTCAGAGTCATCCTAACAAACCAAAAGTAGTTTCATCACCTGACAATGACTTTCCACTGTTCAGAAACAAACTGCCATTTCGGGTGACCTTATCACCCCTCTGGGGAAGAAAGACCTGAGTCTGATTATTGTGAGTCATAGGTGTTATTAGTTTTGATGGACAAGATATTATTAGCTTCGATGTCTTAGATACTGGACTTTTTATTCCTGAATTAATAACACATAACCCAGAGATTGTCTTCCTGGTCTCTGTCAATAATGTTACCTTAAGCTGTGAAGGACAGCAATGCGGTATCAGCAACAGTTAGGCCAGGATGTTAAGAGTGCTACCTCATCTTTCTTCAGGAAATAAGACTGTCCCTGATGTTTGGCTATGAACAGAATGAACTTATTTCAGTCTATTAGTACCACGATCTGGAAGCATTTATCAAACAGCTAAACTATATAAGGTGTTATTTATGACTCCGTATGTACTGAGAGACAATTTAGTCACGTTCCCAGCCTCCCAAAATGCATAAAATTGTATAAGGTGAGTGCCAGCGAATATACACCATGGATGCGTGTAGTTGATTGTACTTTACTCTTAGCTCTTTTGACTCTTTACTCTTTGGGGTACCTACCACCCAGATCCCAAATAAGTCACATGGAGGCTTATTCTTTCTTATGAATGCCTGGCCTTAGCTTGGCTTGTTTCTAACGAGCTTTTCCTAACTATTCCATCTACTATTGCCTTTGTGCTCTTACCTTTCCCTACTTCTCTATATCTTTTTCTTCCCTTCTTACTCTGTGGCTGGCTGTGTTGCTGGGTGACTGGCTTCATTCTTCAACATATTTTTTCATCATTAAACCAATATTCCATAGTATAAACAAATGTAACACATCTTCAACTAATATTCCACAATAGCTGGGTATGCTCCCCCGTAGCTTACTATATCTTACTGATGTATTCTGAGATAGATAGAGAGATAGGGAGGGTGAGAGAAAGAAAGAGAGAGAATGAATGAGAATATGACTGGAAGGAGAGGAGGAGAGGGCAGAAGGGAGAGGAGAGAGGGGAAGAGAAGAATCTTACCTGAAATAGTCACAGGATAATACAGGAAGATGTGAACCTAAATCGATTTGAGATTTACATAATAAATTATTGAATATGTATGCACATACACAAATATATGTATATTTTGGAGATTATGAATTTAGTCAGCATAATTTAGATGAGTTGGGAATGCCAACATAAAACAGAAGAAAGAATTTGGATAATCAGAGTGGAGAGGAAGTGAGATAGGAAGAGGAGCATTAAGGATGGGAAATGGCAGGTGAGCTGAAGATAAGGGATTCAGGGGCTGGGCAGATGCTCAGTGTTAAATTGCTTATTGCAAAAGAATGAGGACTTCAGTTTGGTTCCCAGAACCTACGTAAAACCAGTGAGTTGATGCCCATCTTTATTCTCAGAAGTGGGCACAGAGAGAAATGTTTTCCACTAGCTAGCCTGTCTAGCCAAATAGTGGGTGGGGTCCAGATTCTCTTAGAGACTGTCTCAAAGAATAGTGTGGAGAGCAATAAAGGAAGACACCCAATATTGACCTCTGGTTTCTGTTCATGCACACATAAGCATATGCACTCACATGCATGTGTACACAGACAGACAGACAGACAGACAGACAGACAGACACACACACACACACACACACTAAGCAGGGGGAGTCAAGGCCAGTATACCATGAGCTCCTGTAAAATAAAAGATTTAATGAAATTTTTATTAATAGGTTCAATGTATCAACTTGATGATAAAGGACTTTAAAAATATGCTGATTTTATGTATAACTATGAAGTAAGTAGCGAGTGTACTAAACTGTGTGATTCCTGGCTGGGAAATTTAGATTACTTACCAATGTTGGAAGAAAGTTGTAGAATCCCAAGCACTTATATTCACAAATGTATGGAAGTGCTCTGAAACTGGACAAGGTGCAGATTCTTTTGTCTTTCACAGGAAGACTGACATGCTGTAAGGTCCAGAGGAATAAGACTGATTCCCAAGGACTCATCTGAGCATAGTGCCTGCACATGATGGGGTTTTAGGGCTTTCCCCAGAATGGATGCATTAACTTAATGTGAAGATGTCCTTTGACTTCAAAGACACAAAGGGTGCACCTTGTAGAAAGTTTCCATTCCCAGGAAATGTGTTAGGCAAGCATTGGTAAAGCCTTGCTCATATGAGGTATTTTATAGCTAGTTTTGGTCATTAGATCCAGCCAAAGTGGTTTTATTGGGTATCTTTTATGACCCTAAGTGACATAGAAGATACATGAGGTTTGACTTTTGATGGAGGAAGAAGACTCTGAGTGGGTCTAATGGGAGAAAATTAGAAAATAGAGACAGTACAGAGCAGTGCAGAAATGCCAAGGGGAGGGTAAGTGGGTATCTTTTTTCTTTTTCTTTGGAAATTGATTGATCGATCGCTTTTTAACTGGTATCTCTACTTGGGGATTCACATTAGTATCTGTATAGAATTTCAGACCCAGACACAAAACATTTCCTCATCATCTCAAAATTTAGACTTTTAAATACAAACTCTTTCTCTTCCAAGGACACTGAGTGGCTTTCCCAGTTTTGCCTGCTATGACCTCACCATTGGCTATACCGGTGTATTCTGTTCCTTGTGGTTTATCAGTGGCTACAGCTGTTCTCTTCTGGCTTGTGAATAGACTGGAGGAGTAGAAGAGATGTTTAACCAAAAAAGCCCAGATGTGCAAAGCAAATGTGGCTGAGAGAAGGAAATGAACTGATGTTCTTGGGACCCTTTGATGAAGACACAGATGGTAGCACTTTGGCTTTGAGACAGACCTGTTTCGGGACAGACACAGCAGGAGAAACCTTCACATCCCTTGATCTCCAAATATATTTGAACATATATTACCTGCTCAGTACTGACATATTAACTTTTGATGAACAGAACTTGCCTTTCAATGTTTTGGGAAAGCTCAATTCAATGTATAAAGAAATCTTATTAAATCTGACATTTTACATTTATTTATTTATTTTGTTTGTGTGTGTGTGTGTGTGTGTGTGTGTTGGTGTGATGTGTGTGTGTAGGTACCACAGTGAGTGTGCAGAGGTCAGAGGATAACTTTTGGGAGTTTATTCTTTTTTTTCCTTTTGGGAATCAAATTCAATTGTTAGGCTTGTGGCAAGTGCCTTTACCCAATAAGCCATCTCATTGGCCAGCTGTCTTAGTTAGGGTTCCTATTGTTGGGATGAAACACCATGACCAAAGTAGAAAGTAAGTTGGTGAGAAAAAGTTTATTTGGCTTACAAGTCCACACCATAGTCCATCTTTGAAGGAAGTCAGGACAGGAACTCAAACAGGGCAGTAACATAGAGGCAGGAGCTGATGCAGGGGCCATGGAGGGATGCTGCCTTGCTCCCCACGGCTTGCTCAGCCTGCTTTCTTATAGATCCAGGACCACCGAGCCAGGGATGGTACTACCCACAATGGGATGGCCCTTCCACATCAATCACTAATTAAGAAAATTTGTCTACAACCCAATTTTATGACAGCATTTTCTTAATTGAGGTTCCCTCATCTTAAAAGACTTTGACTTGTGTCAACTTGACATAAAACTAGCCACAATTGCATTTTTCTGGCACACTGCTGGGTTTATATGTAAAACACACTGGCTATTAGCTCCATGGTTCCCAGCAGAACTTCATGTAACTTTCCATTAGTGAAATGGACTACTGTGTGCCCTGCGCTACCTTCTACTGGTAGTACCAAAGTAGACGCCATCACGGTATTAAATACTGAAGACATGAGATGTGGAGTTCAACTAAAATATTCTTTTGACCTGGCCCTAATTTTTGATAAAATGAAACTGACAGAAAGGGGCTAGGTTCTGAAAGCACCTCACTTGACAGGATAAATTCTCAGATATTTAGTATAAGTGTTAGAAGGGATACTGTGAACAAAACTTAGAATAACTTTCCATAAGAGAAGGTAGAAAGGCATGGAAAAAACATATCTTTTTTTCTTTGAACTGAAGCTATATGAGATGAAAGCATACATATAATTTTGGGGGTACTTGATGGATACTATTAAAAACGTGCCCGAGCCAAACATCCTTTAGGAATGTCTGAGTTTCAGCCATATCCAATTTTCTCAGTGTGGTTTTCCTAGGTCTCCTGCTTCAGGGAGGAAGATAGAGGTTATCATATGGAGCTTGAAAATTTAGCTCCTTTAGATCCTTTGCCAGTTTCTCATCATCATCCTAACGCAAAGAACATGGTAAACACCCACATTCTTCACCGAGAATCCCTTTGAACCAGATCAACCACAGAGCAGTGTCTTGTTACACAGCAAGTCACTGGCCCTAGTGTTCACTGCAGACCTGTGCCTTCCTGAGAAGAGCTCACTGTCACCAGGAGCTACCTGATTCTCACTTATAGTACTCTTATATAGAGGGACTTGTGCATTTTTAACTTCCATGAAACACCTTTGAAGAATGGTAGCTAAATGCAGAAGAGTGATGGAAGATCAAATATGGTGATAGCTACTGCAGTAGTTAATAAGCCATCATAGTGATTCGGGCAAGGATGATGAAGGCCTGTTAAAATTAGTAAGGGAAAAGATTGTTGGGAACAGACTTCCCTCAGAGTTTCAGAACTTGGACTGCTTAATCACAAGGGAAGAGGTACCTTGACAATGGAGAACCCCTGAAGACACAATCAAAGCAGAAGGAACAAACTGTTTTTCCATGCCCCTCACATCTGCAGCATCCCTGCCCACGATGCTTAACCTGAATCACACTAAGAGGAAACAATGAAACAATTCTAGGAATGACTCTTCAGTACCAGTCATCAGAGACCACGGAGGATGGGGATCTGCTTTGTGTAAAGGAGAGAAAGGAGAGCTGACATCTAAATGCGGCGTGTGATTCCCGACTGCATTCTAGCACATGTGGGCCATCTAGGGGCTTCCAAGACAGACCACAAGCTCATGATATTGCACTGATGCTAACTTTGTTGAGTGTAATAATTATACACATATAAGAGAATATCCTTGTTCATATACTTAATTTTTTTATTTAGAAGATTTTTTTAGCACACAAAACATGAGTTTTATTATGCCACGGCCATGCATATGTTCCATTGTTTTTGTTCCTTTTCATTCCCCTCCCCACTTACTCTTTCTCATCCTCCCTGGTTCCTTCTTGCTGGTCCTCTTCCTTCTCCCAGTCCTCTCTTGTGTTTTTATGTCACATGTATTTTATTATCTCTCCCGTTTTTTCCCGCCTGTTCCCTTTAGATCTCTTCATCCCCTCCCATGGTCCCCTTTCTTCTTACATGCGTGCACACTTATGCACATGGATTTAAATATAGATTCCACATAGGAGGCAAAATAAGTGGTTTTTGTATTTTTGAGTCTGGCTTATTCCACTTAACAGAATGATCTCCAGCTCCATCTATTTTCCTGAAAATGTCTTGATTCCATTTCTCTTCATGGCTGAAATCATAGCAGATTTGTACTGAAATATTTATGATTCTGTTATGGTTCTTGCTACTGACTTTCAGATGGTTCATATGTGTGTGTGTGTGTGTGTGTGTGTGTGTGTGTGTGTAATAGTTAATATAAATATGGAGCCAGAGGGTTGGCTAGGTAGGTAAAGTTTTGTTGCTGTACAAGCATGAGGACCTGAGTTCAGATTCTAAAATCCACATAAGAAGCTGGGCATCACTGCATGTCTATAACTCCAGCTCTGTGTCTGTAGGTTTACATCTGTGCTAAGGAGATAAGGAGATGGGAGAAGCATTTCACTGGGGCTTGGTGGCTGCAAGACTAACTTCAGATTCACTGAGAGTCCCTGTCTCAGGGGAATAAAGCAGAGAGTGATAGGTCAGGGCATCTGATGTCCTCATCTGTGTGCACATACATCTCACTCCTATACATACAAACATATACACATATAAAAGGAATTATATAAAGTATATTTATGTTAATATTTGTATATTACATGACAAATATGAACACAGTATTTCAAAGATAACATAGATTACATACTCTATTATACATATTATTTGATTTATCTCTGAATATGTATGTGTGTGTATGAATCATATATGGTCCAACGTTGGCAACTGGTGAATTTAGACAGAAGCATCTTTGTTGTACTGATTTAAATTGTTTCTGAAGATCTGACATTAAAAAATTTGGAGAAAAGAACTTTTGAATTAAGAATGAGATCATGGGTGAAAACCTTGAACTATCAAACTCAGGTTCATAAGAACACAGCATCCTATTACTGTCTGAATAAGGCTGAGCTGGATTCCTTTGCCTGTTAAACTTGGTATGCACAAACATGGATGTTGATGTGAGGTTGAGTGAGATGGCCCAGAATTAAGTATTTTTAAAGACGAAAAAGTTGCTGCAGCGCTTGTAGTCTTTGTCCTCTCATTTCCACATTAACCCTTCCTGTTAAGAACCCTAACTCGCAAGACCGGAGTAACAGTTAGTGTGGAAAGGAGTGTGAGAACGTTTTGTGAGCCATGGCTGTGATTTGTGAAGCTCCTTTGTGTTTGGGATGCAGTTGTATAGAATTATAACACCCTGTGTTGTATCAGTCCACGGAATACATATGCCGAGAAAGACAAGCTTCTGCAGTGGCTTCATTAAGAGTCGTCCCACATATATGCAATTTAGACAAATAAAGCCCCGCCGTGTAGGTGAGCTTGATCATCTTCCCACGGTGTCTCTACAGCATTGTCTAAACACATGGAATGCGCACCCGCTTTTCAACAAAGGAACAGAACTTCGCCCACTTCTGTGCCCCTGTAACCAGTTGCTAGAAACTCTTTCCCAAGAGGCTGGAAGAAAGCAAACAAGAACTTGAATCAAGTAAACAGAACATTAAGTAGGGAAACGCTCAGGAAGGCTTGCTGAGCCTTTATCCTGAGATAATTTCAATTGAGATTTTTAAGTATGCCTTGCTTTAAGAATTTATTTTACAGTAAATATGAAACAGTCCATGTGTGGAGGACTTGAATGAGTAAGAGTAATGAACATTTTGTCCTTTCTGAGGGAGGCAGGCCAGAGTTTCTGTAAATGGGATGTTTTGATCCTGACAGGAAGACAATGAGGCTGAAAGGAAACATTCCATTACTTAGAACTGACATCCATGTCTGTTCGTGGATGAGACAGGCTTCTTCAGCTGGCTGGCAGGGGTTACCCAAGTGTGGCCTGTGGTGGGCACGGGTTCAACTGACAACAGCCCTGAGGATGCTGTGTCAGCCAGGCTAACGCTAGATCACTGTCGTTGTCTTGGTGTGTGAGGAAGTTGTCATGATAAATACATTAGCAACTGTGAGCAATTACTTTATACGAGGAATAATGTTAATGTCCTATGTGTCTTTTCTCAATTAAGCTGACTTAACTAAGTGGACTCAGAGGTAAACAGCACATATATAAAGTCACAAAGGTATGTGTAGCCAAGTTGCTACCTGAGCCCAGGTTGCCTGACTCTAGAATCCATTTCATTATTAATATTCATAATGCATATTTAAATTTAAATTGATTTTAAGCAGGTACATAGACTATAGAAATTTCATGTGTCTCTGCCATGTGCCATAGGTATATTGTGTTAATGTCTACATTACAACAAACATATTTGTTCCCTCAAATATGTACTACGTCTTGGAAATGAAAACATTAAAGATTTTTACTTCTAGCTTTTGGAGAGAGGCAGTACCTTAGTGTTTGTAGTCACCCTTGTATGTACACTAAACCTTGCTGTTCCTAACTGCTCCCATTGAGACACACTGATCACATCCTATTCCATAGCCTTTGGTAGCTACCATTCTACTCTTAGCTTCAATGAAGTAAACATTTGATATTCCCCACAGGAGTGAGACCATGATTTGTGCGTGTGTGTGCCTGTGTGTCTGGATTCCTGTATTTAATAGTTAACAGTTCCTCCCATGCTGCAAATAATGATATTTCATCCTCTTTATGGCTGAATGATATTTCATTGTGTATATATGCCACACATTCTTTATCCAGTCCTCTGCTGCTGAACACTTAGTTTGGGCTCTAGATGTTGGTTGTGGAGAGCAGTGCTTTAATAATCACTTATTATTAAGAGAGTTAGAAGATACCTCTTTGACTCACCAGTCTCAGTTCCTTTGGATTTATACCCAGTAGTGGGATTGTAGGATAGTATTGTAGCCTTGCTTTTTTGAAGGATATCAGAAATTTCAACAATAACTGTGTTAATTTACATTTCTAATAACTCCTTCTCATTAGCACTTGTCCTTTTGATAATCCTGACCAGAGTAAGGCAAGCTGTCATTGCAGCTTTGGTGTGTGTTTCCCTCGTGATGAGCAGTACAGACTCATCACAGTACTGCTGGGTTGGATTGACATGAAAAGGAAGCCAATCAGAGCCAGCCACAATGCGGGCCGAAGGAGGAAAACTGTACCCAGTTGATAGAGAAAACATTCAGCTCTAGCTAACACCAGTTTCCGGTAAAATCTCCCAGGAAGTTAGAAACTAGATGGGAACTTCTTTATCCTAATTGAGGATATCTGTGAAAAATATAAAACCATATTTAATAGTGAAGGACCAGAAGATATTGCCTAAGATGAGGAGGAAGATGAAGATGTTTCCTGTCATCATCCGTATTCAAATAAGATGAGAAAATCTTGTCATTGCTGTGGGGAAAGTGGGGAAAGGCGTGAAGACTGGGAAAGAAAAGTCTGTAGACAAAGCCATTATATGCATTATCCAGAGACCAAACAATCCAATGAGAAGTTACTGGAACAAAAACTTGAGTTTCAAGGTGAATATTTTAAAAAATTGTGGTTTTGCTTATTAAAAATAAACAATTAGAACTTGAAATTGAAAAACCATACAGTTTGTGATGTCATCAAAAATTGTGACTAAACATCACATGTAGAATATCTGCCACTCAAAGTGCCTGGGAGCAGACATAGTTCAGATGTCAGGGTTTTTCAGATATTGGAATATTTGCATAGACTTCATAGTTGAACATCCTTTATTTGAGAATTTCAAATGTAAGGTCTGTTCCATCCAAACTCTCTGATTGAACACAATTTCTATTGGCATTCTGTTTGGTATTTCACTTCTTACAGTTTGACGTACTGATTTGAAAACACACTTTTAAAAAACTGACCTAGGCGCTTACAGAAGCTGATTTCAAGCCATTTCACAGCTGTGGTCCTCAGGACAAGGTAGGAGTGGAAAGAAAGCAGGAAACATCAAAAGAATGAATTTCTACCAAATGTCAAGGGAATTCAATTGGCCGTAGAACTCTTCTAGTGAATGGGGGTGGATTTAAGTAGGGAAGAAAGTTGAACTTCTGGAATAAAGTATTAGTGATCATGAGTTTGGCAGATCAAACACACACACACACACACACACACACACAGACTCACACACACCCACACACACATGCACACAAAGACTCACACACACACACACGAGGAAATAAAGTTAAGCTGTTCATTATGGATCTCGAGACCCTTTTCTTCCAAACTTTACTGAAAAGAAAATGAAATGGGAAGCCAGAGACTGGAAGAAGATACTTATATGTGAAGATATTCTGATATATAATATATATCAGATATATATTCTGATATATAAGATACATATCAGATATATATTCTGATATATAAGATACATATCAGACATATATTCTGATATATAAGATACATATCAGATATTATATATCAGAATATCTTCACATATACACTATTAAAACTCAATATTAAGAACAAAATCCAACAAAAGTGGCAGAAGGACTGAAGAAACATCCTTTCCACCGTCCTCAGTCACTAGGTATACTCAGAATAAAGTCATACTAGGGTTCCATTGCAGCCCTGTTAGCACAGTTGATGTTGAGGAGGTGGAGGACACCAGAGGCCGGATGCAAAGCAACTGGAGCTCTCATGCTGTTGCTGCAATACATACATGGAACAAACAATACGTAAAATACTTTTGTGGAAACTAAAATATCAGATTCTACTGTAAGATGGTTATCCCAGAGAAATAAAAATGTATATAAATATCTGTGAATACAGATTGCATGGTAGTGTCTATACCAGTTTTATTTTTTCATAATCCAAACTGGAAGCCATCTTAATGTTCATCAACAGGTGATTGGATTTTGGCATTTCCAAACAATGTAGTACTTCTTAACAACAAAATACTCAATTCATTCAACAACAGGAATTAAGCTCAAAGTGATGATGCTGAGTGAAAGGAGCGGTCATGTGTACATATCATACGATTCTATTTCAGACAGATTCTAGAAAACACAAATTTATCTATAGCAATAGATAGCATATTGGTGGAGGCCTGGTCTTGGGTTAATGGGAAAGGAAAAAGAATGGATTACGAAGAGACCTGAGATGTGGAGATATTTATTATCTTGTTTGTGGTATTAGTTTTATGGTAATACAGACACCAAAACTTGTTAAATTGTGTACTTTAGATATATACATTATGTTGTATGTCAATCATACCTCATTATAACTAAAAGCTGAATTGTGACAGTAAAGTTGACTGTATGTGAGCCAAGGATGCTAATTTATGCCTTGGAGACCCCGAGGTAATGTAGTAATAGTTATGGGCAGGCTTGGGGAGGTGGCTCTCCCACAGAAATGCTCAGAGTGCAATTATAGTGACCTGGATTTGGATCCCAAACTCCTGTGCTAACTGCTGACTGATGACACATTCTTATAATCCTGGCACTTGAGAGGGGAGAGGCAGCTTGGTCGCTGGAACTTACTGTTCAGCCAGCCTACACTAAGTGTTGCGATCTAGATTTAGTGAGAGATCTTGTCTGAAAAATATAAGATGGAGGGAAACTGGGGAGGACACTTAGTGCCAACCTCTGGCCGTCACACATATGTACACACTGATATGAACATATATACAGACCATGAGTGTGCGCGCACACCCTCACATACACATTTAGAGTGGATGAGACCTTAGGGATGATCTTTATCACAAAGCAGTAAAGAGGTTTGTCCGAGAGAGTACCTTATCATTAGCATAAACCTTCAAGACAGTGCTGTATCTGACGATCACCCCATGAGAATGTTCCAGAAGAGCAGCTTGTCCTAGGCATCTTTCTGGCTTCCCCTGTCTTGAAAAAGTTCCTGTACACAGTAGTGCTCAGTGAATAGATGCGGGTTGCTCGGAAGCATGAAGTTTCCTAATCTGAATTATAGATGACAACTACTTCACTTTCTGGGTACAATGGAAAGATGGACTGAGAGTGGCAGATCACCTTACGGCTCCTACTTAGTTAACGTATTTAAAGTTTCCTTTGGACACTGTTTTGTTGGCAGGGTTGACACTTCCCAGGTTAGAGAAAACTTCTGAGGTACAATATGAATTATGAGAGTCCATATTTTTTAGGATTTGAACTTGGTTATAAGTTAGTGAAGTCAAGCAATGGCTCGGGCAAGGCAGATGTGTTTTCTCTGGCATCTAAGCCCGAGCCCTCATTGTTGCTTTGCTCTGAAGTCTTAAGGGACCTGTAATAGCTTGAATGAGAATGGCCACATAGGCTCAGATGGTTGAATACTTGGTCCGCAGTTGGTAATACTGTTTGGGTAGGCTTAAGTAGGTGTGGCCTTGCTGGAGGAAGTATGTCGCTGGGGGCAGGCTTTGAGACTTCAAAGCCTCTTGCCATTTCTAGTGCACTGTCTACTTCCTGCTTGTGGTTCAAGATGTGAGCCCTTGACTTCCTGCTCCCATCATCACCCCTTCATTCTGCCATCACACTCTCTATCCCTCTGGCACCAAAGCCAAATGAATTCCTCCTATAGGCTACCTTGGTCAAGGTGTTTTATCCCAGCAACAGGAAAGTAACTAATACAGGACTCATGTCCCCCTCCCCACACCCATTCTTTTCTCTCCTCCACCATTCCTGCCTCTGTCCCTATACAGATGGTTCACAGTTGTTTCTGTCTTGTCTTCTGCAAGATGAAAAAGTAGATGCTCCAGAGCCAGCCCTAGAGAATTGCCACAGTCGTTTCTGCGTCTCTAGCCTGGTCTTGTTGTTTGTTGTTGATTATTTGTTTTTAAGACAGTTTTTCTTTGTGTATCCCTGCCTATCCTGGAACTATCTCTGTAGAGCAGGCTGGTTTCGAATGCAGAGAGATCCACTTGCCTCTGCCTCCCCAGCGCTGAGATTAAAGGGATGTGCCACCACCACTTGGCTAGACTGTTGGTTTTAATTTTTTTTTTACTTTTATTTGCATTTATTTTATGCAGAATTTATTCCCATGCCGTAAGTATTTATTTCTTCAGTTTCTTTAGGGAGATCTTCTTCTTGTAACCCCCTCTACCAGCTTTGGATTGGGTAAGAATCGTCTCAGTGTGATGGGGGAGCTCATGCATGGTTAACCCAACCATGAGCTCTGTAAGTGTGAGGGCATATCTTAGGTTCTTTGCTCATCTGCATATGTTCAGTGATTAGAGAATCTATACCTAAACTCTTTGCATTTTAAAGCATGTGCAGCAAAGATTCAGCTCCCTTTTTGGGTCACTGCCCCCGTGTTCTCCCCACTGTTCAGTCTGGGTGCAACTACTGATTCTACCATGACACTGCCAGAATGGTGCACATCACATCTGTCAGGTACTTGGTAACTTTTCAAACATGCATGTCATGAGTAGCCTAGGAAGTTTCACGGGCATTCTTAGAGTGAAGCCCTTGATTTGCATGATTTTGTAGGGTTTTCTGGGTCATCTTCACTGGTCCTCTCAGGTCTCTTATAGGAAAAGGCTGTTTTGATCATACCTGTTGCTTGGCCGTGTAAGCTCCCAGTGGTCTGGGTCTGCAGTTGTTTTGTTCTATTGCATACATTCATTGCACAAAATTGTGGGCTTCATTTTTCATTATTGTGTGCTTTGACCATATTACTCTTCATTATCCTCTCTTGTCTTGGCCCCTCCCATTCATCCCCTTCCTCTTCCCAGGAAGTTTCCCTTCTACTTTTATGTCATATCACACACAC
Organism: Alexandromys fortis; assembly: GCF_014885135.2. Taxonomy (NCBI): domain Eukaryota; kingdom Metazoa; phylum Chordata; class Mammalia; order Rodentia; family Cricetidae; genus Alexandromys; species Alexandromys fortis. The sequence goes on along the minus strand of NW_026067958.1, from coordinate 1,673,747 downwards.
ACAACACACACACACACACAGATCTGCACACGAGAGAAAACACGCTATGGTTCAAATCTGAAGTGTTCCCTACAGGCTCATGCTGTGGACACTGGTTCCCGTTTCCCATGTGGTGACACTGTTTCGCAGGGGCTTTCAAGGCTGTAGAAGTAGGACACTAGGGGAGGGCTTCTGCAGGTTATGCTAGCCCCTTGTTTGGGCCTTGCTCTGTTTCCTGTCTGCCGCTTTGTGTACAGTGATTGCTGTATGCTCCCGTCTACATGCACTGAGCCATAGGCAGTGATTCTCTGATTCTCTGAGTCCCAATGAATCTTCCCTCTGGCTTCTGTTGGTTACTTTGCTCCAGTGATATAAAAGTGATACGATGTGACATTTGTCTTTCATCTGGGTCTGGTTTGTTTTGTCCAACATTATGATCTCCATCTTCATTTGTTTTCCTGGAGATGATATAATTCTGTTCTTCTTTATGGGTGAATAAAACTCACTGATGTATGTATATCATGGTATCTTTTTATCTGTTTCAGAGCATCTAGTGCTGAGCTTGAAGCCTTAGCATGGAAGAGCTGAGAACAGATGTTGTAGGCTGAGTAGTAGTCCTGGCTTTGAGGAAGGAGCTCCATAGGACAGGGGCTCAGGTCTTGCACTTTACTGAGAGTTCCCTGCTCTGGGGATACTGTCCCTCCCCCCCATCATTCATTTCTTACCTCCATCAGAAAGGAGCACAGAGGTCCAGCTGTCCACCCTATCAACAACCCCTGTCCAACCATGCTTCAGATCTATAAATGAAGATGTCACTTTTCCTCCTGAGAAGTTGCTTCTTTGACTGCTAACATCATCTCTGAGAACTACAGAAAGTTCCATGTGGGGCTGATGCAGTGTGATAGAACCTCTGAAAAACAAATAAAAACAAAACCCCTAAGTACCCAAAGAGGAAGGTCACAGGGAGTTGGTCACCATTCCACTGATGGTGACCAAGTCATTGCTGATTAAGATGCTGTTGGGATATTAAAATCCTTTTCTTATGATTTTGTGAAGCAGCTGATCTTTATTTTTACGAGGAAGAAACTGAGGCATGAATGGACGTGCAGAGAAGTAGCTCGGTCCTGCCAGGATATAGGTGACAAACTAAGGGTTTGTGCACGGTTCCTTTGCCCATCAGGTAATATTTAATTTGGTGAAAATCAGAAAAGATCTAAACGTCAAAAGAAATAATTAAGAAGTTTCTTCTCCAAACCCTGCATTAAGAGAATCTACATTCCTCCGTCAATGCATGCAGCTTGGGCCTCCCAGAGTTCACAAGGAAGCTGAATGCCTTGTCCTTAGAACCAGGCATCTTGCTTTTTATCTTTTATACGGGGTGCAAAAGGGTTGCTTAGCAACATGGATTCTTCCAGCTCTGAACAAGTGCGGCAGCCGCTGAGCTGACAATGGAGCAGAGTTGGAGAGATCCTCATTTCTCAGCGTCTTTGCTGGGCTGAGGGGAAATAAAGAGAGAAAAGCAAATCAGGTGAAAGGAACACACGGTCCAGAGCTGAGCATCCCACGCAAAAACAAAACAAAACCAAAATCTCCAAAAAAACAAAAACAAAAAGAAACAGGCGGATGGTGGAGAACGGTCCAGAGCCGAGCATCCCACGCAGAAAAGCCGCGGATGGTGGAGAATGGTCCAGAGCCCAGCATCCCACGCATGACTAATAAATGCTTCTGGGGAGGAATTCAAAGGGTGTAACCACCACCAGCACCAGCACAGAGGTTAATTAGGGAGAGAAAGAGTCCATCCAATGAGATAGCTGGGCTTTCTGGAAAGGGAAGTTTTGAACACAGTTGTGTTCAGAATTTGTTGAAGCACATTTTGTTCCCTCTGTGTTGGGAGAGAGGGTGGCTTGTTTTCATTTCATTTGTTTCCTTTTGTTTTGTTTCTAGCCTAGGTTTTGGTTCTCACAGCACCCCAACCCCCCTTTCATTTCTGGTACTGAGGAACTAGACCTTTGTGCTGGCTAGGCAAACACTTGATTACAGAGATAAATCTATAGCTCCTGTTGGGTATGCTTTGAAGGGAAATAGGATTGAAGGATACTTAATTTTTCCCCCCAGCCTTCTTGCTGACAATGATAAAAATTCTTTAAAAATTTTTTTTGGTTGTTATGGTTTATAAGAAAGGTGTTCAAGAAGGGGCTAGGTTTGCGTCTCTGTTGGATTTGCTGGATAACGCTTGGCGGCCTCAGAGGCCATTTCAATGTCACTGTCCAGTGGCCTGCTCCATCTCGCTAGGAGATAAGATGGAGGCCACGTGCTGAGCACTCCCGTGATCTATTTCCAGGCGGGGAGGCCACCGCCTTTCCTCTCCCGGGCAGGCCTAGCCCTTTGTAGAGCAGTTTTCTAAAATGAATCAGATGAGTTTTTCAGAGCAAAAGGAAGTCAGGATGAAATAAATAAAAGCAGAGAGGAAATTGCAAGGGGTAGCTGTGGGGGAACATATGCTTTCAGATGATATTTTAGAGTTGATGAGACAGAGATCCTGAAAACTGACTCCAGATGGCAGGAATAGCGATGGCAGGCTGGTGTGAAGGGACAGAACGCAGGCTGGCACCAGACAGGGGGAGGACGCGAAGGATGAGAGAGAAGGCAGGGAAGGAAGAACCAAAGATCGCCGAATCCCTCACCCTTGCTTTACAGCGGTTAATGCCATGTGATAGGCCCTTCTTAACATGTATGGAAACGGCAGGGTTGTGACACTTCGCTGTCTTCGCTAAAGCAGTTGGCTTGAGAAAGCCAAATACTCAAGTAGCCAACTGATCAGAGGGTTTGGAGGAAGCCGTCCAAGGGGAGTCTATCAGATACTTTCCATATACATTTTATTTTGATAATATGTTATTTGTGCTTTTTTGAATCAGTCCTGAGGGACTTAAATTCATCTTCATGGACTGAGTGGGAAGAAAGGGATTATGGAAAGAGAGAATGGAGCGATAGGAAATTATTTCAATGCTAGCGTTTATGTCTAGACAGCTTCTTACCATTTATGGTTGGCTAGATGCCCCTCAACTGAAGAATGGATAAAGAAAATGTGGTATATTTACACAGTGGAGTATTACTCAGTGGCTTAAAAAAAAATCCAAAAACAATGACTTAATAAAGTTTGCAGGCAAATGGCTGGAACTTGCAAAATCATCCTGAGTGAGGTAACCAGACCCCAAAAGACAAACATGGCATGTCCTCACTTGTAACTGGATACCAACTGTGAAGTAAAGGGAATCATGCTACAGTCCACGCCCATTTCATGGACGATGTAATACCTAATACAAAGGACACTAAGAGAGTGACCCTAGCAAAAACCCCTAGTAATGGGGGACATGGAGCTGAACCAGCAGGCCAGCTTCTGTAATCAAGCAAGGCCTCAGGTGGAGGAATTGGAACCCCATCCCAGCTACAAACCTATAGCTTCCACTGCCTGCAGAGTGTTCTGGGACCACAGCCCAGCAGACCCCTCAACAAAAAAAGACCAGAGACTTCACCCAGCAAGTGACCAGATACTGAGTCCCATAGACAAGCATTAGGCTAAGCTCAGGGAGGAGGCAGGATCAGAGGAACCAAGCGGGTCAGGGACAGCGTGAGAACACAGCCCACAGAATCAGCTGAGTCATGGGGACTCACAGCAATCAGGGAGCCGGTAAGGTCTGACCTAGGCCCTCTGTGTATATGCTATGGCGGAGTCGCCTGGTGTTCCTGTGGGACCCTAACAGCAGGAGCGCAGGCAGTACCTGGCTCTTTTGTCTATGTTGGACCCCTTTTCTCCTACTGGGTTGCCTCATCAAGCCTTGATTTGATAGTATGTGCCTGGTCTTATAGTAGCATATTATGCCATGTTTGGCTGGCGTCCCTAGGAGGCCCACTCTTTGCTGAGGGGAGATGGAGGGAGGATCTGAGAGAGAGGAAAGGTGGGGGTGAAAGGTGGGGCGGGGACTGCAGTCAGGATGTAATTGATGAGAAAATAATAATATAAAAGAATGGTTGGAAAATTCTTTCGCAATCCTGTTTGGAAACCAAAGGCAGCTGTGTTGTGTAATCATTGGGTGATTAAATTTGGTTCTTTATTTTCAGTAAGCGTTTATTGATCGCTTGATATGTGCTTGAAGAGTCCTAAACTGTAAGAGGGGAAGCCATAGTTCTGAGTTACTGTCTTTTCTGTGAATGAATGGAAATGGCTCCTTTCCTTTCTACCCTCTGAGTGTGTGTGAGGGCATTCATGTGTGTGTGTTAGTGTGTATGACTGACAGGTGTATGTGAGAGTATTCATGTGTGTCTGTATGACTGATGGGTGTATGTGAGGGCTTTTATGTGTGTTCAGTGTGTGTGACTGATGGGTGTGTGTGAGGGTATTTATGTATGTGTATGTTTTAGTGTGTGTAACTGTGACTTGTTCTCTTAACCGAAGAAGAACCTGCAGAGTTAGCTCTATCTATCTGCCTGCCTGCCTGTATATCTATCTATCTATCTATCTATCTATCTATCTATCTATCTATCTATCTATCTATCTATCTATCTATCTATCTATCTATCTATCTACCCACTCTCTCTCTCCCTCCCTCCCTCCCTCCCTCCCTCCCTCCCTCCCTCCCTCCCTCCCTCCCTTCCTCCCTCCCTTCCTTGCCTCTTCTCAGCTGACAGGTCCTTCCTGATTTCTGCTTTCTGCAATAGCTGTCCATGTTTAGATCATTGTCATTATCAGTGTGTAGCTACCGGGATTACAGAAGAAGCTGAGATTCAAAAGATATCACAGATGTTCGTTTTATGTGGCTCTGTGAATTAACTCTCGACACTTGTCTAGACCATTAAGCAAGGGAGAGAATTTGTTTGCAGGTGACTGGTACGTGCCATTGGTCTCATACAGCCATGCCTATTAACGGCCATAAAAAGTCCAGTGTCTTCCTTCACTGGGCAGCCCCTGTCCTGTTTCAGGGAAATGCCAATAAATCTCAGTTATTGGGAATAAAACCCTTGCTTTTGGGGCAGCTTCCACTCCAGTTTCGTCAGGGACCGACCTAGCCTTAGCCTTTCTGTGTCCATTTCTTTTGCACTTCTCCATTTGTTCTTGTTGCTTTCCGTGGAAGCCCGTTTATAAATCTTGGGAATGATATAACCAGTGTAGTCCAGCAGAGTCCAGAGCCTGACCGTGTGCTGCGTGACACATTTAAGCAGCGCAGAAATCAGGGCCAGCCTCTTGCTATTGAAAATGGAAGTCCCAAGAGTCGCTGAGTCTGTTTCATTCAGGAGAATGCAGTGAATAATGATTGTACAATTGATTTGGGAGCAATAAAGAAATGAAAACTTGTGGGTGAGAACTGCCAAAATAGAGGAGTCTGAGGGAAAAATGTAAGTGTATTTCGATAACTGTAAGCTGAGGAATAGTTTTTTAATTACTATTTTTATTGATGATTTGGAAATCTCACATTATGCACCCTGACTGCCCAACCTCCCAGCCTTTCTTCCCCTGTGACCCCTCTTCTCCCACAAAAATGTCCACTTTATGTTGCTCATATATTCATTGGAGCATGGTCAAATTCCCAGTGGCCAGCCCTCAAGGGAGAATGAGTGTTTCTCCACCTGCATCCACACCAGAAGCCATCAACTGAGGAGAGCCCTGGGGTGGCTGGAATGGGCTAGGGCCAGCTCTCCTGCACCCACACCACCGCCTGCACTACAGAGCTGTGGGCTGGTAAGGGGCGCCTTCCCTCTCTCATGAATGTTAGCATGAATTCAGCTGACAGCCCATACCATGTACATCCGTCCTTGGCCGCATCAGGATCACTGACCCGCTCATGGCCCTCAGTGGCTGCATGCACCATGAGCTTTGATATGGTCTCAGGTGGTCACACATGCCACTCACACCAGCATGGCGCCCTGAGGCAGCAAAGCCTAGCGACACAACCAGGATATCAGACCATAGTACAGACGTGGATCTCAGGCTTTATCCTGGCCTGGGGCAGCAGCATGGACCATGGACACCAACACAGTCTCCAGTGGCATCGCTGGCCACATTGGTCCTTAGAGGAGGTTCAATACAGAAAGTGAGCTTTTCCTCATCTCACGCCTCCTTTGTCGTCCAGGAGGCAGCTTCAGGGGCTGAGTTTGTGTCTGCTTAAGCTCCATCCTGGGGACCCTACCGGGCAATGACAGCATGTCAACCACCGCCGCATCTCCAGCTCCGCCTCTCTTCACAGTGGGCTCACCGCTCCGGTTTCTGGTCTTTACCACTCCCCCCTGACATATTTGTTCTTCGTTGTGGCGCTTTGCTGTCTTCTGCTGCTGCCCCAGGCAGATGGTTCTGGAGTGGAGGGACAGAGCAGAAAGGGATGGTGGTTGAAGCGAGGAAGCAAGCACGGCCAGTAAAAACACGCTCTCAATTCCAGGTCGCTCCAGAAGGTTTTCTAAGTGTCTGTCCCCTCAGAACTTCTCAACACCTTTCTCACGCTGACCTACGATTCCACCCTTCACTAAGGTTTTTATTTTTAGTTTTGGATTGTAAGTATATGTGTACGTTTGTGTGTGAGTGCAGGCCGTGTGTGCCATAACATAGGCATGGTGGTCACAGGACGACATTTTGTGACTCAGTTCCTTTCTTCCACCTTGATTTTAAGCAGAGTCTGCTTTCTGATGCTGCATTGAGTTATTCAGGTCAGCTGGCTTATGTGCTTCCTGATAACTCCCTGGGGTGACAGGTGCAGCCCATTAGCCAGCTTCTTGTGTGGGTTTGGGAATTGAACCTGGGTCATCAGGCTTGTGCAGCTTTTTTTTTTTTTTTAACCTGTACAACTCTTACTTATTGAGCCATGTCTCAGGCCCCTATTTCCCATCTCTTTTGGATAAGACCACTCAACACCCTTCTAGCAGTTTGAAATGACCAAACACATATGAGATTTATTAACTGTGGTCACTCATATCATTCTATACACAGGAGCAGGAGAGCTTAATACTCCTATGTAAGTCTGACTTGTTGATGTGGGATTCCCCTCTGTATGCTGTGAGTACCATTGGTTAATAAAGAAACTGCTTTGAGCCTATAGCAGGGCAGAACTTAGCTAGGCGGGGAAAACCAACCTGAAACTGGAGCTGGGAAGAAGAAGGTGGAGTCAGAGAGAAGCCATGTAGCCCTGCTGGAGACAAAAGCAGGAACTTTAGCCCATAAGCCACAGCCACATGGTGATACACAGATTAATAGAAATGGGTTAAATTAATATGTAAGAGTTAGTCAATAAGAAACTAGAGATGATGGGCCAAGCAGTGATTTAAATAATATAGTTTCTGTGTGATTATTTCGGGGCTGGGTGGCCAGGAAACAAACAAGCAGCCTCATTCCTCTAACAGCTTGTGGGGATCGATCAGCCTCCTTTCATCTACTCCCAAACCCAACCCCAACCCCCAGTAATCATTATTTTACTCTACGTCCATGAGATCATTTTTTGATTAATGGACTGAGTGAGATCATGTGGTATCTTTCTGTGTCTGGTTTATTTCTCATTATAAATGTCTTTTGGGTTCACCCATGTTGCTATAAATTTCATTCTTTTTATGTCTGAACATCCTCTGTTGTGTGCATGTACCACATTTTCTTTATCTGTTCATCTGTTGATAGATATTTAGCTTGATCTGTGTCTTGGTTATTGTGGATAAGCATGTTGTTCAAATGGTCAGCAAATGTATGGAGAATAGTAGGTGTTGCTGTAACCAGGGAAATACAAATCAAAATTACAGAAGATGTTACTGCACATCAACCTGGATGAGTACTACACAAAATAAATAAAAAGATAGCAAGAGTTGGTGGGGCTGTGTCAAGAAGGGATCTCTTCCTTATACAGTGCTGATGGGGATGCAAAGTAGTATAGTCATTATTGAAATAGTGTGGAGGCTTTTAAGAAAATTAAATTACAGGGGGGAAGATGTCTCAGTCAAGTGTTTGCTACTTCATGAGGACCTAAATTTGGATTCCCCACCATATAAAAGATCAGGTGTGGGGGCATACAATGCTTGTAATCCCAGGACTAGGGGGATGAGAAAGGATGATCCTTGGGGTTTTCTGGCAACTGGTTTAGCAGAACCGGTGAGTTCTGGATTCAGAGAAAGACCCTATTTCACAAAAATAAGGCAGAAAGTGATTGAGGAATATACCCAGCATCAGTACCTGGCTGATTGAAGAAGATGCCCAGCATCAATATATGTCCTCCATGTATATATTCACACACATGAACATATACACACATGCGTATACACACTGTTAGCCTCTCTGTGCACATGTGCATTCATTCCAGCTGCTCTCTTTGGTTCCGTGACTTGTACTTTCAACATGAAGGTTAGAATTTGAGATAGATACAGCCTTTCATGGAGTTGTAGCATCAGCGCCACTACCAGATTGACTTCCAGGAAGAAACATTTCAAACTGACTTCACGTCAGTCATAGAAATAAATGAAGTCCAGCAATGATACTTAATGTATCAAACCTCACAGAAATAAGATTTCTGGAGAAACTCCAGAATGGAAAGTCCTTCAGAGAAATAACACAATGTTTGCAGGTTCCATGAAACAAGAAAAGATTTCTGTGTAAAGGAAGGTCATTTGCTTAAGAAGTGTGAGCAATACATGCTATAGTCTTAGGAAGCTGTCCCCCAAGTCTAGCGCTTCGGCTGAGGCATTTTTACAAGTGTATTCTTTTGTTTTATGAAAAGTATTTCCTCTTCTTCCAGTGGGTGAACTTGATAATATTTGACCATGATAGACATTTGTGGATGCAAGAACTGAACTGGCCACACAGTGCTGTTTCTTGCTTGACTCTATCAAAACCCTTAGCCCTGGAGGATGCGCCTAAGACATTTGAACATATCTAGTTGTACATTCTTTCTCTAGTTTCAACATCTTAGCAAACGTGGCAACATGGAAACATGCTTGTTTAGAGTTTAGAAGCTGTGGGGACAGCAGTGGATTCTGCCCAGTGCGGAGAGAAGGGCTGATGAGTTTGGCTTGGAGGCGCTGACTTCTTATGTGCTGTGTGAAGGTAGAAGAGACATAAGCAAGCTCGGAGAGATTACGAAGTTCTGTCTAGCGTACAGGTCTCTGCTGTAAAGCCTCGTGTATTTCTGCACTTAGACATTGGTATTATGGTGTACATCATTGCCAAGTAGTTATCCTCAGAATTGCCAAAAAGATATAGTCAAAGGAGAAGATACTAGAAAATAAAGAATCTTAATTTAATAGCTTTAAATGAGACAAAGGGTGGCTTTATTTTTTAATTAAAGAAGATAACCTTGTTGCATTTCCCCCCCTTTTAGTAGCTATATGTGGGTCCAAGAACCCAAATCCAAACATGCTAAATTAAAAAAAAAGTATTCATATCTTGTTCATTCTTCTGTCATAAACTTTCCCCACATCAGAGAGAAACACCGTGAGCCTACCTTGGATCCTGTACACATGGGCTCATTCCTTCAAGTTCTGGAAAGACTTTGTTGTGATATAATTTCACCAATTGCTTGGCATGGGTCCCTGATGGACAGGCCTAGAAAACTGATAACAGAAACTGGCGAAAAGACAGGGGCTTTAATGTCTTACTCAATTCACTCTTTATAAGACTTTATAAGAGATATCAGATGTGAAGGGCCTGGACCCGTTCCCAGTTTTGATGAGACTAAAGACAGTCAAAATAGAAAAAGAGTTAAAAAGTCTTTGAAGGGCGGAAACTGTTTGTATTAGTGATGCTCACCGAGTGCTGGGGGGGACCATGCATGCTGAGTGCTGGGGGAGCCCGCAGGTGCTACCCTGGTGGCAAGCCACTATTATTCTTCTTCACTTATTGAAATAAAGAGAGTTAAGTTTTGTTAAATAGCATGACTAGCTTTAAAAAATCACACTGTCAGGAGAGAGGGCCTGTGGACAGGAAAGATAAATGAAACTAACCACAAATACATGAGGAGATAGCAGAAGAAATCACTAACTAATTTGCTGTCATTTGTAGAGAAAGAGCAACCAACTGAGTTTTGCACAAACTCAATGACATTAGAGGAATCTAGCTGCTTCCTCTGTAACTCTGGCAGGCAGTGAGGCCATACTGACTATGTGTATCTTAAGTCTGTGTAGTTGGTGTTCTCCTCTGAGCTGTAATGATGTGTGCGCAGGTGAGTGGATGTCACAGCCATAGAACATGTGTTGTGGCTTCCATAGTCAAAGGTTTACGTGGCCAGCAGTAGCACCTAGGGACCAGTTCTGCTTAATATGTCTGTGGGTAACTCGATTAAAAAGAGAGATCAGAACTCATCCAATTTTCAGATTTCATGGAGTTTCTGATACTGTAAATTAGGAAAGAATTGAAATTGACCTTAACAAATTAGAAGAACGACATGCCATCAGATTAAATTAGTTATGGATAAAAATATTAGCAAATACAAGATGAGAAAAACTAATATCCTTAGTCATAATTCAGGAATGAGATAGGAATCTCAGTTGGAGAGATGAGAATCAGTGAGTGAGTTTAGGAAATATTTCAGAGAAGTTGAAGATACCTGATAGTTAATTGGGTAAAGAAATGAAAGGCTTTGTTTTGGCCTGGTAAAGTAGATTCATGATAGCCCCATACTTCATTTCATGGTAGTGGAAAAATATAAAATAGACCTAAGATTCTTGATTCTTTGTGTCTTTGTTTTTCATTTGTTAAAATGCTACAGCTACATTAAAAACCTTTAAGATTTTCTTATTCTCACAGGAAAGTGTTAAAACTGAGCAACTGTAAGGATGGCACCCTTCAACAGTAATAGACTCACATTTGTAGACTTATTTTTTTTATTTTAATTTAATAATTTTTTAAAGAACTTGAAATTGTACCTAGTGCTTCAAGATGCCTAGCAAGCTATATCCTAGCCCACATAGGCATTTAAAGGCTTCTTAGCCAGTTGTGAAGTATCAGCTTGTTTCCTTGTATCCAGCCAGGACTCCTTTAGGTAAATTAGCAGAGAAACGATAGAAGCTGAGCCCAGGCTGTGAGAGGAGGAAGTATGTGGTCAAGTTCAAGAGAGTCAGAAGATGGAGCTGGTTTTCGGGATGTATCTAGATTTTTAGTTGGGATGAACTGGGTGGATGGTGTTGGGACTTTGGAGAGGACCACATCTTTTGAGAGGAAAGAGTGATGCAATTATTTTTATCACGTTGCATCTGAAGTGTCTGCAGGGCATCTGAGCAGATGTGTAGTCATTTCCCTGTCTCTGTTAGTTTTAGGTTTGTTTCCTATGATTTTGCTACCTTTCATCAGCAGAGGTCTGAAACTATTAAGTGGAAAATTCCATTTTCATTCTTAAGAGTTTAGACTGCAGTGATTCCAGGTAAATAAGATCTTGTTCTGTATGAGCCTGCTTAGATGGGAATCATCCCTTTGCCTGGTGTATCTGCACAGTGTACTCTTCAGATATAGTAGCTTATTGCTTAGCAGGCAGGCTAGCTGCCATGATAGCCCAATGCTTGTGTTCAAGTGACCTTTGTTTTTCTTTAGAATGTCCTAAACCACAAAATAATATGGAAAGTTTTATTATAATATGTTAAGATTTTCATCAGCTGCCAGCTCACAGATAAAACATAGACTTCTTATCAATTATGAAAGCTTGACTATTATGTATCTGCACTGATATAAGTATGGAATGTATTTTGTACACAAGTCAGCTAAAGATGATATTTTGTTCTATGTTTGAGCAAGTAAAGGGCATCTGTCAACTTTGTAAGTCTATTTTGATTGTATAACCAAACTATAATATAAATTTCTATCTGATGGAGGTGGGTCATCTGTCTATGGGTTACTTTAATTGGTTAATAAAGAAACTGCCTTGGCCCTTTGGTAGGACAGAAAATTAGGTAGGCGGAGTAGACAGAACAGAATGCTGGGAAAAAGAAGCAGATTCAGGCAGTTGCCATGATTCTCCGACCCGAGACAGATGCAGGTTAAGATCTTTCCTGGTAAGCCACCACCTCGTGGTGCTTCACAGATTATTAGAAATGGGTTAATCAAGATGTGAGAATTAGCCAGTAAGAGGCTAGAGCTAATGGGCAAAGCAGTATTTAAAGAATACAGTTTCTGTGTAATTGTTTTGGGTAAAGCTAGCCGTGTGAGAGCTGGGTGGGAACGCAGCATGCCACTCCTTCAACATCTATCCATTCATGTGAAAGGATGTCATGCAATAATAAACTATAAGGACTCTGTAGCCAACAAGATTTATCATGTCTCATTCAGTCTCAGAGCTGTTCCCATACTAGAGGGATCAGCATACATGTCACCTGTCCTGTAGTCTTTCTTGGTTTCTTTTTTCATGTCTGTAGTCAAGATTTTCAGGAGATCTACCCACATCAAATCTGATCTTTATTAATTTTGAAGAGAACCATAGCTATTTGTTTCCTGTGGAAACAAAGGCATAACCTTTCTCCCTATGCAACATATCTTTTGACTCCCATTCTAAAGGGAAGATATTCTTAAAATGTTAGGTTAGTTTAATTTGACAGTTTCCACGATACAATGTCTCTCAGCACCTATTGTTTTTTGGTTTGTTATCATTTAAAATATTCAAAGTAAACAAAGTACCATACAGGATCCAGACACCCTGTTTATTTTCCATCTTATGTGGCTTTTTAAATATTACTTTACTCTCTCTTTAAAGACTTCATTATTTTTAAGCATTTTTTCTATGACTGTCTATACTCATTTTTTTTTTTTACTATATCTATTTGAAGGTTTTCTCAGTCTGGAGCACTTTACTACATGCCTGCTGTGTTTTCTGACCACAAGACAAACTTGTGTACATGACACTGGCTGGCTCAAGGCTGCAGCCCACTTGAGAGACTGCAAGACTAGGAAGCTGTGTCTGGCTCTGTGTTTGTGTATTTTGGAACTTTTAGAAAAGCTTTCTCAGGTCCCATGTGGAAATATGTGCCCTACATTTGGCGCCATACATAACAAGGTATCTTGTTGAACTATCTTTGGACCCCCAGCCAGCAAATAATGATCCAGAATCTTATTATTAATTGTGAAAGCTTAGCCTTTATCTTTGGCTTGTCTCAACTAGCTCAACTAATAGCTTAAGTTAATTGATAAGTCTTGAGGTATGTTTTGCCACGTGGCATTCTTCTATCTTGCACCTCCTCTTTCCCCTCTGTGTCTGGCTGGTGACTTTGCCTTTCTTCTTTCCAGAGTCCTCTCTGTATCTGGAAGTCCTGCCTAACCTCTTCCTACCTAGATATTGGCCATTCATCTCTTAATTAAACCGATCAGAAGACTCTTTGTCAAAGACACATCTTTACAGTGTAAACAAATATTCCATAACAATGATATATTGCTACAGTTGTCATTGTTAACTCTTATTGTGCCCAGTATGTAAGTTAAATTTCATTATAGGTGTATGGGAAAAACAGTGTATACAGGATTTTCACTGTCTGCGGTTTCAGACATACACTGCGGTCATGGAATGTATCCCCCACAGACAAGGAGTGGCTCCTGTGCATTTAGGAAGTTGAGGTTCAACAACAAATAGGAGTTAAGTTAGTCTTAACAAGTACAACCGCATACTATAACAACTGGACCAGTGACATCACCTTTTTAACTTGGGGTCATTATTAAATACTCAGAAGACAACTCAGTTTTCTAATTTTGGCAAGCTGACCTTTGACCCCATAAGGCTTCTTCTAACAGAAGCCAGAGTTTGGATAAGTACTAAAATTATAAGAAATGTTACGAGTGACTAATTTATTTGTTATAAAACTATTTTGATAGTTTAGGAAAAAAAACTGTCATGACTTTATGGTTTTAGAAAATATAAATGTAGTTTTGTTTGCAGTACGAGCTCATGTTTGCGTAGTGATTCCTGGAGTGAAAAGCACTATTTTGTAAGCAAACCCCTGTGAAGCCTGTAGCTCTTGAGCAACTTAAGTACAGTGTGTTTGGCTGAACAGAAATTTTATTTTCCTAGAGTTCCACAGTGCATGCAGGGAATATGTAGAAGATAACTCTAGCCACGTTCAATTTGTATTGTGAATGGGGCATCTGGGCCATGAACCGTGGAGCTGGCCAGAAATAGGAATTTGAGAAACCTCAGCATAGGACAGTGTCCATGCTTTTCATTTCGGCTGTGCTAAAAAAGATGACATGCGATCATTTTTAAACTTGCAAGAAGCCGCAGGACAATAGGTTAATTTTGACCTTAGAACCATAAAATTTGTTTTTAGAAAAACTCATTCCTGCTCATTCTGGTTCAACTTGAATGGGAACTTTTTCATCCTGAGGAGCATTTGATTGTGTATCTGGCAGGGGATGACGGTGGTGGTGATGATGATGAAAATACTAGTGTTGGGGCTTCCTGCAGAGCTCAGGCTGTCTCGGCCTCACTTCTGTGTACTCCTCCACTCATTAAAGCAGTGCTAGGCTGCTTGGCTCCACCCTGGATCTCTTACTGAAGCCTAAGCTCTCTTTCGGATAGCCAGTACCCGCTCCTGGCTCCTCTCCAGTCTCACTAGATTGACCTCATGGTCACCTGCAGACCTTCCCTTCCGCACCCCACTTGGTGGCATCATCAGAGGCTGCTGAAATGGGATGACCAATGGCATCTTTTCTTGCTTCTTTCTTCAGCCCCACATACCTGGGCTTGCTCAAACTGACCCCATCAGCACCTTTGGCCCCATGTCTTCCCTCACTTCTGTAACTGTTCTAGTCTGGGCTCCTAGCATGGATAGCCTGTTGATTATGACTCCACCTCATCTCAAGCTTCGTGGGCTACCTTCTTCTCATCCATCTCCAGCTCAGCACTTCTTGCACAGAGCCTTTCTTTACCTTCAGTGATTAGATCCATCGGCTCATTAATGAAGGACTGGCAAGCTTTATCTCACTTACTAGCATCTGTTGGTTGGTAGTGGTTACCAGAATATTATGGTAAGAGTCTGAGGCACAATCCATCCTTGATGCGCAAGGGTGCCGCCATTGTTCTGTGTGGGTAGCCCATGTCTGGTACCCTGCCATTTACAGGAACTGTAGTAGACTGCATTGTAATTTACCACATGGTTCGGCTTCTTTCTTCACCTTCCAACATAGCTATGCTGAGTCTTTATAAGACTAACTTTGGGGAATAAGATGAGGCCAGGTGAAGGATGTCACGCTGAGTAATCATTCCTCAGCAGGATGCAGTGTACATCGTCCCTTTCCCACAGCTGGATCCTGGCTGTCCTGACATAGGAAGTCAAGTCCCAGGGTGTGTTCTTACCCCATAGGTGGTTCACGGTCTATGTTTATTTGAGTGAGAAGAACATATTGTCAGGGAACATTTGGGGTAGTTTGTCTCCACAGCATAATTGAGCCCATCCTGATAGGTGCATAATTTGTACAGAAAGAATTTTAGTAGTATCTTCTGCTTTACAAATATTAGATTAGTACAAAAATCGAGTGCTTATTTCAGAATGTACCAAGAACCACTTAATTCAGTTTAAAACACCTTCTGCTTTTCATTACTCAAGTGAGTATTTTATTTTTATTTTAGGGATAGACTATAATAGATCAATTTAAAGCAGTTACGTTTTTATAAAATCTTAGTTATGTAGAGATCAGGGTTGCAAATCAAAGAACCAATGAGGTCATTTCCAAGACTGCCAATGGTGGAATTAATTGTCATATGTTCCAAATACTGAAGTCCTAAGATGCCATTACCCTGTGGGCACTGGTCCTGATTGGGTGTGTTTTAGTTTCCCAGGTTTAGACACTCTTAGTAATCAAATTCCTTTGTGCTCAACAGATGAAAGACTGTTGATTAGGAGTGGGGATTGGTGCTGCAGCAGAGGCAGTCCGAGTAACAAGTGGGGAAAATAAAGCCTGAAGAGAAGAAGGAGAGGTGGAAACATAAAAAGCCGGTTCAAGAATTCATGAGATCTTGCCACAAGGAGGACACTTGGATATCTAGCACACAGTGCTAGATGTGTTGATAACAGGTGGCTTCAATGGGCTTTTATAAAGTGACAATGTGCTTGGTTCATCAAGAAAAAAGTTAATCCTATGTGATACCCCAGTAGGAGAGGCTTATCTTACAAATTTTCATAAATAGTGAAAATGAGATTTAAAAGAAAGGCTAAACTTTAACTTTCAGAAAGCACACTTCTACTGAATGTCTCCTAAAGGTTTTTATGTTGGAGGCTTGGTCCCTAGGCTGTCACGTTGGGAGGTGGTGGAACCTTTCAGGGACCAGGCTGGTGAGTGGCCATTAGGTTACTGGGGGAGCTTGCTCTTTGGGGGGGTTTCTTTTCCTCCTATCTGTTTCATGACTATGAGATAAAATGGCCTTTTTCTGCCGTCACTATCCAATGTGATATGCTGCTTTGCCATGAGCACAAAATTCAAAGGGCTAATTGATCATTGACTGAGCCTCTAAAAACTGGGACTGAACAAGCCTTTTTGTTTTTTCAGACATTTGCTATAGTGACAGAAAGCTGACTAACACGTATACCTATTAATTAATTTAGTGAACACATTTTTTTTTCTTCAGAGTCTTTTAATTTTTACAAAGCAGCTGGAGAATCTTGGTTCTCCAAGGAACACTCTAGAAAGGTCACAGAGCAGACTGAAATCACCCTTGTGAAGGGGAAGGTGAGAACGGTACCCGGGGAAAACCATGGTGAGACCCCTGCTTTTAAGACCTGTCTCTGAGGCCATGGGAGGGAAACACACAGAAGAGGCCAGGGACGCTGAAAGAGGCACTGTGAGGGCCAGGCACGGCAAGCCAGTGGGAACCGTCTGGAAGATGGTTTACCCAGGACCAGACAGTCTCTGGGCATCCAGAAGAGCTTTTAAAGATAAAAGAATGCAGAGGATGCTCCATGCCAGCCCTGTGCTAAAACTCTCGCTAAGGGATTCCTTCTGGAGAGGGCTGGGGAACTTCAGGCCGCAGGAAACTCGCTGCACCTGGCTGATAGAGCCTAGGAATGACCAAGTCCCCAGCCTGTGGGATTCACGGGTGTGCAAACAGGAACTTGACTGAGAGGCTGCCTCTTGCCTGGGGTGCTTTGACGACGGTGGAGAAAGGAACAGAGAGGCCCCACCCCGAGCCCAGCCCTTCTGTGTGGTCAGGAGAGGAGGTCGGCCTTCACTGTGCCTGTGGGACCCTGTTTTATCCCCCCCCCAAAGGTCGGAGGACCTTGACGGGTGGGGGTGGCTTCTGCTACTCCTGTTTTAGTAGAACACCTTCTCCAGGTATGGATTCAAGAACATTCCAGTGGGGTCCAGCTTCTCGCGGATGTCCAGAACTTTCGAAAGGCAGGGTACATTTTCTCAAAGTCCTTCCTGGTGCAATTGTGGGCCTTTGCCCAGTGGGGTCTGCCTCCAAACTTCTTCGTGATGGTCTCATAAGCCTGCCAGTATTCCAGCCGAGGCACATCCTTGCCATAGGGTCTGTACATGATGATGTTCATGTAGCAGCTGTCTCTCTGGAAGCAGGGGCTCAGCAGGATCTCATCACCTCGGGTGAAGCGCACCTCCCCGGGGAAGTGGGCTACCACATGGGGGTGGGCCTCCAGCATGGCCTTCAGCTCCAGCAGGGCCTCCTTGGTCTTCTCCCTGGGGATGGCCCAGTCTTGGACGTGCTGTTTGAAGCGACACTCGTAGGTGAAGATCTTGTGGCTGAGGTTGCTGCTCTTTTTCTTGTGGCTGAACAGCAGCCAGAAGAAGAAGCGGTTGACCCAGCCCACGAGGAATGGCCAGTAGGTGCTGATCCAGAGCAAGAATTCCAATAGGTAGAGTCCAATGGCACAGTCCCAAAACCAGCTAGATGCAGAGGAGGGGGGCTTATTGGTGTGGTCTTGGTAGATGATGCTGACGTTCTCACTGTGGGGAAACCAGAGGAAGCAGAAGTATTCTGACTTCTTCAGGTGGCTGTCTAGGTTGTCCAGGACCTCCTTGGGGGTTGAAGGGAAGGAGGTCTCCTGGAGGTGGAACTGTGGCACGCACTGCAGGGTCATGGTGAGGATGATGCCCAGACAGCCCAGGTGCACTCATGCAGCCTGGAACACATCCACGTTGCTTGACTCGGAGCATTCCAGAACTGTCCCGTCAGCCTTCATCAGGGTCAAGGCCACCACCTGGGTGGGCAGGATGCCATGCTTGATCCCCGTGTTATGTGTGCCAGACCCAATGACACCAGCAATTGTCACATCGGACACCGCTCCTAGATTGGACATGGCCAAGCCATGCTTGTCCAGCTGTAGATGCAGGTCAGCCAGGAGGATACCAGCTTCTACCTTCACCTGCTTCTTCTTCGCGTCCACCTGCAGAACCCGGTTCATCTTGCCCATGTGGATCATGAAGCCATCAGTGCAGGCGATGTCTGAAGGGGAGTGGCCACCGCCCACCACCTTCACTCTCTTGTTCTGCTGCCGAGCCAGGGCCAGCACCTCTCTGACCTCCTCCACTGATGTGGGCTGGTAATACATCTCTGGGCAGCAGCCATAGGTCTTCGCCCAGTTTTGGAACTGGAACCCTTTGCATCCATGGACCATGGTTCCAGTGGTCTGTGGTGTCAGACAACTTGAAGCGTTCCCAGGAAAGTCGTACAAAGCCCTAGGCAGTAGGGGCAGTGGTCAGGCAACCTCAGCTCTGGGTTACCTCAGGCAGAATGGGACTGTTGGTTTGGTCACCAAGGCGTTTGGGCCAGGCAGGTATACAGTGCCGAGTGGGCTCCTCCCCTAATCCAACAGTGGCTGGCCGTGAATGGAAAGTCTTAGCAGTTGCTCAGTCCCACGGGGCTGGGTGTCTCAGCTGGTCTCCTCTGTACGCTGGAATCTGGAAGAAGTCTCCGCAATGCCAGTGATGGATGGATGTACTGACGAGGCAAGGGCAGGCAGGCGAAGAATTAGTGAACACATTTTTATTGTTGGTTATAATAATACATGTTTATCATTGAGGACATAGGAAGATACCAACTGTCTGGCCCCTTGGAAGACAAAGAAAGAATAATAAAGGTGATGATTCTCTGTGGTATGTATTTTAAGAAGTGGTGCATACATAGTGGGAGATAGACTCAAAAGAGGGAGGCAACTTCTCCATAAGAAGAGTTGGTAGGTTAAGAGAAATCTCTTTGATTAATAGTTTTTCTGAATGCGGATAGTTTAGCGGGTAACTGTAGAGGTTGAGATTGGCATGGGTGGTAGGAATAGATTCCCAGGCTGAGCCCAGTTCATGGACACTAAGGGCTGGGATGTGGAAGCAGACGGTGTGTTTGTGTGGTGCAGGAGGTGCAGGGACAGAGGATTTGGTGAGGGAAAGGTTGCTCCTTTTCTTCCTACTGGCAGACACCAGGAATATGAATAGATTCTTCAGCAAACTGGCAGCCATCTTTGGTTTCTCTTCATACAAGAAGTCCAATTTCTACTTTTGCATCATTAGAAACAAAATCCTCCTGGTTCGTCTTTGGCTTCAGTGTTGTAAAGAATAATGTCTGGGTTTGAGAGAAGACTGACTTGCAGCCCTATGGAAGCAGCATTGTGTTGCTGGAGTTCCAGGATCTTGATATAAAGGGGAGGATATTAGAAATCAGGCATGACATTGATTTCTTCTTACACAATTATGCAGTGTTTCCTATGTAGTATATGTCTCTGGGCACTGTCTGAACACAATGCAAAAGAGCGGTATCTCCCGTGATTCCTAATGATAAACAGCACAGAACTAATCATGGTGGTAGAGAAAACATAGCTCTGCCCTAGCTTTTCTTGCTTGTCAGCCGTATCAGTATACCTGAAGAACACTCAATTCTGTTATTTGAAAACATTTGTAGAGGGTTTAAAGACACATTTCACTGAAGAAATATTGTGGTAGGTTATCACACATTATCATCCATTATCCATTCTCATCCCTCAGTGGACGCGGCCCCCACACCCCGGCGCACAATGGGCAGCACTAACTGGACTTAGAGGGTTACTAGGAACAACAACAACAACAATAAACGAGGACATAAAGTTGGAGGGTGATGGAGTGGGGTCACTAGGAGACGTTGGAGGGAGGTAGTGGTGGAGAGATATGATTAAAGTATATTATATAGACATAAATGTACTTCTCATCGTTAACACAAAGCTAAATTATCATTCAGTACTGACCATCAAGATTTTTCTGTTGAATAGTATGTGAGTGTGGGCATTGACAATTTTAACTGTGAAGAAGTTCTAATACATCTAGAATATTTGTATGTATTTCTGAATTGCTGAGTGACTTGTCTACCCTGTGGAGAACAACACACATGATTTTTACCACATTTTGTTTTGCTTCCTGGTTGTCACAGTTCTACATGTGTATTAATTTCCCTTGCTGTGCTCATAGTAGAACAATATTTAATTTTAGCAAAGGTAAACTTCTTAGTGTTTATGGAAAGCATGGCTTCAGTGTATTAATTGACCTTGTGCACGTTCACTGCTTTCAAATGAAAATGTGCTGCTGAGCAATGTCCGTTAATGTGGTTATTGTTCCATAAAACGTATTAACTAAGAACTTATTCCTGGGAGAAAATAGCGCCTCTACAGTGAGAAGTTGACCGTAAAAAGGAGCGGCTCACTTTGGAAGGGATATAGAGGTTTTGGAGAGCAGTGCATGATGTCGCATTAAAAATAAAATTGCCACTAGCAATATATTTGTTGAAAGTCAAGACATCTGAGAGAGTCTTTCCAAACCTCTAGTTCTTCTTCCAAGCGTTGCCGGTTGGGAGCGCAGAAGAAGCTGTTTGGGCACAGCAAGTGTGACAAGCACAGGAATGCTGCCAAGGAATGCAGGAGAGGGGATTGGCAGGGCCCTTTCACGTGTTTCTGTTCTTCCCATGAGTCCTTTTCCTGAGGAGCATTCATGTGCGACAAGACTGGCCATGCATGACCTCCCCACCAACTTTCCTAATGAGCTGACCAAGAACCATGTCCAGGCCAGGTGGTAAGGTTGTGTCCAGCCTTGGCGGCCAGCAGGCTCGCCCCATGCTAGCGTAAGCATCCCTGGGCTTTGACCTGCGCATTTCTGCCAGTCTAACAGGAGGAGAGGACAATGTTATTTCATTCGTTAAATATTTCTTCGAAGTCTCTCTGGGATTCTGCAAATTTCTAGGAAAATATTTCAGCAGGCTTTTGCTTTCTTCTCTACTGCCAGCCTTAGCATTAATGTTCTCCTGGAGTGACCATAACCATTCAATTTTGCTTATCAGCTATTTGCAGTGAGAGAATGAAGTACAGATTCTTGCCCATAAAGCTGTTCCAGGAAAACTGAGGGGACAAAGTAGTGGTTATGTCAGACAATTTATGGACCAGGCAGCAATGGATGTAGCTACATTCAACACCTGGACCATAAAACCCTGCTTTGAACAGAACTCATTATTTGTGGTTAAATTAAGGAAACAGAAAATCAAGGAAGGCTCAAGGCTACTCCCATCTCAGGAATGCAAAACTTAATTGATATCCTTTCTGGATTCTCCATGACTGGCTTATTCTGAAGGCCTGCAGAAGCAGCTGAAGTTTCCAAACATGTGGTAGTTGTAGACCCGCACACACTTCCTTTATTCCAGTGTCCTGTCCCTTTCCTAAGGTAGCAAGTATGTCAGTCATGACCGGGGACATGGGAGCTTCAGGTACGACTGGCATGCTGGCTTTGGAAACATCCAGGGTATCTGTTGCCGTTCTAGACACACAGTGGCAATGTGACTTTTGCCTTCGCTTTCACACTGTGAATGAACCCTGTCTTTAACTCAAGCAATTTCCTTTAGCATATGTGGCACCTTTACTCCCAAATGACTCAGCTGTTCCCCTAACTGAAACCCACCCCCAGAATATGAATATTTATCACCACACAGAAAAATGTATGTCTCAGGCACTAAATACAATATCAAAAGAGGAATTTGTGGAGTTTTTGGCTGTCTCAGGATCATAGAATATGTAAATAATATGGGCTAGAGAGGTAGTTGGGTGGTTAAGAGTACTTGCTACTCTTTCAGAGGGCCTGAGCTTAGTTTCCAGCATCCGTGTGTGGTAGCTTACAACTGTAGATAATTGTAGCTCCAGGGGTTCCAGCACCTCTAGACTCCACAGCACTGTACTGTCACTGTATGCCGTGACGGTCCACACATAAATAAAAATAATAAAAATAATTCTTAAAAAAGAATATGTATATAACAACCCAAAGAGTCTGTGTAAGGAAGTGATGACATTTTTTGTTTTGTATATAAATACATATATGTGTCTTTATACAAATAGAACTCATATATATGTGAGCTGTGTGGTATTCATTTCAGTCATGCATTTTATAGCATTATAAACTGAATGCTTATGGTAAGATCACAGCTGTCTGCAGTATCTCCCCGTGTCTTCCACTTCACTGGTGTCAATTTGTGTTTGGAGTTAGTTCAGACAATGTTTGTTCTTCCTATTGAGAAGAACATCTTAATACATCTTAACACATTAATGACATCTTAATACATGTCATTCTGTGCAAGAAGGCAAAATTGTTGATATAGTTATGATCATCACTCAAGCCTCCTGGAATATCTCATTTTTTAGAGAGAAAAGGAGTAATCAGCATACAATAAAATCAGAGCCAGGCACAGGAGCCTGAACAATGCTGTGTGTCAGTGTGTATTGCTTCTTTCAAGTTTCCTTCCTTCCTTCCTTCCTTCCTTCCTTCCTTCCTTCCTTCCTTCCTTCCTTCCTTCCTTTCTTCTGAATGCTTGGCTTTGGCTTGGCTTGTTTCTAGCCAGCTTCTAAGTTTTTATATAGCCAAATTCTTTAAAATGAATGACATTGGCTATGTTGAAGGAGGAGAATCAAAAAGTGAACAAATGGAGCAATATGACAACCAGTGTGTGTGTTTAAGGGGCGGTGCGGAGAGGGTCTGGTGAAGGTAAGTGCCACATGCCCTAACGAAAGGCGGGCTGTCCTACTCCCGCCCTTCTATTGCTGTTCTGGAATGCTGGGCCCGTGGATAGATCTTTATGGAGAGCCTTTTAAAAAAGATTTGCTGTGGGAGGGTGGTGTGGTGTTGGACTCCCAGATATTCTTGGAGCCTGCTTTTAAGAAGGTATTTAACTCTCATGACCCCTAATTTCCTTGGCTCTAAAATAGGATTCTCCCAAAGGTACACTAAGAGGTTTAAATGAAAGCATTTACCAAATAAAATAAGTGTGTTGCATTCTCCGTTGTATTGAAAAACAATCTCAGCATACGGGTACTTTTAAAAATCCCATGTCCCTCTCTAGTCCTTTTCTATTGTTACCACTGTCAAGAGTGGCACCCAAGACTGCCATGCTTCATGGGAGGCCCCGGCTAGAATTGACAGGGAAGGTCCTAGCCCAGAGGCGCTGGGATAGAAACATTGGCTCTCTGTAACTGGAGGGAAAATAAGGGGATATGGTGAGAGGTGGCTTTTCTCAGGTGATTTCCATTCGGATCTGGAGGCCAAAGGAATACAGATGTTTGGTGTCTCTCTAAGGCTGCCAGGGCTTAATGAAGTTCCTCATGGGGCAAGAGCCACGTGTGCTTATTAAGGTTGGCTATTGACATACCCAGCCCCTGGAGCAGGAAGGAAACTGGAGCCAACAGTGCCACCAAGTGGCCTGAGTCAGAAGCAAGCTTTGTCCAAGGACCTATCCCCACACCTCATTTTCCTCTAAAAGAAAAAAACGAGAGCAAGAATATTTTCCCTGGATGCCTGTAGAGGGAATGATCTGGAATGTGAACCTTCTGGAATGTTGCAAGGTTTGCATGAATGTTCATTTAAACAACCAAGCCCTTGAAGTGCCGCCCAAGTGAGAATGTTGTAGGGCTAGAGGGCTTTGCTCGTGTGTATTCAGGTCGTCTATAGAAACAGAAGGAGATTGTGCACTAGGACTCTGGAAGCCTGAAAAGGTGTGTGAGCCTGGGTGAAAGTGCGGAATGGTCAGTTCTGTAAACACCGGTCAGTAGTAGCGAGGGTGTGAAGGCCTCTAGGGAAGAAAGCCACTTATTATAACCTTTGTTTATAACTTCATTATAGCTCATGTAATAATATTAAAGACAATATGGTTGGTTGCTCTCAAACACACTGTAAATAAGAAGAAGTGATAAAAAGTTTTAGGATATACCAAGTCCTGTTTCATCCCTGTCAGTCCTTCATGACTAAGGGAGGCGTGTACTTTGGTACTTGGCTCTGTGTTCATTAGAGCTCTGAACCTGGACGCAGACGGAATAAACGTAATGTCTTGACTGTCATGCTTCTCCTCCCACAGAGTGCATTCTCTTCTTTCTATATCCACTTCCCCCACTCCCCACAAAACCCCCTCTTCAGAATAGCACTGAGGCAGAGCATCTTCGCTGCTGCCCTGGCTCTGCACTGTCTTTGGTCCAGCTCTCCTAAGAGCTGAAGCATTGACTTGAGGTCATTAATGGTGTTGGGGCCCTAGCTTGGGGAAAGGTCTGTTGAGTTTGTCCTTGCTCTCGTAGATCTAACAATGTTAACTTAGTGGGAGATTTTCTCCCACTGCATGGTGGAGGGACCAGGGCTGGGAGATTTCTGAATGAGATGGATGTGAGGTACAGAGTGTGAGGAAGCATGAGAGAAAAATGACACAGAGTTAAAATTATAAAAATGGCAGAATGCTAAGTTAAATAAACCAACCACAAAAGACAAATACGGTCTTGGGTACACCTACACATACATACAAAGTTTTTTTTTTTTTTTTTTTTTTTTTTTTTTTGCTGTCAAAAGTAATTTAAAGTTTACCATGCATTGGAGAACGTTTAGGCATGAGTGAGAGAGAAAACTTTTTTCTCTCATTTTTATTTATTTTTTTTTTTAAAGAAAAGTGGATTAAATGTGGTATTTTTTCCTTCAGTATTGCTCAGGGGCAAGATAGATGCCAAGTACTTGCCTTAACTTCAAATATTATAATGTAGACCATTTTGAAATCTGTGCTGATTGTTTTTATATATACCATTTTTTATTATGGTAAAACAGGAATAGTATAGTATCACTTTAACCATTGAAAAATGGGTCATCTGTGTTACTAAATACATCCCAATTGCGGTGTAGGCAGCACCACCAGGGATCTCCAGAATGTTGAACACCCACTTCCTCAAACCAACCATTCCATAAATGTTTAAATAAATAGCATTTACTTAAACAAAATTCACTGACTTGTCATCCTCCCTTCTCCGCTCCCTACCCACCGCAGTCTCTATGAATTTGGCCACTCCAGGTATTTCATACGCACAGAATAAAATGGCATCTGTCCCATTACAAGTGACACTTCATTGTGTATAATGTTCTCAGCATGCTGACATGTGCTGAAATGTTGAACCCCCCTTTTATGGGGGCCATTCAGCAATGCATGTGCCCCAGTTTGCTTTTCTGTCCCTCTGTGGTCAGTTTGATGCTCTGACATTTGGCTGCTGGGGTGAATGGAAGAACTGTGAGAGTACATCTGAGTTTCTACTGTCAGCTCTTTAGGGAGGATAGATCCAGAGGTGAAGTTCTGGGTTATGTAAGACCCACACATCCCAATTTCTACACTAACACCACTAAAAAAAATACTGGTAATGAAAAAAATACTCGTACGTTGTGCATCTTGATTTGTAGCTTTCTGATGTTCAGTGTGTTGAACCTCTTTTCTTAGTTCCTTGGCCAATTGCTTCCTCTTTGGAAACATGTCTGTTCAAGGTCTTTACCCAACTATGGACTGGTCTGTTAACTATGCTGTTATTGAATTGTGGGAGCTCTCTATGAGAATATAAGTGGGTTGGTGATCGAAGAGGGTGATAGTGTAGTTTGGGAAAAATCTTGTGGTTTGCGATGTCAATGAGGTTACTAATGCAAGGGATATGAGGGAACCCACCAACCAGATAGACACTGGACCAGGGGCACAGTCTTTCAGTTTTGGGTAACTACATTGTTCTACTGGAAGGCTTGGGATCTTGTGATAAAACAACCCTGCCACCTTTCTCCTCACTGAGAAAGGCTAGTGGAAGAAAGTCAGAGTCACTGTCTGGGAGTGCCACCAATTCCCGGCGGCACTCTTCCTAAGTCTTTTTTTTACTGAGTACTGACAAAGCTGGTGGCACATCTCAGTCACTTCTGAGCCACTTTAAAGAAATCAGCAGCTTGGCCAGACCATGGTGGTGCACGCCTTTAATCCCAGCACTCGGAAGGCAGAGGAAGGTTAATCCCTGCGAGTTCGAGGACAGCCTGGTCTCCAAGAGCTAGTTCCAGGATAGCTAGGACTGTTGCACGGGGAAACCCTGTCTCGAACCTCCCTCCCCCAAAAGAGAAACCCCCAGAAGAAATCAGCAGCTCAATGGTGATGAGAGAAATTTTGCTTCTAGCATTATAAAAATGTTTCCAGTGCCCCTCACCCATGGGATCCCTATCTGCAGGTTCAACCAATGATGGATTGAAAATATTCAGGAGAAGCAATGACATCTATAGTAAATATTTATAGGCTTTGAGAAATCATTGTGCTTTAACAACATAATAGAACAATTATGAACATAGGATTGTATTAGGTATTCCAAGTAATGGTAAGGAGATAAAATGTGCAGAGATAATATGGAAATAAGACTTTAAGTGTCTGAGGATTTTGGTGTTCATGGAGGATCTTGAGGCCACTGTCATGAAGATGAGGGACAGCTGTGTTTGTTGCTAGGCCCCTTTCTGATTTGTAATCAAGAATGTCACAGCATTTCAAACAAAGAGCTGAACTAGCATGGCTGTCTGCATTAACAGCATCCCCTGAGAACAGGACAGTGGTAGCAACTAGGAACCCCAGAGAGCTGGTGGTGGGGATTTCTGCATGTGATGAATTTTTAGCCCCATTGAGATTAATAAAGAGAACTAGAGATATGTAGGATAAACATGCCAAAAGAGAAAAGGACACAGTTAAAAATTACACTTATTTTAAAAAATTTGAATATTTGTGCTAATGGATATGGACTGGATTGGGTTTTTGATTCAGAGTGGGAGGAGTCCTGACTTGGTGAAGATTTCAAACAGAAGTTTGGAAGAAGGAAATCACATGGATTGGTACCAAAGCCAAATCACAGCTGCCATAGGCATTTTGTGGTGTTAGCATCTCTTCCATTTTCCTTGTATTTGCTAAGAGGATGCTTGGAAACCTATTAAGCTGGAGGACTTGTTTTTCTTTGGGAAAGAAAGCAGGAAGGTTATTGGTTGGAACACATAACCTCTAGAGAAGTCATGGCGGGCCTTTGCAAATGCTGTGATCTCTCAAGGCCACACGACACACACCTCTTGTCTTCTCACCAGCAGACAGTGTGTAACACGCCCTGTGGTGGTTGCCTTTTGCTTCACTGAGCCTGTAACTAGGGAGAAATGACCCGATGGCTGAATCTGAGCTGTTGTGGGACTGTCTGTCCTAGTCATATCTTCTCGTGCTTCCAACTCTGTCCCGTGTTCCCTCTGCACAGTAGCTGGCACCTGGTGGGGGGGGGGGCTTGTTTTGTTGTATAGTTCACTCTTCAGTCATCCTATTACATGATTCTATTTTTTTTTTTAAGAAGCAGACAGATAGGGAGAGCCATGAAGTAAGTGTACAGGTTTGCTGGTACTCACAAGAAACTGGGTGAGGCATGAAATCAATTCTCTGCATTTCTCTAGAAACTGAATCCTGATGAACTCTTGAGCTTGGCCTTCTGACCTTTGGGGGGGGGTGTGTGTGTGTTGGCATGCATGTATCATGAAGTGCATATACAATTCAGAGGACATCTTGCAGGAGTTAATTCTCTCCTTCCATTGTGTGGGTTCCAGGATCCAACTCAGGTAGCCAGGTTTGGCATCAAGCGCATTTACCTGCTGAGCCATCTTGTTAGCCACTGTTCATGGCAGTTTGCAGGAAAACCTTAGCAAGTCAACATGTCCACTGCACTAGATGTATTAGTTAACCGATTGTTAATTAAATCCACGAAAGACAGTTCTCAGGGGAAAGAGGAACCCAAGAGAAGCCCAGGTCAATCATTAGAATCACATGAGGAATTTTAATATATAGCAGAGGGTGGAGGCACCACCCCAAGACAATTGAATCAGAATCTCTAGGAGCTTGGCCAAAAGACTCGTATTTTAGAAAATGGCCTAGGTAATCCTAATGCACAGCCTGGGGTTAGAACCCCAGGGAATCCCTAATTTCTCCACCTTACGGGTGACAAAACTAAGATTTAGCAAAGTGACTCTGGGGTTTAAAAATTTTTTTCTGTAAGGCTCAAGTTAAACTAAAATTTTAGAAAATAAAGGGGGAGAAGAACTTCGTGCGTTTTCTTTTTCTGCTTTGTTTTTGACAAGAGTCCAGGCTGGCTTACAACTTTTCCTGCCTTTAATTCCAGAACTCCATTCTGAGATCTTGAAGGTGGAGTGATTGGGGGAAGTAGAACACAGCTGCTTGATTTTGCAATGATCTATCTATCTATCTATCTATCTATCTATCTATCTATCTATCTATCATCTATCTATCTATCTATCATCTATCTATCTATCTATCTATCTATCTATCTATCTATCTATCTATCAATCATCTATCTATTTATCTATCTAGCATCTATCTATTATCTATCTATCTATCTATCTATCTATCTATCTATCTATCTATCTATCTATCATCTATCTATCTACCTAGCATCTATCCATCCCCAATTTCATGTTTTAAAGAATATAGTTCATGTGTACTATATGAGAAGTGTTTTCTTTCATAGACTTGTATGGCAGCTTAAAATGTTTCATTTTTAATTCTGTGATGAGCCTCCGTACTGCGTTCTATAATGGTTATACTAATTTTTATGATTTTTGTTACTGCCTCAATGAAGATTGCATTTCCTCATTCCCTTAAGAATTCTAAATAGGGCCGGATTTCTGTAAGGCAAAGGAGATGCATAATTGTGTTTGAAGTCTTGTTATGGGGAACTCTTTTGGTAAATTACACAGAAGATTTAATGTTCAGGGCAATTCATTTTCTTTTTTAAAAGATGGTCTGTTGAAACAGGACTGCGGTTTGAGAGATGTGGCATTAAATGTAATAATCACCCCACTTAGGTTCTCCACCCTTTGGAGACTCATAAAGATAAGGGCAATAGGATAATTGGTATATTATGTACTCTTTAAAACAGCGTGATTCAGTCCGAGTAGGAATTGCCGTGGCTCTAAATTAATCCCCTGGGGAACAAATGAAAAAAAATATATATGTGCTATATTATTGAGGTATATATTTTGGTCTTTGATATCTTGGCGAGCACATTAATCTGTCATTAATTTTAACCAGGGCGATCTGGTGGTGATTAGAGCTAGTTGGATAATCAGGGGCTAGAGAAGCCCACCGTGAGACTGACTTCAGTGATCTAATCAGCTTTGCTTTTCATAGAAGACACAAAACTGAGGTCCCGACGACTCAAGGGCATTAACAATTGCAGGGCACTTTTCCTAAGAGTCCCAGTATTTAGCCCCAGTGTTCTGGCCAAATTCCAACTCCAGTAATGCCATTTTGCCTCCTGAAAAGTACCCCCGCAGCTCCCAGTGGATATAGCATTATTCTTCTCTTCCTGTTCCAAAGTGTGAGGCTTTGTGTGGAGGTGGCACCGCGGGCAGCAAACCAGTTGCTTCCTTTCTGTTGTGAGTGGCTGTGCTTGGCTCCAGCAGGGCTGCCCCTAAGCCGCTGTGAGTGCGTAGCAGGGGCTGTTTACACATGGCTCTCACTATCGGGGCAATTGGCAGAAGATTTATTCCCTTGGGGAACCAATTTTAATCTTTTATAAAAGAGGATGCTGTGATTAATATAATTAGATGAAATTAGACAGTGACCCAGATATGAATGTTAGTCTGCATTTATCTCCCATGTCTTCTTCTGTCCTAGAGAATATGAGAAAGCATGGATTATTACCAATGTGATTTCTGTAACCATGGTGCGTACAGGTTGTGTTAAAACTTTTAAAAAAATGACCAATATTTTAAAGTTTTGTAGGAAAATCTAATTAAAGATTTAAAAATACCCAGAAATGCAGAATGCTTACGTGTGTCATGATGAGACTCAGGGTGTGCAGGCTAACAGCCCTCAGGTACTTTGAAGTGAGCCCTGGACAGAGGTCCTATAACTCCTAACCTGGACCGCTGGACAAACAGTTTCTGGAATTCTGGTTTTTGCCCACTTGGAGGAAGTTTCCAGTCAATCTACTGACTACAGCTTATGTGACAAGATGCTGTGGGTAACATGACAGGAAGAAGTACGGGCATCTTTTCACCATCTGGATCGCTGAGGATCATTGGAAAGTCCCTATTTCATCTTAGAAGAGGGAGAAAAATGAAGGGATTCCTTTGTGGGGACTCAGGGGGCAACCAAGACTGAAAAGGAGGAGAAAAATGTACCCAGCATAATCCAGACCACAATGAGGGCAAAATGATGAGAAAATGTCAAAGTTCCCCAGTGGTACTCCAACCCTTTCAAGGCTTGTATATTGAAACTTCAAATGAGTTAGATGACTAGCTTATTTGAATATCCATCCTTCCTCCTTTGACATTGGTCCGGGCTTGCTTGGTTTCAAGTCTACACAAACTTGCTAAGGCACAAAAGACTTGTTCTGGCTCCCATTGCTGACAGACCAATTGCGGGTAGATACGGGGTGATCACTGTGTGTCAGCCCTTCTCCATCTCTTAGTTCATTTTGGATTAACACAGGGAGGGACACAACTTTCTTTATGGTGGAATTTAGGAGTCTCAAGCTTCTTTTTCAGCTGTCTCAGCAGAAAGACTTGTCTCTAGGAATATTTGCCAAAGACTAAAGAGAGCAGGTGTTGCGTCACCCACAGTCAAGCCAGAAGAACTAGAGTGTATGTCAAAGACGAAATCAAACTGATGCTGTCATGAATAATAAGGATGCTGGTCTCAACATACACATGCCTCTCTTTGGCGAGTCTATTGACTTACACTTCCTTGACTTGGTAAAAGTGTTTAGTGTGTTTGACGAGACCCATATAAAGCAGACTCTTGGAGCTCACCTAGTCTTGCTGCCTGCTTAGTAGAGAATTTCAAAGCTACTCAAGACAGTCTTTTTAGCTTCTAGATCATTTGCTCTAGGGAGGTTGTATTTATTGCTTCCCATGTCAATCAGCTTCTCACCACTATGATGAAATACACAGGGTACTTATGAAGCAAAGGGAGGTTTGTTTTGGTTCTTGAGGTTCAAATTCAAGCATGTGGGGTCCGCACCCTGGTGAGAAGAGCACAGTCTGATGTAAGAAAATGGGGTGGGGATGTGAAGAGTCCTACAGCCTCCTTCGGGGGTCTCTCTGTCTCCCTGCCTGCCTCATGTCCCGACACCTTCCATCACAGTCACTGTAAAAGGTCCACAGCACCTTTCAATGTTGCCCCCAGGGTACCAAGCCTTTATTCGTGGACTTTGGAGGATACTCATAACACATCCGAGCCACTCATAAGGCAGTAGACTCTATTTTAATAAACATTTGAATAATTTTAAAAATTATTTAAATAAACATTTATTTATTATATAGTGTGTATATTTGCATGCCCACACACGTGCATATGTGACAAGATACACATGTATGTGGAGGTCAAAGGACAACTTTCCTTATTCTGTCATGTGGGTCCCAGAGAACAAACTCAAAATGTCAGCTTTAATGATACACACCTTCATCCGCTGAGCTGTCTCACTGATCCTCGCAGATTCCATTTGAATAGTAAGTTCTCCAGTAGGTCACAAGTTCCCATCCCTTCGTCCTGTGGTTTTGTTTGCTTTGGTCCCTTCTCTGCAAGTCTTTTAGCACTATTCAAAGCCCAGTTTATCTTAGTGTCACACATTGACTTTCTTCGTCATTCCTTTTCTACAGTCCTCCCCCAACCAACATCAGAGACAGCTTTCCCCAACATCATGACAGTTGTTGGGGGATTTAATTCATTAAAATTTCTTCTCATGTTTCTTAATGAGTGACAGTTTGGCTCTAAATATAAAGAGTTTACTACGAAATTAAAATTTTAAAATAGCACTTAGAACCATCATATATTTATATAAGAGTAAAGTCAAATTATTTTCAACAACAGGCCTTTACACATTTTTTTGTTTATTCTGAAATATTCTATAAGTGGCACAAATAGTCCTAATGTGTCTTTAAATGGCCCACAAACACACACATTCTATTAAACTGCAAACTGTTAAGAACACAATGCAAGAAAAATCAATGTAAGACAATAATGATTTGGCAGATCAGAACTAAGGTTTAATATGCACTCGACCTGGCATGAACTCTAAGGAGCTCCATTGTTCCATTGTTCTGTGTTGCTATGTTTTTAGCAAGGGCAAGTAAAACAAGGGTATAAAATGGTGCTTTTAAAAGAGAAATCAGAGTCTCAAAATAAACTACCTCATCAGTAGTGCTGTTTGCGTTGGCCTTTGTGTTTCTGGACGAGTCTCATTTTCCCCTCATTTAGCATCTTAGCCATGCTTCTCTCAGTGGATGTGTGTGCCGTTCCACTCCAGGCTTTTCCACATCAAGTCGGGTCTCTTTCACGCACTAAACGTTGTTATGTTTCTACAGTTTTATATTAGCTTATAATCAGTAGTATGTATAAAAACCATGCGTTGCTTCCATGTCTGAAAGAAACAGAACATTTGTTGATTTAGGAGGTGAGTTTACAAAAAGTTTACTAAAAGATTTTTTTTTCAACAATCTAGGCAGTTGTGTTCTATGCCTGTTTTGTAAAATTATATGGAAGAGGAAATATGATGCCCGTAATAAGTCTATATTCCTTATTAGATAACAAGAGAAAATAAGGGGCCTCTAAATGAGCTCTCTAAGCCTGTGAGAATGGATGGAAATGACTCAAATCGTGATTGCGCCTTTCTTCCCCTTCCATTTTCCATGCAGCGTAACGGTGGTTTGGAAAGATTGATGGCCCTGAGTTGGCGGAACTATTAGTCTCAGAGGAGGGCGGATTGAGGATGAAGGGGTAACAGGACAAAGCCAGGGGAGTCCCCACATAAGCCAGGTAGAATGGAGGTGTGCGGTGGCTGCCTGTCACATGTGATTTTTGTTGAAACCATCACCCCGCCTCTGTTAATGTTCTTAGCTAGTGCAATTTCTTTTCTGTGACTGTCCCAGGAATAATGTGCCGGCTGAGGGAAACTGTTACTGGGCAGGGTAATACACTATTACTAGCCCCTTCTTCTCAGAGCCTCGGGTTTTTTTTTTTTTTAGCTGCAGGATTAAAGGCTAATGCTGACTGACATATATGAAAGGGACATTCCTCATATGTAGTAGGTGCCCAGCAAATGCCACTGGGTTTGTGTGAAGACACTGGTGGGCCAGCTTTTGCAATTAAGAATTGTGAGTTAGGGAGCTGGATGCCCAGATCCGTGGTAGAGTATATACTTCGGTTCCATCCATGGGCTTAGCATGTAAAAGGTTCTGTGTGCATATACACCAAAATAAAAGGGAAAAACCCTCTCCTGAGGGTTAAGCTATTGGTGTGCTTTAGAAGTTTCTACCTACATTTCAGAAATAAGGAAATTTTGTCTGAAACAAATACATTCTTCTGAAGCAAATACTGTTTGGGTAGTGCTAAGTGCTTAATTCATCTCGGTAGCACGAATCACCCGCCTTTGTCCTAATTTATCTAGTTATCATAATCACCTGCTTTTGTCCTACGTATTTATTAAAAAGCATTAAGGTTGTGTGCCTAATTTTTTGTATCTTTATACTTCTCTTTAATCTGGTATTTTCTGAAAGCATTGCAATTTGCAGAAAACAAGATACTTTTATTCATTGGTGTATTAAATGGAAGATTGTGGTCAAGCTCATGACTGAAATACCAGACACCCCTAAGGAAGTTGATATTTCATAACTCAGGCATATGCTGTAGATCTCTTTTCTCTTCTTATTTATACTCACTTCCAAGTGCTCAGAGGACTGTTTTTCCAGTCCTGTCGAGTAACAAACACATCTGCTCACTAAAAAACACAGCCCTGCCTCTTTACTGGGCAGAGTTAGATATTTAGGGAGAACAACCTATGCCTAATATTCACTCCAACATGTGATCCCAAGCTCCTCTCCCTGCTTCTTCCCTCCATACCTTTGTCCATGTCATTCTAAAACATATTTTTTTCTTGTTAGTACAAACCATTTATTTTCCCTTTCTTTTATCTTTACATTTCTGTGGCACCAATCACAGTAGCGCCCAAGTCAATAGTATCTGCAGTAAGTGTCGGATGTTCCAGCACAGTGGGGATTTGGGCACAGCACGCTCGATATTGTGTCTCTGATGGTGAACACTTTGGGGACTTGCTTAATTTTCATGGGGCTTATGGGAGCTGAAGAGATGGCTTAGGGGCTGCTTTTGCAGAGGACCTGGATTAAGTTCCCAGCACCCACGTGGTAGCTCACAATCATCTGTAACTCTCCTTATGGGAGATCTGATGCCCTCTTCCGATTTCTGTGGTCACCAGGTATGCACATGGTGACTGTACATAGACATGCACATAAAAACAAGAACAAAGAGACCCCATGGCTCGCATCAGTTTTCAAAATAGTAATTGGGAAATGTGTCTGTAGCACCATTACTTATAAACCAACAATACTAAAGACACAGAGCACATTTAGTTGGGAAACATGAGTTGTTTTGAATGGCTAATGAAATTTGACGTCAATGGGGACTATGTGCATTGTGAAGTTTTCCTTTAATGTTGAGTTCACCCCTCCCACTCACTATGAAAGCATGAGTTTTCTTGGTCTACACCCTTGTCCGTTGACTTTACTGTTATTGTCATTGTTAAGCTGGGTTGGTCTGAGAAGGAAACACCCTGCTTGATAAAAATCATTGCTTATCTCAACTTTGCAGTAAGATCCAAAACCAGCATGAAAGTTTTGAAGAACCGCACACGTCTGTAAAATCAAAAAGGAAAGATATATGTGTATTTCCAAAAAAATTCCTTTTGAATACAAATTGTTTTCTGGCCTGTACATGACATTTAAGTCGGTGCTAGTCCTTTTTCCTGTTGTTTTGTTTCATTTTAAACCTCTACCACTGCTTTGAGTCTTAAAACACAGACATGGCAAAACAAAACCCCCCCCCCCCCAACCTGGCCCCAGTCAAAGCCAGCTCCAATCCAGAGATGTTTAGATGCATTTCTGCTCTGTAGTGAGAACTAAAAAGCAAATATAAGCAATATGAGTGTTCTGGGTTTAAATGGAAAACTTTGGTGGTCTTGGTCATGTTTCCACCGTGAGAGGCACGTTGCTACTTATTAAATGCTATTCTTACAGTCTAAAATATTAAGTGTCTAAAATCATTTGCTAACAGAGAAGCGAAAACAGTTTGTTGTGTCCAGGAGAGAAAGTGCTACCCTCCACAAGGGTACATGGGGAGCGAGTGAATGCTGGCTCTCAGGAGAACGGTTTGCCGACTGTGGTCCACACCATAGGTGCGGCCCCTGGGGGCAGACTTGGTGTGTGGTTTGGGGACTGTGGTCCACACCAAAGGTGCGGCCTCTGGGGGCAGACCTGGTGTATGGTTTGGGAACTGTGGTCCACACGGTAGGTGCGACCCCTGGGGGCAGACTTGATGTGTGGTTTGGGGACCTGTGTCACCATGCTGCTTTCTTATATTGTTGGGGATCAAGATGGAGACCCAGCCTAGCACTGGGTCTATCTCTGCATAATCAAGAGGTTCCAGAGCCTCCCAAAGTGCTGTCACCAGAAGAGGACTAAGTATTCAAACAATGAACTCGTTAGGGACATATCAAAGCTCGACATTACTAGCCATGACTGACATTAATGTTCACAGGCAGCTCAGGAGTTCAGAAGGAAGGGCCAAGATCCTCTCTCTCTCTCTCTCTCTCTCTCTCTCTCTCTCTCTCTCTCTCTCTCTCTCTCTCTCTCCTCTCTCTCTCTCTCTGTGTGTGTGTGTGTGTTTGTGGTTGAGTTCCATGTAAGCACCACACATTTTGCTGGGTCACTTTTAAACTTCAGAACAATTAAGCACACAAGGCAATGTCTTAGGCTGACACCCTGCGGGCTGCATGTACCTGTGACTCATTTCTATTGTAGCGCTGTCCTAATTAGGGTTACTACTGTTCTGATGAAACACTATGACCAAAAGAAACTTGGGGAAGAAAGGTTTATCTGGCTTACACTTCCACACATCATCAGTCAAGGTAGGAACTCAAGCAGGGCTGGAACCTGGAGGCAGGAACTGATGCAGAGGCCACGGAGGGTCCTGCTTATGGACTTCTCCTCATGGTTTACTCAACCTGCTTTTCTATAGACCCCAGGAGCACCAGTCCAGGGATAGGACCACCCACAATGGGGTGAACCCTCTCCCATCAGTCACTAGTTAAGGAAATGTCCTACAGGCTTGCCCACTGCTCAGTTTTGTGGAGGATTTTCTCAGTTGAGGCTCCCCCACCCCCAACAGTAACTCTAGCTTGTGTTAACTTGACATAAACTAGCTGGCAGAATCACTTTGTGTGTTTGTGTGTGTGTGTGTAGATTTGACTCCAGATCTTTGTTCTAATCTCTGTTATAATTCATCTTTTTGTCCTCAGCTCGACCACCTTTTCACTACTCTGTTCCTTTTATGGGTACTTATCTCTCAATTTAAATGCTTAAAACATTACAAAAAAATTAATCTCTATGCCAACCAGGCTAGCTCTGAATTCTCTTCCATGTACTAATGGTGCTGGAATAGTGGTAACAAGCCGGTGAGGGTATCAGAAATTTGACCCCACCCTTCATCCTTTAGATAAGAGAACAAATGGAAGGCACTAAGTCCCTTTTGATCATTTAACTCTCCCCTGCTGCCTTCTCCCCCTTCCGTCTCCCCACTTCTGCTGTCTCACCCTGATGGGTTGTGATCAGTTTTATCTGTATTGTTTCATCCCTTTGCATGTGGTGAAACCCCACAGGGGAAGACTTGGCACAGGGAATATAGTCATTGTGATAAAACTAAACTTTCATACTCTGTGCAGCTGCTAGGCGTATGTAATAGGAGACTGTAATCCTCACCTGGCCTGCTCAGATATTTCAGCCTGATTTCATTGTGTTTTTAATCGGCTCTGCGTTTTGCATGTCTGGAAGGTCAGAAGTCAGTGTCAGTGTGATGATTTCAGTGTCACTCGGAAGCAGGCACACCAGTCACACAGTCACATGCTCGTGTGTCCCTCTGTGTGGGGATGAAGGCCAGCAACATCTGGATTCCTCTCTCCAGAGCAGATTACAGCTAAAATTCTCAATCACTGCAGAGGGCAAAACCAGCTAAATGGTTTCATGAGTTTGGTGGCCTATTCTTTATCAGCTCTGTTAGACTGAGCACCCAGCTATCTACAGGAGGAAGATATAATTTAAGAAAATGTTTATTACTATGCTTCTTTTGTTGTTGTTGTTTTTCGAGACAGGGTTTCTCTGTGTGGCTTTGGATCCTGTCCCGGAACTCACTATGTAGACCAGGCTGCCCTCAGGCTCACAGAGATCTGCCTGCCTCTGCCTCCCGAGTGCCAGGATTAAAAGTGTGTGCCACCGCTGCCTAGTTTACTATGCTTGCTTTTGCTTCTTGAGAAAGGGTCTACTCATACAGTCCAGGCTATCCTCAAGCTTACAAAGTAGCCAAAGTTAGTGTTGAACCCTGGATCCCTTACTTTCAGTTCTCAATTGCCTGGGTTATAGGCCGAGGTGCACCCCTCATCTTCACAGGGTGGGCAGAAAGGGATTCTTCAACAAGGCAATGTCTGCTCAGAAATCCTAATGAAATTTGAAAAGAGCTATGCAGTATTTGAGGCCAGAGTTTCTGTACAGGCAGGAAGGTGGTGTATGCTGGTGTGCTGGAAACAGCAACGAGAGGAGAGAGTACAGCATCAAAGAGGAGGAAGACAGATGGCGAAGAGGAAGTCAGAGAGGTGGATGAGGAAACATGGCTCATTTAGGTCTTTGACGTTTCCTCTGAGTAAGAGGGAAGGATTAATGCTGTATTTGATTTATGTTGAGCAAAGTTCTGTCTGTCATGTTGGAGGCAAGGGTTGGAGCATGGAGACCTGCCAGTCTTCAGGCTAGGAGGCATTCCTACTGGAAATATCCCATTGAGAACATTGGATTACAGTTTCAGAACTAAGACTGGGAGAGACTAGAAGAAGTCATGGAGCTCCCAGGATCTGCCCTTGAGAAGTGTTAATTAGGAAATGAAGTAACGCACGGTACACCATGTGTTCTGTTTGTTTGCCTAACCAATCGGTTCAAATGGGAGAGACTGAAAAAGGCACAGGTTTTTATTTTTTATTTTTATTTTTGGAGGAAAGAATTAAGACTTTGGTTTGATATTTGCTGGATCTGAGATCTCTGACAGAAACTGGAGAAGCTGCCAAGAACACTGGTGGAGCGTTGAGTGTGGACATCCTGGAGGAATGCACCAAGCTATGGGGAGTGGCTGAGATCAGTGAGATGTGGGGGTGAAAAGTGGGGAGGGTGTGCAGGGACTAGCCCAAGGTGTCCCCACACTGGGGAGAGGAGAAATGGCCCATCTATGCCAAGGAAGATTATTAGTAGATTCGTAACCGGTAGTTACAGTAACAAGGTACCCAAGCCAGTGGCCTAAAACATCACTAAGGTGTCCTCACAGCTGGAGGCTGAAGTGTGAAGTCACTGAGTCTGCCCTTACCCTCTGCCTTCTGGGGTTGGCTGACAGTACTGACTTCTAGGCTGGCTCCTGTCCCACTACAGTCATGCAGAGATAGCCACATTTGCGTCATCATCATCAAAGATGAGGTCTTTGCCTCATCCTCCCCTGGTCTGTCTGTATTTATGCTCTTATTATGCTTATGTAAGTATGATAAAAGCATACTTATCATATAGGATAATGGGCCACCCAAACCTTACATAAGTTGGTTAAATCTGCAAAGACTTCATTTCCAAACAGGATCACATTCTTAGGTTGTGAGCATTAAGAGTTCAATACGGCTGGGCAGTGGTGGCACACACCTTTAATCCCAGTACTTGGGAGACAGAGGCAGGTGGATTCTGTGAGTTCAAGGCCAGCCTGGTCTGCAGAGCTAGTTCCAGGACAGGTTCCAAAGTTATGCAGAGAAACTTGCTCAGGAAAAAAAAAAGAGTTCAAAACAGTGGCTGAAGAGTGGCTCAGTCTGGTTTTCCAGAGGACCAGAGTTCAGTTCCCAGGACCTATGTCTGGTGGCTCACAACCACTGTTAATCCTGTTTCGGTGAATTTGATGTCTCTGACCTTTCCAGCACCTACCCTCCATACACATAATTAAAAATAACAAGTAAATCTTAAAAAAAAACTTAATAATTTTTTTTGGGGGGGGAATACAAGTCAACCCATACCACCCACAAAGGTGCCTGGAAAACAATCATTCTGTCCCAGGAGCCAAACAGAAAGTACTTCAGGAAGGAAGGATGGATAAACTGAGTTAAAAGTTGCTCACTGACAAAATGAGAAGACAGGATATTGGTAGTTGGATTGGGAACATTGAGATCATTGTCTTCTCTTATAGTGAGGATTTCAGCCAGATGGTGAAGTTGAGAGTGGATAAGAGAGATAGAGAAAACAAATGTAGAGTTTGTTTTTCTGGAGGTGTTTGACCTATAGGGTAAGAGAAAATAACATGGGGTCGTGGTGGAAGAACGGGGTTAATAAAAACAGGAAAAGCAGGCCAGGCCATAGTGGCACATGCCTTTAATGCCAGCATTAGGGAGGCAGAGGCAGGCAGATCTCTGTGAGTTCAAGGCCAGCTTGGACTACAAGAGCTAGTTCCAGGACAGGTGCCAACGTTACAGAGAATCACTTTCACAAAAAAAAAGAAAGAAAGAAAGAAAGAAAAAAACATGCACAAGTAGAAAGAAAAGGTGGGTGGTTTCTAGAGCGATGTCTGACTGGATGCGAGTGATTGGGCTCCAGGGAACAAACTAAAGACCACCGTCCCTAACAGGCCCTCAGATGGCTCTGATATACATGTTAGTTAGAGCATCTTCTGTTCAGATGATCTCTGGGAGCCCCGGTTCTGTGATGAGCCATGAGTGGAAATATCCCCTTTGTCTGAGTG
Organism: Alexandromys fortis; assembly: GCF_014885135.2. NCBI lineage: Eukaryota > Metazoa > Chordata > Mammalia > Rodentia > Cricetidae > Alexandromys > Alexandromys fortis. Next base: position 1,633,668 of record NW_026067958.1, on the reverse strand, counting down.
GTGAGTACTGCCAAGTACTGCCACACAAGTGTAAAGAAGGGCCGAGTGCAGCGGGACAGTGAGGCAGCCATGCTGGGGACCTCTTCCGCCTTTCACTAGGCAAAGCTTCTCCAGCTACCCTGTCTCTTTAATCTGTAACTGCTGCCTCCTTGAAGCACCTCCCTAGCACTGCCTGGGAGAGCTGGCAGCATCCCCAGCTACTATTTTTAGATGACCTCGAATCAGACCCCAGTGGAAGGAAGAGGGTGTCACGGGGATTTGAAATATTTGCATCTGGCAGGACTCAAAAGTTGCATAACAAATTAATGTCCTGATGTCCAAATGGTATTGTATTGAAATTTTGTATAGCAGTGTTATTTCAAATGTAACTTAGTATTTCTGTTGAAAGCCTACCAAAGATGACTCCCTAATTTGGATTCGACTTAATCTGAGGCATTATAAACCGTGGCTGGTCACTTCCATTATTTTAGCTTGAATGCGATTACTCCTGCGAGCTTGTGTTCTAAACTATGCAATGAAACATTTGAAATGACCCCGTTTTCTCTCCCCAGTCAATAGTTAGAGGATTGTGGCAATGGATAATTTCAACTCAAGCACAAGTGACTTGAGCTTCAGTGAAATGCCCGGAGGTAGATACATGCTGGGCAGGCACAGAGCATCCTGCCTTAGCCTGTGAAAACCAGCCAGGGGATCTTGAATCTAGGTTATCGGATAGGAAATACAAACTTACTAAGTCACATATCTATGCTCAGAGAATCACATCATCACAAGAATATTATTTTTCCACTTGATGTTGCCAGAAAAGATATTAATTAATTAGTTAATTTTTGTGACATCACCAATTGAATCCAGGGTTGTGAGCATGCTCAGAAATCGCTCTACCACTGAACTGTCTCTTCAGCATAGGTTTTGTTGTTGTTATTTGTTTGCTTTTAAGATGGAGTCTTCTAACTTTGTAATTCGACTGTCTGGGAACTTGCAGTGTTTCCTCTTGTCTTTATCAGGCACTCTGGGCATGATGTACCATACTTGACTGAATTGCCCTTTGATGCTAGAAAGTGGCTTCATTTCTCCGAACACGTTTAAAGAATTTTGAAATGTTACCTTGCACTTAACACTCTGGTATTTTGTGAATTCTATTTCTGCCAGTACCCACTGGCAGCATTTCGCCTGGGAAAGTTCATCCAACACCCCCCAGAGGACATCCTGCTTTGTGCTCGGCATGGGTGATGTGGGTCCTGAGGAAGTAGGTTGGGGGTGGGCACCCAGCAAATGGCACCTGTCATAGATGTGATGTATGGTAAAAACAATAACATGTGCAGGCACAGGCTTCCTTGGTTATCTAGATGATTCTGGTAGCATCAAGGATGAGGCTTCTCTTGGCTGGTCCTGGCCTGGCTCATGTCTAACAAGGGATGAACTGTGGGCTATGACGCTGAAGTAAGACTCAGCATTTATCTTCCCAAGACAGTGCTGTTCATCAGCTGGTCACCATCATAGCAATGCTTATGTCTAGCAAATAGCACTATTTAATACTTATTAGTAGCAATATATGAGAAAATATATCAAATTGCAGTTGACTCTAAAAGCGATTTGACATTTGTAAAAATCTATGGACAGGTTAGAACTTCTGGTGTTGGGAAAAGCCTCTCTTTAAGACTGTCTGGTTTCCTCAACTATTTGGAGAGGCAAACAGAGCACAAGACGGGGACTCCACAGAATTGCACATTTGGGGACTGGTACCCAGTCTTTACTTGTGAAGAAACAGAACTGAATGACGGCTAGTTCTTGGAAAAGCCCAGGGTCTCTTTCCTGCCTCCATTTCAACCTGTGTCTTCTACAGCTGACATGCTTGGTCTCCCCGTTGGCGCTTGTTCAGAAACGCTGTCCACCCTCACAGTAGAAGTCAAACAGTGACCCTGTCCAGGAGTCTGTCCTGCCCTCCAGCATCCACCTTCCTTTGAAACCCCACCCAGCTTTCTGCCTGGCACCTGGACACTCACAGACTCCTAGCCTTCCGTCTCTTCTTTTATAATGTTTTCTCGTATTTTATAGTGATTGCACATAGACTCATTGGTTTTTAACAGTAGAAGCAGATGACTTTTTTTACCTGTTTAAAAAATATTTTGTAAAAATGTATCATATTTTGAAAAAAAGCCCTATAAACTAGATGCTCATTGAAAGTCATAAAACTCACACCTTTGCACTCACCATCAAGACCAAGAACGAGATGGCTAGTGATGCAGGACCTCGCCCTAACCACATGATCCCCTTCTGGAGTTGCTGCCATCCCGACTTCTGTTCAGGGTTTCCTTGCTTTCTTTCGTAGTGCTCTGCCTGTGGATGACACCGTGCCTCGCTTCCCTCTGTGATCCATGTCTATTCTCTCAGCATCAAGTCTGCCTACGCTGTTTAATGTTGTATATCATGACTGTCCTTTTCAATACTGTGTAGTATTCCAGCACAAAGCACCTTTTCGTTTTGATAGTGTGGATGGGGATGTGCAGGAGTTGGGGGTCTTTGTGGCACACTTAGCGGTAACAGTGCTAAGCGCACTGTCAGTTTGCTTTCCCAGTGTGATTGTACTTGATTCACCCATCAGCAGCACACGCTTGTTCCTATTGTTCCTATACATTTCCTTGCCACATCCAACATGTCTAGAGGGCAGTCACAATCTCTCTGTGCATTTCCCATTGTTCACAGAGAGCCTTTCACGAGTTTGACAAACTCTGATTGCCTGATCTGATAATTGGTTGTATTCTACAATTGAGTATGTTTCCCTTTTATCTTTGAAAAATTTTTTATGAATGAAAGAGAGAGCATTGTGTATGGCAGACTCAGAAAGTTGACTCATGAGGATGTTACTCATCACAGAACCCCTCATTACTTACTAACGTCAAGATGACAAACTGTTTTTTTTACTGAGAAAAGCAGATAATGGTCTCTACACTGTGATGCTAGGGCGTCTGAAATGGTGTCTAGCACATGGCATCACTCAGTACAGCTGCTTGGCACTTCCTCCTGCCCTTCTAACACTGCTTACTGTTACACAGATCATTCTGAACCTGGTTTATTCGTCTGTGTTGAGACAAATACCCAGAGACCATCAAGCTTCTACACAGACAGAACATTGTGCACACAGCCTCAGGGCAGCCCAGCTGAAGCATCCTGACTGATTTTAATGTATGTCTATCTGGTGTATCCACTCTGAGTCATGAGTTCTCTCAAAAGATGCTTGATGGCAGTTTGGTTAGCGTACCGACACTGCCAACTCACCGTTCAGTGAATAGCAGAAACAACTGTACACATGGCTGTTCATGGACACAGACAACTCTTGTGGGCCAGGCCTGCTAGGGCTCTTTACAAATACTCCTTCAGTTCTGTGAGCTACGTGATGTTAGCATTGTCACTGTACAGGTAAGAAACTGAGACCCGGGGAGGTCAGGTGACATGGACAAGTAGCAGGACTAGTGAGTGATGGAGCCTTTGAGCAGATGGAGGAAGAGCAGTTCCTCGGAGCTGGTGAAGCAGCTGGGTGGGTTTTCATTTACACACTCGATGGCTCTGTGTTAGAGCTTTTGTGTGTCAAAGCAATGATGACCCCAAAGTCAAAGAACCTGCACTGGCTCCACAGATCTCCTACTCCAACCCTGTTTCCCTTAAGTGTGTGATTAACCCACTGAGACAATTGTTACCTTCTGAGCATTGGTCCTCTTAGAATGTCTCTTGAGAGCTCAGGGAAGTCTTGCCAGTACTGAGAATTGTCAATATTTTCCTTGAAATTATGGATTTTAAAAGATTTGCTTATGCTTTCTTCCAAATGTGGAGCCTTAGCTCAAGGTTACAACTTGCTGTACTGTTTCTGGTAAAATTAAGAAAGCATGGAATTGTAAAATAGTAGAAGCCAAAAACCAAAATCCAAAAAAACCAACCAAACCAAATCAAACCAATTCAACCAATCAACCAACCAACCAACCAACCAACCAACCAACCACAAAACAGAACCCCCCAAACACCTCAGTTCCAGTGGTTTCCCAGGGAGAAGAAGCTGCATTGATTTAGAAATTAATTGGCTGCTCTTTCTGCTTCAGAATAGTCCACCCTCCCACAAGAAACAGAACTTCGATTGCTTGTATTTTCAGCCTAGAAGTAAGAAGCCTTTAAAGAGCCGCTATTTTATGAAGTAGTTCTAAGATACTACAAACCGGCCTTGGTGTTTACACAGCAGCACTGGGCTCTCAAGTTCACTGACACATTGGGCACTTTTGGAAACTGTAATTTCACTATATGTCTTGGAGCAAATGCTGAGTTATGCATCTCTTTTAGTGCAGGGTTTCAAGAAAATAAAATGTATTCAGTGCCATTAATAGAGATCTGGGTATTGCCACCATTTTTCAGAATTCTTAGAACGTTTGGGAAAAATGCATTTGTTCTGTGGTTTGTCCTTTCATCTGCAGCCAAGGAAATTTAAATACAAAATATGAATTGAAAATGACTTTAAAGAAGCTTCTTTGAATTTCTTGCATGTCAGAGCAAACAGAAAGATCTTGTTCTGGAGACAGAAAAACAAAACAAAACAGAACCCCCAAAGCCTGAACCACTGGCCACTGCCCCAGAGGGAGTGACCTGATTATGTGTGCCAGATCAAGAGGACATGGCAGTGATGGTCAGGGAGTGTGGTTGACTTGGAGTGTTTAGGACAGTGCCAGCTAGTCACCTACACACCACAAAATGTGTCTATCTGGCTCTACTTTAGTGATCATGTTTTTATTTTCTCCCCCAAACAAAACAAATAGAAATCAAAAGAGCAAATATTAGTGGATACTCTTTTGTGGTGAGTCTAATTCATTAGGTGTGGTAAGATGTTATGATGTGTAGGCTGGAAGCTTATTTAGAAACAGAAGTGTGAGTTAGGTTGGAGTATAGCATTGTGGAAGAACATTTGACTGCCATACATGAGGCTCTGGGTTCTGTTTTCTGTTTCTGCGCGCATGCGTGTGCACACACACACACTCACATGCACACACTCACACACGCACGTGGAAGGAGAGGAGTGGGAGAAGAGATACGGGGAATATGTAATTAGTATTAGCAAAACACGACACTTCCCATTTTTCATCATTTTTTGCTCATTTCCCCCAATAGCCAAAGTGTTCAGACTATCATGGCCATTAAGATTCTTCCTATTGATTTACTTCAAGCCTCTCAGGTCACACCCTTAAGAACAAAATTGTAAATTCTGGTCTGCCATCAGCCTCGAGATCATTTTCCTGAGGGTCCTTAGAGGGGTTTATAGAAGAGAAAAGGAAAGCATTTATTTTTATATCTGAAAATGGCTTTGTTGTTTCTCTCTATAATGGTCGTTATAAACACCTTAAACAAAGAAAGGAAGAAAGGAAAAAAGCTTCCTAAATTCTCCAGGTTCAGAAACAAGTCTTGTTAAGGATGTCTTATGTTTCCCTTAGCACTGAGGAGAGCAGAGACACTTAGAGATATAGACACAAGTTTTAAAAAATGAGAAACAAAGTCAGGCTTGTTGACACACTCCTGTATGTTAGCACCTGAGAAGCTAGACCTGAAGGATGGTAAATCTGAGGCCAGCCTGGGCTATATAATAGCAGGTACTAGACCAGCCTTGGGAACATACTGAGAACCTATGTCAGGCAAAAATAAAAACCAAGGAAAACTGTGGAAAATGAGATTAAAACTAATGAATCAATTAAAACTAAGTATCACTGCATGTTTCTTTGTTCTGAGAAAACTCTAAACTACACTTCTTGTATTGCACCTGGTCAAGATACAGGGAGGAGAAGGGTTGGCAGGGATGAGGTCATCTGCTTCCTTCAGTTTTGTACAGGGGGCCATGTGGGCTGACAGCCACGCCTGTCCACACAGCTTCAGAACCAGTGTTTCTGGGGAATAGTGTCTCATGGTAACATGGAATTTTCTTCTCAAAGGGGGAAAAAAACATCAAAACAAAACAAACAAAAGCAGAATATTACTTTTCTAAGTATACTTTTGGGGCATTTTTTTTGTCCTTGCCTGTGTCTTGAGAGGTTTCAATTAAATAAGTATTAAAATAGCAAATGTACTTTCTGAATGTGATATCCTCTTGCACAGTGAAGGGGATGAGACGGCAATTGTCTTGAGAGGTCAGATTCTATGGACCACTTCTATCCTTTGAGCAAGAGAGACAGGTATCTTCTTTCTTTCTGAAAATCGTGGCTTGGTTTCAGGGGTGTCTTAATTTGTTCTAAAGAAGGTTCTAAAATATTCCAGGTGTCCGGCTACAGTCTCAATGGCAGACTGAGGTCAAAACTTAGAGCAAAGTAAGACGGCAAATGTACAAGTCATGGGGAGGTAGGAGGAATGAGGAGAGGTGACCATCAGGCACCTAGCTGCAGGTACCCAGGCGTAGGAAACCTGTACGCACAATTAAGGAAGTCCACGAGAGCCTGGAATAAAGGATAACAAATATTTGTTTGGGGGAAAAACTCACAATAAAGGTAGAGCCGCAGTCCTCTGCTCTGTGGGGGCTGGAAGCTGTGAGCAAAGCTCCGACTACCACCAAAGAGAGCGAGCACGCTTTTGGTCTGCACTTACCAATCTGCACGTAGTACCTCAGACCACGCCCTAATGGGCTGGTACTCAGAAGGCTATTGGCTGAATGAATCCCCACAGCAGAAACCCATCATGCTAGGGCACACTAGATGAACTATGGGTAATAATAATGTACCATGATTATAAAGAACACTAATCTGCATATTTCAAAAAGCTAAGAGAAATGATTTGAAGATGTTTACCCCAAAGAAAAGATGAATGTTTAAAGAGAGGGATGAGACTAACCTGACTTAAATATTATACAAAATAAAAATGTACAGAGATAGAAAATTATATCCTATGACTATATATGTCTTATGCTTTTATTGTGTCAGTCATGAATAAGTTTTAATTAAAATACAAGAAGAATGTTAGTTACCACAGTATATACACTGATTTAAGCACTTACGTGGGAGGCTGAGGCAGGAGGATTATGAGCTGATGGCTAGCTTTAGTGAGACCCGTGTGACAAAACGATAAGAAACAAAATGAAGTAGGAATGAGGCAAAACTCCTATAGTTAAAAAGCCCCAGAGCAAAATAACAGATTGTCAAGGTTAGGAGACAGAAATGCTACTTGCCTGGAGTTCACAAGAACCCTGGGAAATGACTGGAATTGGAGGTTTTGAGAGAGGTAAGATGGCTGGCCACCATTACTGTTCTGCCTTGCTTCTTCGATACCCCACAGTCCTGTTCTATATGGTTGGTCCCAATAGTCCAAAAGTTACTCTGAGTCAATCTCCACATGGGATGAAGAAAAGAAAAGAAAAGAACAGAGCTTTATGAATAGCCAGGAAGCTGCTAACCTCACATTAAGTCAGAGAAAGATGTTGTGTATCCTAAAGAATCCTTGGGAATCCTAAAGAAGCCAAAAGGCTTCATTTTCAAGTAACAAGCAGCACTGTGCTCTGGAAATAGCTCAGATCTTCAGGCCAAGATGCCATTGTCAGAAAGATAGTGCCTGAGTCTTGTCATATGTCCAAGGGGAAATAACATGACTGTCTTACATTGTAGACTATGAGGAGTGATGTTACTATCCCCAAAGATGACTAAATTGAGGAAAAATTTAAAAAGTTGCAAGCAGAAGTCATGTAGTCTCAGCTGAAAAAAATAGCCAGAAAGTGAGAGTGTATCAGTATTTATCCAGCATCATCCAGTGAAGGGGGCATTCCAATTAGAGAGCCCAAATGTGTGTGCCCTGCCTTGAGACAGTGGGGACTGTCATACTGAATTATCTAGAACTCACACAGGGAAGGGCTCTAGGTAGGAATCAGCTCCTCGCCTCTCTGCTCTGCCAAGGCCACCCAAGCTCTATGCTGGTCAGTACCTGCTAATCTTCACTTTGCCCTTTGGGAGGATGACATAGCAAAGCTTATGCTCCCAAGGAGCAAGGTCTTGCGAAGAAGGATTCTTCAGGCCAGCTGAAGTTTTCTAACAAGTAAGATATTGCACTTGCAAAAAGGGACTGTTTCTGTTGTTCACATTGCCTTGATGTGACCTTCCCTCCCCACTTCAGTGACCAGAGATGTAGCACACAGCCTTTGTCCAAAGGACACGTGACATTCTAGGAGGGGGACGAGAGCGAGAGCAGTGAGCAGTAACAAGGTAGAGGGGAGAGGCAAGTGGACAGTAGGACAGTATGACAGTGGTGGTACTCAGCTGGCAACATGGGAAGACTTTGGACGTAGTGGCATCAGACAGGAGTCTTTTTTTTTTTTTTTTTTTGAGGGGGATTGAGATTGGGTTTCTTTGTGTAGCCCTGGCTGTCCTGGAGCTTCCTCTGTAGATCAGATTGGCTTTGAACCCAGAGATTTGCTTGCCTCTGCCTCCCAAGTGCTGAGATTAAAGGCATGTGCCATCACGACCCGGCCAGACAGGAGTCTTACAGGTATGAAAATATTTCAATGCAAGCAGGGAAGGGACATGTTAGTAGAAGCAAATTTTTGATGGTGGTCCTGGAATATTGCATCATCTTGCTCTGTACCATCAACACTGGTACTGAGCTTAGCTGGAATGAATATGTTTACACGTTCTCCTCCCAACTCTTGCGTAAACTGCTAACACCTGTTCTCCGAAAACACAAAGTAGAAGGTCCTATCCCATGGTCGGGATGAACTTATTAGCTACTCCCGTATTGAAAAAGCAACTGATATGCTTAATTTCATATATCACTTTGCCTTGATCACAGTACTTAGTTTTGGGTCAAACACTGGTTGAGGCATTACAATGAAAATATATTCAAAGATGAAATTAAATCTGAAGATTCTGAGTATAATATATTGCCCTCGTTTAATATGTGGAGGGGCTAAGAGAAAAAAAAAAACCTGAGATATGGAGAAGGAATTTAGCCTATAATGTGCTTTGGATTGTAGATCACAGAAGGCACCTCTAGCTTACTGACCTGGTCATCATAATAGCCCTAAAATCCATCAGTCTCCTCATTCCTCCCTTCTTCTCTCACTCTCTCCCTCTCCACCCTACTGGCTCCATTTCTCTGAAGAACCATTCATAACTTTTCTCACCTTTATGTTTTAAAGCTCACGAGACACCAAATCTATGGTTTCTGCCCAGTTGTCTCATGTTTTGTGGAAATGTACTATGGCTGGCAGTAGAGTGGTCTTGAAGGAAGAGATGCATTCTGGGCGATTTTGCATGGGGCAGCTGTCAAGAGCTGTCAGGAAGTGTCTGTATTTACATGTTTTCCAAGCATGTTGTGGGTTTGTGACTTTCCGTGGGAGGAATTTGGTATTCAGCCGTCAATAAACAAACTACATTGATCTGTAATGTAGGGCTGTCACGGTGACTGATGGGGTACCCACTCCTTCAGAACAGTGTGTGCAGGAAAAACAAGACAGAAATTGCCCATGCAAATGACAAGGGATGTGGTGAGAATTCAGCACAAGACATTCTTCCTGGGGAAGCTGCCACAGTGGAAATTTTTGTCTGGTAAAGGCATTCCTTTTGTACTGCAATGCCCTGCTCTCGATGTGCAGGAGTTCTTTGCTGAGCAGACTCTGGAATTTATCAGTTATATAATTACCCTGTGGTACTTGCGTGTCCTACCAAGGGAGATTTACAATCTATACAGTCATAACGTAAGGGACGGGGTGGGGGAGGATGGTGGAGAGCTAATCCTCCTGGTAAAGTGAATAATACTTGGAATTCATGTCTTCCTTCATAACTTATTCCAGTGAAAACCTTTGACAATACCACTCAGGTATGCAGGGGCAACAGCGGACCCTCTCTATAGTATGAGGAAAGGGGACTTCTGCGTGAGGAAGCACAGCCTGACCACAGCTAGCTGGTGGTAAAATAAGGGTGGAGACTCTTTTTCATGTAGCAGTTATTTTAGACACCAATTTTTTTTAATAAAACTTCATTACATTGGTGGATTCGCTACTATGAGTATATGCTTCATTAATATTTATGTAACTTAATCTATTAATGGGACAAGGGAGAATGAACTTAAAATGCATTTTAAAACCTTATTTGGGGAGACATTAAATATAAGATTAGCTTATGGTTGAATGAATTTAGGGGAACTACAAGTTACATATTGCTAGACTTTTCTGCAGAAATAAAACATCGAATCCTATGGATATTTCTGCTATCTTCAGGTCTGTCTGACTTGCCTGTAGACATAGAATTACAAGAACGGATGGGACAGGTTCAAGAGTTGGCAGACATCTGACGGAGGAATTTCTTAACTGTTACGCATTTGTTCACAGTCATAATCAATGTGTAGAACATGGAGTCATCTTCTGTGCTTGCTCTTGAGTAAATCAACAAGTAGAGCATTAGGAAAAAGCGGCTAGCGATGTGATGTCATCCTTCCCCAGAGTTGAAGTTTATGGCTCAGGGGTCAACTTCTATTGTATGTGAAAAGGCCGCTTGGCTGTCAGCCAACATTTTAATCCTGCTAATCCTGCTGAGAATACAACGCTCTAAGAGACCGTGGACTAGAGCTGAATTCTATTGCCCTTCTCATCAAAAAAAAAAAAAAAAAAAAAAACCCAAAACAAAACACATTTTCTCCTTTGGTTATTGCTATGGTTTAGAATAGAACTGTTCTCTACGGGCTCATGTATTTGAATGCTTGTCTCTTGGTAGGGATCACTGTTTTTGGAAAATGGGAAGCCATAGCATGAGGGGCCTGCCTGGCAGACATGGTCACTGTGTGTGGGCCTTTGAAGATACAGCCCCAGAGGCCACCAGAAGCTTCACCACACTCTCCTGCTGCTTCTAACCAGGCTTCTCCCTCTGCCACATCTTCCTCACCAGGATGGACTGTATTTCCTGAAAGCCAGGACTAGAAGAAATCCTTCCTTCCATAAAGTGTTTGTCTGTTGGGTACTTGGTTGCAGCCATGAGAAAAGTAACAAATGCAGTTATTGAAAGGAGGCAGAAAATGTTGAAAATACTGTGTTTATAACCTAGCACTACTGGATCTCAATTTTATGGTGCAAATGAGAAATCTCATGTCTGCCTTTCTTCTTAAACTTTATACTTTGGTGTATGCACACATTGGTGAAGGGCTAGATCAAGCTATTCGGCATATGTGCTAACAAACTTTTTGAGGGTGTGCCGAAAACACTTAAATTTTCTTAGCAATTTCTAAGCATAAAGATGCTCTCAGCTGCAGCTATCACACTATAGAGTAGATCTCCAGAATGTTTCCACTCTGTGTCTGGTGACCACTGTGGCTCTAACCCCTCACCACCTCTGGTCACCACCCCTTCACCTGCTGCAATTTCCCTCCTTATCCTACAAGAAATGAGATCTTGCTGTATTTTTCTTTCTTTTCTTGACTTATTTTCCCTGACATAAAGGCTCCCACGTTCATTTGTGTTGTAGTTGATGGTTGGTTGTCCCTCCTTAAGGCTGAGAAATATTCTCTGTGTACATGTGCCATGGCTTCTTTATTCCATCTTGTGTCATTGATAGACCCTTAGGTCAACTCTAAGACCTAGCCCTCGGAAACAGTGCAGCAATAAACATGGTGGTATGGGTGTCTGTTTTACAAGTTCACTTTATTTCATCTGGATGTGGACTTTGAGATGAGATTGCTGATCAAATGCTTTTTCTATTTTGAGTGATTTGAGGAATTCCTATACTGTTTTCCATAAAAGGTAAACAAATTCACAGTCCACTGGGTTCTTCCCTCTCCATATCCTCACCAACACTTTTTGTCTTATTTGTTTTCCATTAAGATTTGTTGGTGTGTGTGTGTGTGTATTTCTGAGTGACTGTATGTGCACAACTGTGTACAGTGCCATGGAGACAAGAAAAAGGCACTAGAACTGGAACCGGGGTCACAGTTGTCTCTGAGCTGCCTGATGTAGGGGCAGTTTTGAAACTGAACCCAGGTCCTCTTCAGGAGCAGTGAGTGCTTTTAACTGAGGAGCCAGTTCTTCAGCATCATCTTTGTTGTTTTGATGACACTCTGAGAAGTACCATCCCTTGGGGGCTGTAACGTGTGTTTACCTTGCTGGCTGGTGGTGAGAGTGGACAATATTTTCATATTCAGCTGTTTGGAAAGTAAGTCTTTCTGAGAACTGATTATGTAGGTGTTTTGTCACTGTTTTCTACTATTCAGTTTTTTTGGGCAACTTTAGTTTTACTTAAATATTTTTCCTCTTCCTCCTCTTCCTCTTCCTGCCAGTCCTCCTCCTCCTCCTCTTTTTCTTTCTTTCTTTCTTTCTTTTTTTTTGTGTAGTACTGGGGCTTTTGTAGTACCAAAGCACAAGCTCAGTCCTTTGTGCCTTACTGCTGGGCTGTGGCCCCAACCTAGTGCCTTCATTTCTGGATGAAAGCGGATCATTTAAGATACTGGACATTTCCTAATTCTTCAGTGTCTTAGGAGTGTCATGCAGTCCATTCAAGTTGTGTGTGTGCATTCCGTTGTCAATGGCTTCAGTTGTCAGACTGGGGCTGTAACACATAAAAAACAAATAAAAGAAAAAGAACATTGTCTCTAAATATGTAAATTGAATTTCCCAGTTGTTCAGTACACGAGTGGTCAGATTTAATCTCTGATTTTACCCTTTTGGATTCTATTTATTTACTGAGGTAATCTCTACAATTAAGATGCCATAAAATGTCACCAACTTTTTAAGCTGTGCCAGAGTCAATGAAATGATTATAAGGAATCTTAGAGATAAAGTTTAATTTTTAACAATTTATAGATGCCTATGGTAAGCCAGATATATTTAAAGTGGAAGCTTAGTCTTCCTTTTAGCGAGGGCGTCTGCAGCATTCTGAGACTGTCTGTATCTCAGGCTAATCCCATCCTTTCACCAGTTTCCAATGGAGGGTTTAGTGACATCCTTCAGGTTAGTCAGCTGTTGAGACATTTCCTTATCCACTAAACATGTTTTGAAAGCTCCCTTTCCTCCCCAGGCAAGCATGCAGGAAATGGGCAGCAAGGAGCTCACGAATGCATGGAGATATAGAATGGGCTATTGCAAGCAGGCTGCAGGGGTGCAGTGAGTGCAGCTGAGGGGACATGGGGAAGTTCAAGGGACAGGAACATTTGAGCAGGGCTGTAAAGAGTGGGGAAGCTCACGGTGAGGAGAAACTCACAGTGAGGAGAAACACCAAAGGAGAGACAAGTCTTTCTCTGTACTGCCAGCTCTCAAATAATGACACAGACGCTTCCTGCTAGTTGTGAAAGTTCAGCCTTTAGCTTAGGCTTGTTTCAACTAGCTCTTATAACTTAAAGTAACTCATTATGTCATGTGGCGTTAATCTCTCTTCCATTTTGCACCTTCTCTTCCCTCTCTGGCTGGAAAATCTGCTTTTCTTTTTCTCAGAGTTCTCTCTGTCTCAAGAAGTCCCTCCTCACCTCTTCCTGCCTAGTTATTGGCCATTCAGCCCTTTATTAAACCAATTACACTGACGCTTCTTCACACAGTGTACAAATATCCCACAACAACAAAGCCTCAGGACTGAGGAGAGTTTGTCAAAAGTCATGGTAATTTTCCTTCTAGCTTTGGAAGCATTTGTTCCTTTTCTATTTAAATACATAGGGTAAAGTTTTATGCGAGTCAGCATTTCTCAGGATGTGCTCTACAGAACACTAGGTGTGGAAGATGTCCTGGAAAGAGAAGGTAAGTCTGGGAACTGCTGAAAAGTCCTCCTGAACTTTGTTGATTCTCCATTGCCCCAATACATGCAGAGTATGATTTTTTGTTGTTGTTTGTTTTGTTCTTTTAAAACCTTTTTATTTATTAATATCAAATGGACTTTGTTTTTCATGGGACACTAGGAAACTTTGTCTGAAATCATTTTATCTAGCATCAGTTTTTTGTATATACAAACATCTCCTTTATCAAGAGAAATCTGTAGAAAGATCTTTTGATAGTAATGTACACATTTAGTATCAAGATTAGTGATTAGGGGGTGTGTATCTTACTTTATAATTCTTTCCTCCCACTTTAAATTTTATTTTATATTTGATTGACAACAATAGAAGACAGCTACACAGTTCTATATGTTATTGTGTAGTCTGAAGCATCTATGTTGAATAAACTGTAATTTTATTATTAGATACCTGATAATTATTGGTTGAAGGAATGAATGCTTGAGAGACCTTGCGTTCCAGTTTAAGGGATGTTTTAATGAGGACATAGACCTCATCATTGGAAGTCTGGTGGCATGAAAATATGCCCGTCTATAATTCTTTCTTGAATGAACAGAAATTTTAGTTGATAAATACAATTTAAACGATCATTACCTTCATCACATGTTTGTCTCTATGCACAAGCATGAGTCCCGAATACATTATTTTGTAAAAGTGAAGAATAGAGTCTCCTGATTGTCCTGCTTCATTGAGAATGTTCAAGACTCAAGGAAAGAGGGCTAATTATTCTGTTTATTGTGCATAGAAAGTACACTTGAAGATCTTAGAGTTTTGTAAGATTACAGGCTTTCAAAACCCTGACAAGGCTGCTTCTAAATTAATCTACATTGAGGGCTGTCTTTTTGTAGGGTGACAACTGGTTGGTGTTGCTCTATTTTATTGAAAGAGGAAACACGTCAAAAATGCCTGTACCATCTGCTGAATGTAGCATCCTAAGGAAGAATGAGAGTATGCATTGAGGAATGTGTGTTAGCTCAGACCCTTTCTAAAGATGCAATTACTTCAAACACAGGAGAGACATACTTCATCAGACTAAACTCTGAAGAGGCCGATCTATGAGTGGGTTATGGGAGGAGTCTATCTAGAACATATCCTTTCTCATTTGCATACACTGCAGTCTTGCTTCTTTCTCTCTCACCACCTCTTTTATTTCACAGCAACTGTTACCTTATTATCAAAAGGACATAATTAAATGGCTTAATGGCATTAGACTACTTTTACTTTTCATGTGGTGATTTAATTTTCTAAGTAAAAGTAAAGACTTTGTGAAAGACATTGGCTTCTATTAATCAAAATTAATGTGTAATTCTTATTAGAGGAAAGAGAGAACCGCACAGCTTAGAGTCTGTGATCAGCTAGGTGTGGTGGAATGTGTTTACAATCCCACCCCTGGAGAGGTTGAGGTAGGAGGTTATGAATACGAGGCAAGCCTGAACTACATAGTGAGATGGTGTCTCAAAAAAAGATTTTAACAAACAACCAAGTAAACAAACAAAACAACAAAACAAAGACCTTATGTTTTACAAGAAGACTCTAAAGGCATATTGGTCAGTATTTAACAATGGATACTCTGGGGAGCAAAGGATCTTGGTGAGAAATACTCTTAACCCTGGGCAGGTTCAAGCTTCCAACCTAATACTATAAAATTTGAATTTTGTAGTGGCTTGAATAAGAATACCCCTTCCCATAGACTCATATTTGAATGCTTAGTCACTAGGGAGTGTGAAATTGTTAGAAAGAAATAGAAAGGTTAGGAGGTGTGGTCTTGTTGGAGTAGATGTTGCCTTGTTTAAGGAAGTGTGTCACTTTGGGGTGGGCTTTAAGGTTTTAAAAGCCCAAACCAAGCCCAGTCTCTCTCTCTAGCTGCAGATCAGGATGTAGTTTTCAGCTACTGCTCCAATACTTACCTGTATGCTGTCATGCTCCTGTATTATGTCATATAATCATGATGACTATAGACTAAACCCCACACTTTTCTTTGTAAGAGTTGTCTTGGTCATTGTGCCTCTTCACAGCAAAAGAACAGTGACTAAGACAGAGTTGGAAGAGCTGCATCGTAGTATGTTATTGCATAGTGTTGTTTCCCATAGACACAATAGCTGTAACTAACCCCCGAGTGTGCACAGTACTGTGCTTTATGCTAGTCATTTTTTTTTTCCTCTGACAAAGCACCTAAAGACAACACTAAACACTGAAAACAGAAACAAAACCCGAAAGAGGAAAGATTTCTCTTGGCTCATGGCTTCAGTTTTCAGTCCATGGCAATTTGGCTACATTGTCTTCAGGCTGTTGTGAAGCAGACTGGTGTAGTTGAGGCATATACCAAAGAAGAGCTGCTCACCTTGTCGTGGGCAGGAAGCAGAGAGGCAGTCAGGGGCTGGCAAAAAACAATCTCTTCAGAAGACACCCCTGTGATTGCTTCCTTTAGCTCCACTTCCTAATTTCCACCATATCTTAATAAGGTCATCAAATTATGAATCCATTAGCAGGTTTTCCTTGTTTAGGTTGGAGCTCCCATCAATCATTCACCTCTCATTGACTGGATACTTTATCTGGGGCCCATTCATGTAGCGTTTACAAATTTAGAAAAAAAAGTCCTCAAAGATTATTTTCAATTGAGCAAAGCATTCATTTTATTGTTATTATTTTTGGTCTGAACTTTGAGGATCTCTTAAGCGAGCAATGCCTCGTCCGAAATCAGAATTCTTTAATGTGTAACGTTTACTTCAGTCTAGCAATTAATTTTATGCTTGGGAATGTGTACGGTCCAAGTAACAGAAAATTTTTGCAACAGAGATTCCAAATAGCAATTCTCTTTTGATCTAAGAATTACTTCAAACTCTTAACATTGATTAAGGACACTCTGAAGCTTTTCTTTATTGTGTTGTATCTATAGTTGTTTACCATTTTAATAATTAAAGAGCTTACAATCCTTACATTTATACAGTAATTATTGTTTTCCAGGATCTGGCCTGTCAGTTGAGCCTACAAAATTGAATCACACAAAAATGGCACTGGAAATATATATCATGCAAATAACCCTCGTTTTTAACAATGTGATGATGATGGTGGTAGTGGTGGTGGCAGCGGTGTGTGTGTGCGCACTTGTGTGTATGTGCAAGTGTTTGTGTGTGTGTATGAGTGCATGCATGTGCTACTCTGTGCTTGTGAAGGTCAGAGGACAATTTTGGGAGTTGGTTTTCTCCTTCTACCTTGGGTCCCAGATATAGAACTTAGGTCATCAAACTTGGTGTCAAGTGCCCTTATTTGCTGAGCCATCCCACAGTGCTCAAATACTCTTTACAGCAGAATCTTATGTACAATTTGGCTCATTAGGAGGAAAAGCTATGACGGGAAGTGTTTAGTGTGTACGGAAGGGTACCACAATGCCTTTTGTTTTCCCATGACATTTATCCAAGCCATCCTTATCCTAAGTTTTCATAATTCAAATTTCACGACAACTTCTGAAAGTCAATGTCTTCTTATCTCATTTCCCAGTGATATAACTATGTTGTCAGGGGCTGTGTAAAGCCAGGATCTTACAGGAGCCCCATCTTGATTTTATGGCCTGGTCTCAATCTTGAGTCAATAGAGGTCGTTCTTGAGCTGTCCCTTATACCTATGCATTTCCATTCCTATGTTGGAATGCTCCCAGCTCTGTACAGTCTGCATTTGTTGGGTTCTGTTTCTTTGTGCTGTTGATGGACTTTCTGCCTGGACCTGGGGGCACTGAACTCTTTAGTGTGATACAGGCCCACACTACACTCTGTTTTCACTTCCTGTTTTGAGTAATAGTGTCCTGAAAATATTCTTTCTATGTAGTTTTTCCTCAAGGACACTTCACGATTCTTCATGGCTTTGGACATTAGGAAAGAACGATGCAGCACCTGTCTGGACCGATTGCTTCCCAACGCCCAGTCTTCCATTGCCTTGACTGTGGCCTCTGCAAAGAGAGGTCAGAGATTGGAGGCAGGGAAGTTATACAGGGAGGAAAAAAATCTTGGCTGGTGTTTCAAAAGCATATTCTGGCCATACAGTCATCTACCATGGTTCCATCTTCCACAGAGGAGCACCCCACATAGCAAAGTCCCTGTATTCTGTTTCTCCCCCTCTGTCACTGTTGTGGTACCTGGCAACATTTCCTATTCCTATTTCTCATTCATCATATGGAAAGAGAACATCATTAAAAATAGCTCTGATGGCCAGGCTGTGGTGCACACACCTTTAATTCATCACTTGAGAGGCAGAGGCAGGCAAATCTTTGTGAGTATGAGGCCAACTTGTTCTACAAGAGCTAGCTCCAGGAGAGCTAGGGCTGTTACAGAGAAACCATGTTTCAAAAAACCAAAACGAAACCAAGCAAGCAAGAAAGCAAGCAAGCAAACAAGCATCTCTGATAAAATACACTCACTTCTATGTATTATAAAACTAAAAGGGAGGTGCAAGATATTTTAAACTAATAGAGCTGTAAAGTAGTATTATCCTATGGTAACGGTAGAAAATGCAATTTAAAGGCTAATATTGGATACTTAATTCTACTTTTCTAGCAAAGAGAGGGTCTGAAGGAGGGCTCTCAAATTCTTGATGACTAACTATGTATATCTATTTTATTGTATCTCTTTGTATATATATAGTATATATAGTATATATATAGTATATATAGTATGTGTATATATATTGTGAATGCGTATATTTATTATTAGGTCTTTTAAAAAATATTTATCCATTTTTAAGTGTATGGATGTTTTGCCTGAATTCATGTCTGTGCACCATGTGCATACACTGCCTGTGGCAGCCAAAAGAGGGTGTCAAAAAAAGGGACTGAAGTTATGGATTGTTGGGTGCTAGGGATTGAACTTGGGTCCTCTGAAAGAGCAACTAGTGCTCTAAACCACTGGGCCTTCTTTCCAGCTTAGGTCTTTTTTTTTTAAATTGTGGCTTTGGCATTGGTTTAGTAGGCCAAAATCAGTATTTCAAAAAGAAAGGGAATAGACCAGAATAAGAGACGTTTACTGGGCATCAATGGAACATACAAAGTATCACAGGAAGTGCCCTGGAAATGTTCATTTTCCACACGTTCTGTGCACTGAACTGTGAGGTGACACACGGGCGCTAGCTCAAGCTCTGAAAACCCCATGTATGATCACTTTTAGCTGACATTGAACTTGTACCATTGGAATTCTTTCTTGAACAGAAAATGCCCTATATTGAATTATTTTTAAATACAGGGCTTGTGAGTTGTAAGCTTGAGTCTCTCCTTGGTTGAAATGTCTTGGTTTTGTCTTCATAGTTAGGTGGGGTGGAACTCTATCTCACCTGAAACATAGATGGACACAGTCTGGTTGATCAGAAGATCGTCAGTATCCCAATGTTGTAGCTAACCTGCCCCCACTCCTATTGCTCTGTTCCTTTCCCCACTCCTTCTTCTTTCTCCTCTCAGGTTTTTTCTTTGGGATGTGGAACACTCCTTATAGTAGGTTTGACAAGGTGTTTCTATTGGGTTCTTTGGGGATAAAGATGGAAACATTTCTTTATTGACTGCAGTTTTTAATTTACAATTTTCTGATCAAATTGATTAAAGATTTCTTATCTATTCTCTCATATTGTTTATACTTTTGTTCATTGTAGTTTTCTCCTCTCTAATTCAACCTGAAGATTGCAATGTGATTGTTTATTTGTTATTCTTTATTGTTTATTTGACCTTACCAGTCATTTAGATACGCATGAAAATGTCACAATAAAATCCATTTCTTTTTATGCCAGTTAAATTAAATTAGGAAAATATTTGAAAAAAACCCCAATACAAGCATTTAAAAATTTTAAATCTTACTAGGTGGCTTAGCAGGTAAAGGAGCTTGCTGCCAAGCCAGATAACCCAAGTTCTATCCTGGGAACTTGCATAGGAAAAGAGAGAACTGGCTCCTGCTAGTTGTCCTCTGATTGCCACATGTGCATTGTGTGTGCACACACAGAGTTAATTGATGAAGTGTTAAATATTTTTAAAGTACATAAAGATGAAATTGTTTAGAATATGGCTATATGAGTTTTGACAAATGTGGTTAAATGACCACTATTGTTATGATCAAATGTATAATATGCTCTCACTCTGTGTGTGTGTGTGTGTGTGTGTGTGTGTGTGTGTGTGTGTGTGTGTGTAGAGGTCAGAGAGTGATATTGGGCATCTGTCTCAATTGCTTTTCCATTTTACTTTTTGAGGCAGGGTCTCTCGCTGAACCTGGAGTTCACTGATTCATGAGACGGGCTGGCTAGTCAGCCCCAAGGTTTCCTATCTCAGCTTCCCTACCTGTGGGACAGGACACTGCTGGGCCAGGATTTTACATGGGTGCTGGGGATAAAACTCAGGTCTTCATGCTTGTACCACAGGCTCTGCACTATGTAAGCCACCTCTCCAGCCCCTAGAATACTTTATCGCTCTGAGAAACTCTCTATGGCTCCTATGCAATCTGTCTCCACCCTCACTTCCACACCACGTGAAACACTAGTTTTCACAAATTATTTTTGTTTCACTTTTCTGCAAGTTTTTTGGTGTCTGGATTTTCATTTTTCCCTTTAGTAATTTGACTTTGCTGCTATGAGCCCTTTAATGTTCAGCAGGAAGAGTTGGTTGGAACAACCTCTTGAATGGTTTACTCAATTCTTGCACATGCACAGTTTCTTTCAAAGGTAGGCACATTCCCTTTACCCCTGTCTTCCTCTCTCTTGTTTGCATCTTTGTGCTTCTCCTTTTTGCTGCTCAATTTCCTTTTTCAGGGTTGGAGTGGAGGGGTCATTAGAATCTATTCAGTTTGGGGAACAAAGCATGAAGCAGCAAGGGTGTCTTGGATAAGTTTCTATTCAGATGGCGTCCTTTCCATGGGGTTCAGTAGGCACATGGCTAGGCATGCAGGTAGGCAGCTTCCTGGGCCACAATGGAGAACCCCAAGGCTCTTGGAACATACACAACTAAAACAAAGCAAGGACGGTTGTGCTTTGTGGAGTACATACCTCCACTTCATGCCTGAACATCTGATGTGAGGTCTCTGTCATTTCACAGTCACCATTATTATCCAGACCTCTGGTTAGAATGTAGACACCACAGGTGGATGGCTTTCTTTCTTTAGCCATAATTAGCATGCAGGACTTCTCTTGTCAGCTGGCCAGGATGTGCTTCTTTTAATAGCCTGGTCACTGTCGCCCTGGTGACATTTCTAGAGTCTTCCTCTGTCAGGCTTGTCCGCCAATCTGATCCTATGTGATTGTGTCTTTAGTCTCCGCCTTCTACTTTCAATGCTTTTATTCTTTTAAACAACGTCATCTCTCTCCCTTTCTCTTCCTCATAGATGTGTGTGTGTGTGTGTGTGTGTGTGTGTGTGTGTGTGTCTAAGAGTTGAAAAGGTACATTTAGCAGTATCTCAGCTTGGATTTGAATGGGAGGTGCTTGGCTTTACCGTTTGAGTTGGAAGCTAATATATACGATGAGTTTTGAAGGGTAGTAAATATGTTCCTTTTGAAACATGGCACCTAGTTCAGACCTTTCACTTCAGACCATCTACAAAGCGCTTTTTTCCCTTCTCTTTCCATGTCATTAACCTTCGATAAAAAAGGTTAAGGCTGGACATTTTTCTTCCTACCCTGGGGCACTGAACCCAGGAGAAGTATAATGACCTATTGAGTTTTAGTGTAATCGTACAATCAGTGACCAGGAACAAGTGCATTTAAAGAAGAACTGATACATTTGTAGTTAGATTCTGCCTTGAGTACCTAGGCTTGACTATCTATGGCTTGCTTAGCAAGTTGTGTGGAACGGACAAAGCGAACAGTCAGGGGCACAGTAGTTAACCAGATTATAATAATCTGTTCATTTTCTTTAATGCATAATGGTGCAAACGATACTGGTTTTGTTTTAACTTCCTCCGTTCTTCCCTCAGTTTGCTTACCCTGGAAAAAGCATATTAAAATAAGTTTAGTACACAGCTTTAGAAGCTAACAAATTGAAGTGTGTTGGACAGTCTCCCACACTCCCCAAGGAGAGCTCTTTAATTCTACAGTGGAGGCAATGGCTAAGTAGAATTGAATTTGTTAATATATGCTTTTATAGCTGAGAAGTGAGGAAACAAGCCTCTTACAAACTCTGCAATAAATGGACTCTGTGAGCCACACAGAGGGGCATGCTGTGGTCCGGGCCATTTGTCAGCAGCTGTCTGGGTCACTGTGTTCAGAGGAACTCTGGGTCCTTTGGGGCTCTGTGAAGAGTGCTGTGCCTGAGGGTGGTTCTGCTGTGAGTGTGTGCAGTGTCTATGTGCTCAGTAAACATCACTCCAGCCGTGGATTGTCTTCTTGTTATTATTATTGTTTTCCCTCCGCAATTGAATTGGTTAACTTTATCCACAAATTCATCTCCAACACCAGAAGATGTTAACGGAAATGATGTGGCTGAAAGTAAAATTACATTTCTAGTTTTACATAAGTGTCTTCTTAAAACTAGAATTTTGATGATTTCTTCTTTTTTGCTTTTATTTTTTCCTGTTAGCACTGTATTCATTATTATTTGCAACAAAGGGATATATATATACATATATATGAGCATATTTTCTATGTTTCTATTTTTTCTTATAAGCTTTGTTTTAATATATTTTCAGACTCCAGTTGTATGTTAGACTCTTGAGTCCCAGCTCTGCACCTACTTTTCTTGGCTGGACTCAACAGTGCCATTGACTGATACTCCCTTGTCTGTACGCTCCCATGATCAATATTAGCAACAATGTAGGGAAGAGAGTCTTCCCTAGAAGCCCATATTTTTCCTCAACCAACATGTAGAGGGTGTGTGTGCGCGCGCTCATGCACGTGTGTCACACATATTAATAGCTTGCCTTTTCTGCTATAATTCAAAATCTAGGTGACAGGTTCCAACAGCTGATAAGCATTTCCCAGTGTGGTGGGTCAGGTTGACTGTGTAATCCTTTTGATAATGCCTTCCTTTCTGAATGCACCAGGGGAGTTACAATGGAGCCCCGCTGTGCAAGTAGATCAATAGGTGGCAAGTTGTTTGACCCTCGGAGCCAGACAGAGAATTTGGTGAATTGTTAGACGGTTATTGACTGCCCTTTGGAAAGCCAGGGTTTGCATTCTCTAACTCCTTCCAGCTGGGGCTTGTATTTCATGTATGAGGCCTCCATTATCATAATCCATTTCTCGCTTTCATGTTATCTATCAGCAGCTCTAGTAAGCCTCCTTTTTGAAGGGCATTCCCCATTTGCTTGCTCTAATTCTTTTTTTTTTTAAAGTCATAAAACTGATGTTTTGTAATCAGCGGCATTCTGTATGAGTTGTTTCTGGAGGTGCTGTGGGGAAGATTCGTGGCAGAATTAAGTATGAGATCATGACTTAAACTTAATTCTACCATGTGGAGGGAGATGCATGGACAGACAGCCTGTCAGTGCCGTAGGGGGACACGGGAAAGAAGTCCGTGAAAGCTGAAGTTCCCGGTAAATGTTGTGATTAGAATTATATATCTTTGGGTAATGTTGAGTTTGGGTTAATGGCCCACCAACACATTCCTCCTTCAGTGGCTGTATTAGATAGAGATGCCCGCTCGTATTGACCATATATATTATGTTAAAATGCCTCTTCCTATCAAGTAGGGGAATTATTCCATCATTATTCAAATTATATTATTGGTGGAAATGTGCAGAATGCTTGATGTACTTGTCACAAGAATCTTCTGAACTCCACATACACACTGGGGCACACTTACACACATTTAATTTGAGAACTTTATTTATACAGTCTTACTTATACACTTGGAAAAGAAAATCAAATGAGATTATTTTTCCAGCTTATTAACAAAATTTCCTAGGAACTTTAGAAAATATATTTTTATTTTAATTATGTGTGCATGTGTGTGTTTGAGTGTGGGGTTGTGCATGTAAGTGCAGTGCCCGTGGGGATGAGAAGAAGGCAGGGAAACCCTGGAGCTGGAGCTTAAAAAAGTTGTGAGGTGTTAGATGGGTGCTGAGGACCAGACCCAGGCTTTCTGCACGAGCAGTAGCTACTCTTAATTGTTGGACCATCTCTCAGCCCCAGAACTTTAAAATAGATGTTTAAGTGTGTGTAGTGTCTGTGTGTAATGTATGTGTGTGCAGTGCCTATGTATGTATGTGTGTGTGTGTGTGTAGTGTGTGCATGTGTGTTCATAATTAAGGGTCTGGTATGTATGTATGTATGTGTCTGTAGTGTGTGCATGTGTGTATAAGTTGAAGCGTCTGTGTGTATGTATGTATGTATGTATGTATGTATGTCTCTGTTTGTGGACTGTGTGATAGCATGCATGTGGAGGTCAGACAATGACATTTGGGAGCTGGTTCTCACCTACATTGTTTGACACCAGCTCTCTTGTTCACCTCTGCAGACAACAGGAGAACCGACCTGGGCACTTCTGGGGCTTCCCTCTTCTTTGCCTCCCCTCTGGCTACTTTCTGAAAATATGCTTCTCACACAGGTTCTGAGCCTCCAAACTCAGACAAGCAAGCATTGCCTGACAGGCAAGCATTTTATTCTCTGAGCCAACTCCTCAGCTTGTCCCAGGAACAGACTTTTTCTTTTAAGGAGGAAAATCTTATGGATTTTCTGTTTCTCAAATAATATTCTTTATAGTTTTCAAATTAAGAAAGTCTACCGGATGCAAGGGCTGTGCTTACACTTCCCAGAGAGTGAAGGCACAAGTGCATCCAAATGCGCTTCCGTCCTGGAGGACAGGTGAAGGAAGCCCGGGCTTGCCTTTCGGGGTTCAGATTTCTAACTTTGGGCTTGTGGTGGGGGAGACAATGATAGGTGGAGAATGAGTGCTTGGAGGCAGCCAATGAAGCCCGGTGCTTCTTGTTCCTGCTGCGGCAGCCTGGAGCTGGCTGGCATTCAGATCGTCTAGGCATCTGAGGAGGCCTTCCTTAAACAAATCTGTTCACATTTTTGTTTTCTGGAGAACACAACACCGAATAGATGTAAATTTCACTGGTTCATATTTCTGCCTGAAGTTGCTCCATCTTCCACACTTCCTGGGCCTCCGATCCTTTGGTGAGTAGGCACAGCTTCCGTTCAGCCTCCATGGCTCTGCAGGCACCTGCTGCCTTCCTGCTGTCTTTATTCCCCTTGTTTCCTTTCCTAGGGGAGGCTCTGGCTCCGCCTGGCTCCTTCTCCAGGCAGCTATAGTGTCAGCTGCCTTTTCATGGTTCACGTGGGATTCTTGGTCCCTCTGTGCCTCAGCCTTGTTCTCCTTCTTTGATCTCTGTTCATTCCCTTCTGACTCCCGGTCCAGGTTCACACCACGAACTTTTCTCGCCACATCTGACTATGAATACAATCTGGGCAAGGCGCATTCAGACAAGGACGGAGTCCTGTGAAAAGTCAGTATCATGAAGACTCACCACTCCTCCCACAGGGCATACTGGGACCATGCAAACCTTACCCACAGGAGCTCTGGAAAGCAGCGTGGAGCCATTACATCTCTGATATGTCAGACACCCTTTTTGATTGGCAAGTACCACAATATGTTAGGCTTACATAATCTCCTCCTTTTTGTGGTGCTGAGCATCAAACTCAGGGTTTCTCATATGCTAAGCCAATGGTCTACCACTAACCTATACCCCGAGGCCCTGAATGCCTCATGCCTGGCCTTATCATGATCATCATGAGTTCTGTACTTCCCGTGTTGGATATCTTTATCCATTTTGCATTTGTTTTCTTGACCTAGTAATAATTGGGGGAATTACGTTGGAATCTTTCTTTGTTGGTGGATATGCCAATTTCCCTTGCCTTATTAATTTTACATTTTCTCCTTTGTCATGTATGTGTTCACAGATATTTAAACATGTTTGAGGCTAATATTAGGCTTATTTACAGTTAGGATGCACTTCCATTGGTGAATTCAATCTTTATCACTGTGTAACACTTATAACTTTTATTGTCACCAATAATTTTCTTTTATATTAGTGTAGTTGTTTTATGGTAGAATGAAAAATATGAAGTAATAGACTTTTATCTGGCAAGTATTTCCCAATTACATTTTTATGGTTATCGAATTATTTTCCTCAACTTCTAAATTTCTGTCCTGTTTATTTGTTGTAACCTCTTCCTTCCATTCTCAGTTTTTATTGTATTGAATAAGACTATTGATGCTTTAAAATTTTATTTTTCCTTTTCACTTCCATGAAGTTTGAATTTATGAAGGATAATTCTATTCCTTATGGCTATCCATAATGTTTTATCACACATATTTAAGCAAAATCTGAAACTTAATAATATTCTAATTTTTCTTATGAAAGACCTCTGAATACTTTAATTTTCATACTTTCAACTTGTCTAGTCTCTTAGATTTGTCTTAGCAAGTTCTCAGATGGTTGACATTGTCCTTATTCTTGACACTGTGTGCCTGTGTGTGGGCACACTGTATATCTCTGTGGACATGTGGACATGCTGTATGTGTGTGTCTGTGTGTCTATGTAGATACATTGTGTTTGGTTGACATTGTTCTTGTTCTTGATACTGTGTGCCTGCGTGTGTGTGGGCACACTGTGTATCTCTGTGTACATGTGGACATACTGTACGCGTGTGCCTATGTAGACACACTGTGTATCTGTGCACTTATGTGGGTATGTGGACACATTTGCTTGCATAAGTACTTTTTGGCATTGTCTTTCTTTAATTATTTTCTTTCTTTCTGAAATGTCACCTTCCTAATTAACTTCCTAAGTGATCTCCCTCAAGGTTGTTTATTTATAATGGGCTACTTTCCTATCTTGAAAGGCTATTTTGATAGGAATTATTTCTAAAAAGCAGAATTACTTAGGTTTGAGGAAAATATTCAAAATTACCTATAAACCCCCGTCATCTCTCTGCAGTCAGAAACAGTTGTTGATTTTGTCCTTTGGGTGAAATTACCCTCTTGGTGGAGCCACTCAGAGCAGGAAAGATGGTCTAGGGTGGGGTCACTCCCATAACTCAGGTGGAGACAAGAAGTCAACTTAGTAATATGAGATCATAACTTCTGCTTTTTAAAATGTTCTAAAGAATTAGAGTTGCATTTTTAAAGTAAATATTATTTGAAATACATTAAGATACTTTTTCAAGAAGGATATCTTGCCAGGCACAAAGGGTCTGTGTCAGGGGTTATTAAGACCGTCCCATGGTCCCATGATTGTTTAGGAGGTCTCCCAGGACTCAACATACTTAGTTATGCTCTTTAAATTTGTGATCTGTTATGAACATTCAGCAGTCACAGTCATCAAAGGGAAAAGACACAGGAAATCCCCAGGGGAAGCAAGCTGGGAGCCTGTAAGGTCTTCTCTTGGCAGAGCCACCAGCGATGCTTAGCTCCCAAGGATGAGTTGGGGCAACACATGATGGGATGGCTCACGTTGTTGATCAACTTGATTGGACTGAGAAGCTCCCAGGAGGTTAGTAAAGCATTCCACCGAGTGTGGTCCTAAGGTGTTTCCAGAGAGGACTGACTAAGCGTGAGGAAGACTTTCTCTGAATGTGAGCAGTACCATCCTGCAGGTTGGAGTTCCAGATGGAATAAAGAGTGGAAAAAAGGAAAGATGAAGTCTGTGAGTGCAGGTATTGTCTCTGTGCTTCCTGGCCATGATGATGTGAACTGCTTGGCTCTGCTATGCCTCCTTATCATGATGGACCGAGACTTACGAACCTGTGAGCCAAATAAATCTCCCTTTCAACTCATGGTATTTGTCACAGCGATGAAAGTTTTATTAACCCACTTGTCCAATGTGGCATATTGGTAATTTTTACAGGAGTTCTGTTTTGGGAGGTGGGGCTGCCTGGCATCTTATAGGATGTTTTGCAATTTTCTTGACTTCTACCCACTAGATGCTGGTAGCATACTTCTTCACTGGCACAACCAAACCCCCTCCAGACTCTGAATGTTGTTAACTGTCCTCTGACAGCGGTTGAGGACGATTGGATTAAATCACAGCCTTCACCTTAACTACAAGAAGAAAAATCCTAGGTTTATAAATCTAAGTGGGTTACTACTGTCTCACATCCACAGTCCCTTTCAGTTTCTAAGTCTTTGTCATGCGATTCAAGCAGCCTCCTCACAGATGGGCAGGAAAATGTATTCCACTGATACACAGAGGTGTGAAGCCGCTCTGTGGCCGAGCAAAGAGAAAAGAGTGGTAGTAACATTAACGTTGTTAACAGTAGACATAAGACTGAAAACTCACTATGACTCCTGGCATCATTTGAAGAGATCTGCATGACCTATGGTGCTCCGGCCCATGCTCTCTTTCATACATCCCTTCCACAATGTTCCCTGAGCCTTAGGCGTGGGTCAGGTTATAGGTGTGTCAACTGGGCAGCACTAGGCACCCTGCAGCCGCCTGTTCTTCACTTTATTTTGACCAGTTGTAGATTTCTGTAACGGTCTCCATTTGCTGCCAAAACAAATTCATTCGGTGAGGCATGGGGGCTCTGCCTTTCTGTGGGTGTGAGGATAAATACTTAGAATGCAGCTGAAAATTAGACTGACTTAGGAAAGTGGTAGCAGTCGGTTCTCCTCTAGGGTTCATGACCTCACCAGCTACAGGAAGTCAGCTAGATTTACAGTGTGAGGTGTAAATTTCCTTCTCGGGAGCCGGCCTCAAGTCCAATTAGACAGACATTGGCTGTCTCCAATGATGTGGGAGTGATTTCTTATTAATAAAGAAACTGCCTAGGCCCCTTGATAGGCCCACCCTTAGGTGGGTGGAGAAAACAGAAGAGAATTCTGGGAGAAAGAAGCTTAGTGGAGGAGTCGCCATGATTCTCCCGCTCCAGACAGACACAGGTTAAGATCCTCCCTGGTAAGCCAGCTCGTGGGCTACATAGAATATTAGAAATGGGTTAGGACAATATGTAAGAGCTAGCCAAGAAGAAGCTGGAACTAGCCGGGCCAGGCAGTGTTTGAAAGAATACAGTTTCCGTGTAATTATTTCTGGGCATAAGCTAGCCATGCGGGTGGCCGGGTGCCGGGGACGCAGCCCTACCGCTCCTATTTCAACACTCCAAGATCAAAGTGTCACTTGGAAGCTCTTGCCTTGCTCATTGTTATGGTTCTTACTTTAATGATTTGGTTCTTGCTTCTCTCTGGGCATCCATTTTACACGCCCTGTACTCTTTATTCTGTGTTCTCATTCCTAGTGTTGCAGAGGATGAAAACTTTCTTCTTATAAGTTTGGCAAATAAATTTTATTTGTTTTATTTGCCAAAGACATTAATTTCTGGAAGATCTTTTCACAGCTATTTAAACACACTACCTGAAGGAGTGAAAATTCATTGTGTGTCACCGCCGCCCCTGGAGGTTGGAATGCTTCATTTCTCTCTCCTGGGTTCTCAGCAAGCTCGCCCAGCCTCTTATTTTATTTTGTGTCTGGATTGCTTTTCTTCTGGAGTAGGACTGGATGGTGGGAAACTGGGAGATGAGACTCTAGCTTCAGACAAGATTGTCGGGTTAATCCTGATGGTTATGACCTTGAGAAACCCAGCACTTGATGGTATTTTCAGATCTAGTCCATATGGAAAAATTGATGAGGAGTCTCTGACTTTGCAAACACCACTTCATACAATGCACTTGGTGCTGTAGTTACACTTATTTCTTCTGAGCTTTGTGGTTTCAGCTCATGAGGTCCTTCTATATGATCTTGATAGCATTTTTATTCAAAGACCATAAACTCTTAAATCTGCTATCTCTTTGACTTGAATGGTCAAATCTATAGGTTTAAGTTTGTGTTAATACCCATGACCTGTGATAGGCTTTTCTGACATGAATACTTTCTTTTCCTCAATATTGATTAGTTTGGTTATAAGACTAAAGGAGGAGGCTGGAGGGAGAGCTTAGTCAGCCAAGTGATTGCCGTGTAAGTACAAGGACCCGAGATGATGACCCAGAGCCTGTGTTTAAGAGCAGCTGGGTGCAATTGTGTGGGCTTGTAATCCCAATGCTGCACAAATGGGAACAGGGTTCCTGGGACTTACTGGCCAGCTAGCCGAGCCTAACTCACGAGACCCAGAACAACGAGAGATCCTGTGTCAATGAACAAAGTGGACACCCCTGGTTGTCTGACTTCCTCCCCCATAGGCACAGATTTACACATGCATAAACACATGTATGCATGCCTTATACATACATATATGCATGTATGTACATATAAGTAAGTAAATAAATAGAGTAAACTAGGCTTTTCTTTCCGCACTGAGATTTTGGATAATTTCATTTTGTCACAGTCTTTAGAGCAAGTTATATATAAATTAACTTACTATGAAAAAAAAATCCCTGAATGGCACGATTGAAAAGGATATTGGAAAAAGTGTGATATCTTGGCATCTTTTTATAGTTGTAAATGTAACTGTAACTTTGCACAACCTGTCAGGAAGTCTGCTGTTTTGTAATCAGGTTAGCAAACTGTGTCTTCTAAAAAAAAACACCCACATTTTCAGTTGTTTTCGAACCCTCTTTCTAAATAGGACTTCATATGTGCTGCTAAGTTCAGACATAGAAACGTGATGTTTCTTTATATGCATATATTTTAAAAGTTCAAATCCATTCCATTTTCTCATTATAAAGTCCAATGGTAAGAATAGGTGATTTTCATGAAATATTTCACAATCAGAAGCCTGAGTGGCCAGCGAGGGTGCACGGTACCCAGTAAATCATTTTTGCCTTATGAACAGGAACTCTGAGCATAGGCAGGAAGGTAGTTTGTATAAACATTAGCGTGTTCTTGAAAAGCTCATGCGATTTTTCACCTTAACGTGATCGGCAGGTGAGAAGTTGCCTAGTAAAGAATGCCTTCCTATTCTGAATGAGTTCACCTGCATGTGGGTGCAGCCGGGGCTGAGCCGGCTAACAGTTGCACACACATGCGAGAGTGCATTCTACCACAGTTCAAAAAACAGAGAGCCTGCAGATTAACCCTTCAGATAACTGTGAAACTTCATGGCATAGCATAGAATACCTTGGTGAAAAATCTTGGTAAATTCTTTTTACAGTTCTTAAAAATGGCAATCAATAGTTGCTACATATGAAGTCTATTGACGGTCAACATTTAATCCATATCCCAGTGGAGGTGGCTGTTGTTCTTGACCTGTCTGTTTTCTGGAGCACAGTGCCAGAGTTGTTGTTAGGGAGGCCTGGTACCCAAGGAGTCTCTGCAGGAGAGTCAACAGGAGTGGCTGACACCTTATCTTCTGCAGATGCTTACTAGAGCCAGTGACTCTGCCGATCTGCAACCTGACTGTGTACTTCCTTAGTCTAAGTCAGGAGAAGGAAAGATGACTCTAGGGACTCAGGACCACAGCAGAAATGATTTCTTGACATATCAGGCCAGGAAAAACACAATGAACATGAACTGTTTAGGCCAACTCTCTTTGTAAACTTTGAAAGAATGATTCTATTTTATCACGATCTGATACCAACACAGCTCCAAACTGTCATGGGAAAATGTAAATTGGATTTGTATGTGCTCAGAGAAGGCAAGAAAATTACAAAGGCTTTTGAAGAATGCTAGCAGAAAATAGTTAAAGTGATTCCAGTAGTTATGGGGTTAACTTCAGTTTCCTGAAACATGGACTCTGTGGGATTATTATTGGAGGATGCTAGACAGGTGAATATAGATCTTCCCACTATGTATTTCATTACACAAGGCTGCAAAAATACTTAATATTAATTTCATAAGTGCTAGTGCACATTGAGCAGGTTCTAGAGAGTTTATTTGTGCTAACATAGGATTCCTCCATCAGTGTTCTCCCAGGACACAGGGACAGGGATGTAAAAAGAACCTTATGCAAGGAAAGTAGAACTCAAAACCATGAGGCATGGGAAGAGTTGGAGAAATCACAGAAAGAGACCCAGCTGAACATCAACAAAGAAGGGGCCAGGGAGATGGGAGGAAGGAACACATTCTTGGAGGAGCGGGTTTTGTGTAGAGGGGGCCACATTAGGTAGACGTGCCCCGTATGTTTCAGCTGAGTGTTTGCGTTATGAGTGGAGAGGACCACGTCCCTGGGCCAGTGTTTGTTTACCTACATGAAGGGAGGAAATACCATTTTCCCACCACCATACCATTTTCCCACCTCCTGAAGGTCACATTGAAGGGCAAGCTTCATGTTTGTCCAAGTGTGACACTGTATATCTATATCACATGTCAGGCCAGACCTTTCCTGTGGCCCATCTTGATCTCTTAGGCTTGGTTGTTTCCTTTCCATTCCTCCATTTCTTCTGTATGAAATATTTGTCATGCTTATCTTTAATTGACAAATAATAAGTTCCATGTATTTGTGGGTACAAAATGGCCTTTCCATGAATGCACACAATGTATAACAATCAATTCAGGGTCATTGGTGTATCTGTCACACTACACAAATTTATCATTTCCTCTCTACTATCTGGAAATAGCTAATTAATCGTTGTCAATCACAGTCACCCTATGGTGCTGGAGAACATTAGAAGTCACTCTACTGATTGTATTCCTGCACTCTTGTCCCCCACACCAGGCAAATATTTACTGAGCTCACACTGTGAGCCAGGCACCAGTAGGAATGGAGATCATGCCACGAATGTACTCTGACCAGGGACAGGACAGCCAGTTCTTGCTGCCATAGAGCCTTCATCAGAGGGGGTAGGGGAAGACTAGTCAGAAAACATGAATGAAGATGCGGGGCACTGTAGCAAGGGGAGGAAAGTCTACCCAGAGCCTCTTTTTACCCAGCTTGGGAGGCCAGGGATGCTTCCCAGAGAGCATGACATCAGGCCAGACCTGAAAGATAATCACAGTTAGCAAGGGAAGTGGACTGGGAAGCAGATAGATGTTCCAGGCAAGAGGAATAGCATTTCCAAGGGAGATGGGAACAAGAGGAGTGAACTCGCCAGAGCATGGAATGAGAGAGAGCTCTAGAGACGGCTGGACACAAGGTCCTTAAAGGACAGGAGCCTGGACTTGATGCTAAGATCATCAGGACATTATCGCACCAGTGAAAAGTTTTACTTGACAAAGTAGCCAGATTTGCATTTGGATCATTTATTTCAACAATTCAGATAGGAAGGGCAAGAGCAGCAACTATTGTATTGTGTGTGTGTGTATCAGATAGAGATGGCAGTTGGTTAATATATGAGGTGTTAAAGTTACCCCGAGATACCCAACTTATTTAATTCAGTCCCAACAAAAAGGAGGAAACAGGAGGCACAGGAGGCATTTGCTATAGGGCTGGGAGGGATGGTGAGTGGCCAAGTCACAGTGTGATTGAGTGTGTGGTGGATGTGGGATGTTCAAAGGGAAACGCCACTGAATCTGAAAACTGGGTTGAAACGAAACCAATAAATAGCAGGCCCTAAAAGCTGCAGGAACAGGTTGAGATCTCATAGGGAGTGGTGTGGACTGAGCAGAGGACAGCCCATGGGAGGTGCCTGAGGTGGGGTATATGAAAGAAGACCTCAGAGGACCAGAGCGAAGAAGGAACTGGAGGAAGGAGCAGCCAGGCTGGGACTGGGGTGGGAACAGGACACATGGAAACTGAGAAGGAAACACACTTCAAAATAGAGGGATGGCCAAGCAAGGAGGACTAAAAGATGCCTACTAGATGTTTCCATTGACACTTGGAAGAAGTCATTGACATTGGGGAAGTCATTGACACTTGGGAGAGATAAGCTTCTAGAAAGAAACTTTAAGCCTGTTGCAGAGCTGAGCTGAGAGCTGGAGAGGAGATGAACAAAGACAGCCAGGTGAAGGCACTTTTGAAGGAAATTTGCCTGAAGGCTGGATGATGGTCCACACGCTAGAGTAATGGATGGGCTGAAGGCCGGTGTAATAAAAGTCGGGGAGTTACAAGCATGATCTGGTGCTTGGTAAGACGATCTAGGATCTAGCAGAACAGGGTCTGAGGTTTAAGTTTCAGGAGAGATAGAGAAAAACACCAGTGACAAAGGGTCTTGAGAAAGGATGGGGTCTAGAATAATGACAGCCATGACTTTAGCCAAGGGTACCAGTCCCTCTTCTAGTGTGGCAGAAGGGAAGGGTGAAATCATTGGTTTTATAGCATTGCTTTATGGCATTTGATTCACCATGTCCTTTTCAAATGTTTCTTCACAGACACTACCCAAAGCAGTCCTTCACCACGGTGGCGGACACGCCTGAAAACCTTCGCCTGAAGCAACAGAGCGAACTGCAGAGCCAGGTAACATGCAGGAGGCCTCTTTAGCCACTCTTCGGAGAATGTCGCCATTGCATTGCTCATGCCAACCACAGTCCAGCGTGCAGCCTGGAAGCAGGCCTGCCTGGGCACTCGGGGCGAAAGTGCTGAACATCTGTATTGCTCCCCCTCTCGGATCATCCCGATATTTTCAGTTTCGTTATTCCCACGGGACTAGGGCGAGTAAATGACTTCTGGTCAGGGTAAATGTTTCCCAACAATATTGATTTATTTGGTCCTAAATATTTAAAAACATTTTGTAAATAGCTGTTCCATACTGCAAATGTGGGGGAAACACAAGGTGTTAACTTGACCCAACTGCCTTTCACGTGGGGCTAACACCCTGTCTGCGGCTCTCACACCAGCGTCTAGCGTTGTTTTCCTCCTGTCACTCTTTCCATATTCCTTCATATGTCACATTGACAGCATGAGCAAAGATTAGAGCGCCACAATTGGCTCCCAGTCAACCATTTTAGATGCCAACTTGCCTTCAATATGCTGTAGCACTCGGGCTAGGACTGGGGTTTTGAGTGGCAGGGTTTTCTATGGGGACAACCCGATCTCAATGCAAAGTGCAGG
Organism: Alexandromys fortis; assembly: GCF_014885135.2. NCBI lineage: Eukaryota > Metazoa > Chordata > Mammalia > Rodentia > Cricetidae > Alexandromys > Alexandromys fortis. Next base: position 1,599,117 of record NW_026067958.1, on the reverse strand, counting down.
ACACACATTCAAAATCATTACCTTGGCTGACAGAGGAGAGGAAGGTGCTGAGCAGCTTCTTGGACGATTATTGGTCAGTGACATAGTAAAAACTGTGCCTAGGAGGGAGGAAGGAAGAACTAGGGAGAGAGAAGAGGGAAGAAATATTTTGAGCGGTTCATTAGTTGTGGCCTTGGATCAGCTGCCCAGGTTCTTTGTGCTCCTGAAAAGCAAGACAGTCTGCCTTGTTTGTCTGTCAGGAGGCAGCTGCAAGTGTCTGGGTTAGGGAGAATGAACTCCGCCTTCCACAAAGCCACAGGCTCCTTTTCAGTTTGTATTTCCAAAATTATGCATTTGGTAGGGAGCTAATGGGTACTGGCTTGTCAGCTGAGCGGAAGCCGTCCACAACTGACCAAACATGTCACCACGTCTAAAGGGAGCTGTGTGCTGATGAAAGACAGTCAGTGTTGCTCTGAGATTCCTGCTCAGCCTTCAAGGCCCCATTCACACCCAACCATGAGCATGAAGCTCTCTGTTCCACCCAATCCACATGATCCCTCTCTCTGAGTCTCTATCATCAGTCATTCCACACGTGTGCAGGTCCTCTGTCCTCACAAGCTCTCTCCTCACACTGAGGAGAGGATTAACCACATTTCCTGCAAGCGTTTGATTGGTGGACCGATGTCTGTTTTCTGATAAGTTGAGCTAGTTCTCTATGATTATCTGATGACCCCTAACCCGGAAAGAAAAGGCGTATTGGTGATGAGCACGTATTGGTGATGAACCTGCATCCTCTGGATCGTAAAGCAGGGATGCCTGTACCAATACAAAGCAGCGTCTTCCCTTGGCCAGTGCCCAGTTTTGAGATTAATGGTCTAGCACACCAGGACTGGCATTTTACACAAATCATACGTTAGCTTCCAACCAATTTTCACGGCATTAACCAACAACGAATTCTACTTTGAGCTCTATTCCTGTCACCAAATGGACTGAGAAGCGGTTCCAAGTCCCACATAAAGGGACTGAAGGCAATCACAAGCTCCCGCCAATGAGCGGATGAACCACGGTGGAAGTAATCTCACCCTGAGAAACTGTCAACTTTTGGACAGAACTTCAGAACTTATATTTCAAGGATTATTAATTACCCATCTCTTTTCTTTATAAGTTCTCTTTTTCCCTTCTTATAGCAGGTGCTCTCCAGAACACTGCCATAAACCTTCACAGATTAATTTTTTTAAAAAACTTTTTAAATGCTTTAACCCTTTCCTCATTGGGTGCAAATGGGGCCTTGAAGGCTGAGCAGGAATCTCATAGCAACAACAACTGTCTTTCACAAGCACACAGCTCCCTTTGGGCATGGCGATCAGTTGTGGATCCCTTCTCTCCCATGTAGCAAGCGACAAACTTTGGAAGCAGCATGAACAAATGCTGCCAGGTGGGTGGGACGGGAACTAATAGAGATATGCATGAAGGACTGTGGGATCCCAGGCAGTGACCAACTGAAGGCATCAGATTCTCTGAAAGATTTTCTCAACTATGATTTCTTGAAAGAAAGGGTGACATGCCATCAGACAGGCAATGTGGGAAGTTCACCTCTGTTCAGGAAACATGAACCCATTTCCTGATATGTACAAGGAGTTGGGAAGTGTGTCGTGGATATAAAGTCATGGAATTCATCAACATCCTTGCTATTTTCCAAGCATATAACTGCAAACCTTTTATTATCTCTCAAACAGCCCTTGAGACAGGCAACTGTAGTTTTCCTTATTTGAGTGGAGGATTTTATTAACTTGGCCTTCTGAGCTTCCCTAATAAGGGGTCAAACTTAGAACTAAGCCTAATCTGTGTGCTCCTCATATCTTAACCAATACCCTAGCCCTGTCCAGAGAGCATGGGCATGCGAACTATTGCTGTGTGAGAGGTGCCCAGCGCAGGCAAAGGAGGGACTGTGTACGCGCTAGAAGTAGGAGGAGACCACTGCACTTTTGAGAGGTTATGTTTCTGTTAACAGTGCATTCTCTTTTACAAAACAGTAGAAAGATACATTCACTAGTTGTAATACTTAGTAATGGCATGTTTGATTTTGTTTTAACTTATTAAAATTATTTGATTCTGTAGCAGACCATTTTTTAGAGTCTTGATCTCTGGAATTCTAAACAGCTTACTGGGTTAAGAGGAAAACTGACTATTAATTTTTTGTATACTTATTTATTTTGGCAATTTTTGATGTTACCTGAATTAAATAGATTCATAGCTCTGAGTCTTCAAATTCTGGAATCTTTTAGCATTGTTCTTCTAATCCTAGTTACTTTCAGTTCATTAGCTGATTTATCAAGTGAGGAAAAAAAGAAGGGAACAATGGACTTGGTTTTCCAGTCCCATCTAGGCAGTTATTAATAACTATATGTCATTATCCCTTTACCTTTTATCTCTCTTTTCTTCCCCTCTCCACTGTTTTGGGGAAGATTGTGAACGCTGCCAGCATTTTTAACTGCTATTCCATCCCCTCCAGCATTTATGGGCTCTATAGGTGCCAAGTTGTCATCAGAAAGCGAGATCCAATGCTGGAAAGCAAACAAGCACACCACGAGTAGCATCTTGGAACTGTGCAAAGCGGTGGCTCGCAGGCATTCACCAGCTTGCATACAACTGGGGGACATAACTTGGCCAGCCACAAACCATGGTGGATGTAGAGTGCCCTGGAACCTGCCCTTCAAGAGGAAGAGAGCGAAGGAAAGCCCTTTTATCATCACTGGCTCCCCTTTATCCGACATCACAAGGTGAACTGCTTCAAAGACATTGCATCAGTGGTGCTTAGGAACCCCCACTGGCTGTGTAGCCCATTCGGCAAGCAGAGGAAGTGGAACTCTCTCTTCATTGTTTAGTCTTATAATTCGCCTGTGGGGTGTCAGGCTTTTATAGCTCACCTGGGGATCAGCATAATAGCTTTTCTTCTTCTTTATGGCTAAAAAAAGTGAGCCCTGGTTTGGTGAAAGATGGTTCAGTGAGTAAAGGCACTTGCCACCAAGCCCAAGGACCTGAGTTCAATCCCAATTTAGTAGAAGGAGAGAACCAAGTGCTCCAAGTTATCCTATGTCTTCCATATGTATGAACGTGTATGTACATGTGCATGTGTACACACACACACAATAAGTAAAATTAAAAAAATTAAAGAGAAATTGAGCCGTGATTTCCAGAGCCCTACTTACAAACAAAAGTTGGAAACTGAATGTGTAACTTGGAGAAACCTTAAATGTTTAAGACCACCGGCCAGATGACAAAATCTTAGGAGGAAGTCTGGAGGAAGTTCCCTGAGCTTAGAAGGAAGTCCCCTGAGCTTAGGAGGAAGTCCCCTGGGGTCACCATTTTAACGGGGAATGTCTATCTTTCCAGGCTGGGTGGTCCACACTCTTTATGAGAAAGAGAATGTTGAAATATTGTCAGTTCTCCAGATCAGGTTTCTATAGACTTCTTATTTATTGCCAGGGGAACGATTCTTTAAACAGTTATTCAATGGTTGCCCACCTCTGCCCCCTTGGAAAGAGAACAAGATGAGGTTGTGTACCCAGACCATGTAGGGACAAACTCCCCCTTCTCTTTAATCTCCTACTTCCAGGGCTTTGGAGGACTCTGAGTTTAGAGGGCACAAATTTGAAAGCTGCTACTCAAAATGAAGATGAAATATTAGCAGCTTCCCTACTTACCCACAGACAGGACCAGCTCAGCTCTTGGCAATCCTGTTGGAAGCAATAGGGATTGGTCCTCGCCATGTTCTTTAATGGATGATGTGTAATTTATGATCATGGATACCATAAACGACTGAAGGATACAGATCATTCTGGAACCTGTGAGGTTTGTATCCCTTGCTGGTTCTGCTTTAGTCTCCCAGGCTTTTGCAGAGTCTCAGAAAACATGGATCACAGTGAGTATCTTGGGATAGCAGTTAGGGTCAGGAGGGAGTATGGTTGCTTTTCCAGGGAACATAATAAGCATCTTTGTGAGCATAATAGAGATGCGCTGAACAGAAGCCTCAGTAGGGGGCTCATAAAGGCGGTAGTGTGGCTGCTCATCTTTCTCTGGCTTGCCCCACTGCCTTCCTGTACTTCTTTATTTCATATTCCATTTCTAGAGGTTCTTCTTCAACTACTGACCATCCCAACACTTAGGAGGACACTGCTAGAGATGATCCAACACAAGACCTTTCTCCAGTGGCAGTTGCATTTTGAGAGGCATTCACCGGGCTCTGGGGATGGGGCTCAGAGGCAGTGTGCATGCCAGACATTCATAAGGCTCTAAGCTTCACCCCAAGCGCTGGTTTTCTTTCTAAGGGAAAATAGTAATTGTCACATGACCTTCAGAGATAGTTGAGGTTATTTTATCGCTATGGTTGTATGTTATGTGTCTCTGTGCCTGTCTGTGTTCATGCATTTTTGTATGTTTGCCTATTCATGTGTGTGTGTGTGGAGACTGGAGGTCTCTGGTGCTCTCTACCTTGCTGGCTGACTGACTGGGATAGGATCTCTCACTGAACCTGTTCATGGTTTTCACAAACTCCTGGGAACTGCCTGTCTTTGACTCCTGGAGCTGGGGTTACAGAATGCGCTCCTGTGGTTGGCTTTTACCTGAGTGCTAGGAATAGGAACTCAGGTCCCCATGCTTGTACAATGATCGCTTTACCCATGGAGCCATCTCTCCAGCCCTCTAATTATTGAATTTATTATTATTTGACATAGGTAGTCTGGGCTAGGCTCAAATCCACACTCGTCTTTGCTTCTGCCCCTTAAATGCTGCCATTACAGGCATGAGTCGCAACAACTACTTAAAAATAATGTATTATTATTGTGTATGTGTATTTGTGGGCCTGTGCATGCCATGAGCCATGTGCAGAGGCCAGAACACAACTTTGTGGTGTCAAGTCTCTCCTTTCACCTTCATGCTGGGTGTTGAACTTCTATGATCATGCTTGGTTGGCCAGCTGCAGCTCACCTCTCCACACCTGGTTTAATTATGTTTTAAAGAAATTTTTAGGAATTAGAGGCCTGCTTCCTTTCTGCAGACAAACACATCATTGTTCCCATTTTTGCTTTGCTGCATGCTGACCATGGAACTTGATTCTAAATACGGATACATTCTCCCTTCCAATTCCTCATCTCAGCTGATTCCTCTTTACTATCTTGAAGCCTCTTAAAACATCCCTTGTTTCCTTGAACCACCCGGACTTCTAAACACGAGAAGTTTCCCTTGGTGGTTTCTGCTGGCGGCTACTGTGTTCTGGGGATCTTGAACAATAAGCCTTTCATAGTTGCCTTTTAGTTTTCGTTTTCCTTTGAATTTCACTGTGGCAGCTTTGCCTGTCTCAGTTTTAGATTTTTCACTGTTTGATGCTGTGTTCCCATAGTGTGGTGGGGCTTCTTTCCCTGTCTCTGTTTATGTAGAAGTGGAGGTAAAAGTTCATGGAGAGAAACTTTGGCGTGTTTCTCTTAAATGTTTTGAGGCCACGAAAATAGGGAAAGATCCTGTCTCATATCTAGGAAGGGATGGATGTGAATAGGAGTTTCAAAGGGGAAGACCTCATGGATGGAGCACATATCTTCAGGGGACCCCACTGGTGGAGCACATATCTTCAGGGGACCCCACTGGTGGAGCACATATCTTCAGGTACCCCACTGGTGGAGTGCATATCTTTGGGGAATCCCACTGGTGAAGCACATATCTCCAGGGGACCCCAATGGTGGACCGCATATCTCCAGGGAATGGAGAGTGCTGAGCAGATGTGAGCTCTAACCTTTGAGGCTTTGCCATTCCCTACAATTTCCCATAAGTCAGATCTCTGCTTCTACTCCTGACTAAAATGATGCAAAAGATATCAGTATCAATTGTGAAAGGCGGGAGGATAGCCGAGATGTTTTGAAGTGCTGTGTTATGACTAGGTTTTGGAGCCTTTAATTGTAACAGCGTGGTGCTTTACTCTTTAGTCTCCCCCAAATAATGCATAGGCCTTCTGTCTGTTTCCAGAGTCCAACAAAACTGGTTCATTGATGACCTCCCTGTTCAACCAATGGTTTTTCCCACCTGCAGCTCTTGGTAGAGGGTGTAGACAATGTGCCTTGGGTGAGCAGGCTACAGATTATTTGGTCACTACTAAGTGTTCCCGAATCAGATAGCCTCTCTCCTTTCTTCTTCCATGTCTTTGGATTCTGTACATATGGATTCACCCTGTAGGTCAAAGATATTTGCAAGAGAAAATTAAATCTGTACTGAGTATATTCTAGCTTACAACAGCAGCAGCAGCAGCAGCAACAGCAGCAGCAGAAAAAAAAAAACCAAACAAACAAAACCCAAAAAAGCCTGTTGCCATTCCCTAAACAATACACAGTATTCCATGACTTCTATGCCATGTGATGCTGTTGGTGATGATGTGTTGGTATCATACCATCCTATGTAGGGGACTTAGGTACTTGTGAATTTTGATGTTAGTAGGTGGGCAGGAAGTCATCTTAAAACCAATTTCCTTCTGACATTGAGGAACAATTACAAAACCTGTCAGTCCCATGGCCTGGAGTACGGTTCTTTCTCTCCCTTAAGTTGTGTTCTACCATAGTATCTCATACTTAAGGGCCCTAAAGAAGAGAGCAAAGAAAGTGGCACTTCATGAAGGAAGAATTTGGTCCACATGCAGGAAACCAGCTGTCTCTCTCTGGTTATGGTAGATAGGAAGAAGGCTTTGATCATGGCTTTTCTTGTGCTGGCTGAAGTCTCAGAGAAAGACACATGGAAGAAAAAATCTAAAAGCAGAGGACCACCTCACAGGATGTAGCCCAGGTCTTCTCACCTTAATACCAGACCCGGGCTTCTGCACGTTGGTGGGCAGCATGAGAACCAGAGCTTGTATCTTAATGTCTTCTGTGATATGGGAAGGGGACACAAGTTCCAGGGTGCCACGTGAAGAGCTGTTGAGGATACTCCAGGGCATCTCCAAGGGACATTGCTGTGGCATGTTCCTGAATGCAAGGGAGGATTATGTGAGCAGGGTGGGTTGGTGGTCATGGAGGTTAGTTTGGTGAGTGTCAAGGAGGGCCAGAGTCTGCACATTACTGGTAGGTTCTTTCTGTGCCAAGGGATAATACACAGTAGGAGGTCAACAGCCACAGTCACGGCGACATCAGATGCAGTAGGGTGCCCAGCAACTGAGAAGACAAATGCCACCAGGGCCAAAAGGAATTTTAGCAAGGATGAAGGAACGTGAACCATCAGAGCTCTCACTTATTTGTTAAATTTTCCTAATTCACATCCAAAATAGTTTATGGCATTTATTTTATTTTTTAATGTATTTATTTCTTTATTAATTAATTAAAGATTTCTGTCTCTTCCCTATGGCATTTATTTTTATTTCTTGTTTGTGTATTGTGTGCGTATGTGTGTATTGTGTGTGTATGTGTGGTTTCTATGCATGTGTGTATTGTGTGTGTATGTGTGGTTTATGTGTGTGTGTGGACACACACAAAGGCCAGAGGATATTGGCAAACTGCTCTGTTACCCTCTACCTTATTTCTTCATCACAGGATCTCTCACTGAAGCAGGGCCTAGGCTGGGGGCAGCTCTTCTGTTTCCTCTGCCGGCAGCCTTGGGATTACAGGCCTGTGTGTAGCCATGCCCGACTCTTTTTCCTGAGTGCTGTGGATGAACTTCAGGTCCTCATGACTGCACAGCAAGCACCCTTCTAAGTCAGTTCCACAACCCAGTTACAACTTCTCTAGATGCATCCCAAGATTGTTAGTATTTTCTATTGGTGATAATCAGAATAACTATACTCGCTGGCATACATCTAGGAAGCCTCTTAGATATTTCAGTTTGCCATCCTTTATGCTGTTTGTTTTCTATCTCCTGAGTGTCTTTGATTACATAGTGCATGTGTACACTGAAAAATGTGTCCATATAAGGTCTGGGAGTACAGCTTGGTGCTAAAAGTGTGCTTAGCATCTATGAGCTTCTGTGCTCAGTTCACAACACCATGAAAAGGTTTATCTCTCTATCTCTCTACAATGCTATTATTTGTTCTTTGTGTCCCCTTTCCCCTTTTCATTCTATAAGTAAACTGCTGCATTGAGACCCACACTTGAGGTAAGTCACTACACGCAAAGATTAGGCCAAGTATAACACCCATGGATCTCAGTCTAGTCCCTTTCTTTGCTTCCTTACCCCGCGAAGCTAATGCAGAGGCATTCTCCTTCATTTACTCAGTAGGCACATTAATTAATACTTTTAATTAATTAGCTAAGAGGTTCATTAATTATTAAAGAGATTAACTATGGACTGAAATGTGACTTCTTTCTCTGGTGACTGATATTTCAGAACCAGAGAGAGATGGGGAGACATATCAGGTAGGCAGAGGAAAAAGCCAAGAACAAAAGAGACAACCCCACAAAGTGAAGTACTTCTGCCTCCCCCCAAAAGCATATTGGGCAGGATGAGACCCAAGCTGTTTTCCCAGTAGCCGAATCTCCCATCTGAAGGCCATGGAAGCTGCACCTTGTGATAGAAGCCCAGGATGTTTGCTGGGATGCTGGGATTCACTGACAATTTCTTCACATAATTTTGGAATTTTGGAATTCATATAATTTGAAACCTTTGCTTTGTGGTAGAATCAGATAACAACCTGATTCTGCAGCACAATATTGAACTCAGAAAAGGCCTCGAAGTACAGACAACAGATTGTGACAGATGTATGATGCTGAGCATCAACTCTCAGAAAGTATGTACGTGTGTATAATTACTATTGTTTTTTAATCAAAAAATTATCTGACCTAACCACCATTTTACTTTTTGTTAGAACTTTGTTGTTAGTTTCCACTGGTTTCAGAATGTCTTTCCAATTGAGAAGAGGAAGGAAGACAAGGAGGGGTGAAAAGAAGGCTCAGGAAGCTGGCATGGGTGGGGGCGAGGCGGGGGATGGAAGATCTTTATTGTTTTCAATACATAAGTATATTATCAAGTGCGAAAATGAAATGTTTAAACAAGTAATCCTTCTGATGAACAATGTAGGTTGATAGAAATTTGTATGGTATCATAAACGTTTGTTTTAAAAGGTACTCAGGAGGTAGAGGGGCAGAAAAACATGAGGGTAATGGATTTAATGACTCTAAGAGAAAATGCCTGCCGACTGAAAATAAGATTGTGAGTAAGATTATTAATATGTAAACTATCTTCAGTGACAATAACAGGCAAATAAAAACTGAAATGTGTCAGAGAGAGATTGGATCAGAAACAGCAACTTCCACAATTACGTGCCCAAGTTGCTCAATAGTGAACTAGAAGATCTCATTCTTGATACCAATGACTTTTCAGAAGACCATTTATAACTATCTAATAAAATATCCCTAAGTAAGTCAAACATTTACAATTTTTAGNATGAGAGAGAAAGAGAGAAAGAGAGAGAGAGAGAGAGAGAGAGAGAGAGAGAGAGAGAGGAGGGGGTGGAGTCAAAGAGACACCACATGTAGCTGCCAAAGGAGAGAGAACCTTACAGGTAGATCACAGCCTTGTGGTGATGAATAGGAATTGGTTAATTTAAGATATGAGAGTTAGCTAATAAGTAATCTGAGTTAATAGGCCAAGAAGTGTTGTAATTAATGTAGTTTCTGTTTGAATAATTGGGTCTGGGTAGCAGTCTCTGCCTACAAAAGTGTCTCAAGAGAGCAATTAAAACTTTCTTAACTATTCCCTCCCTCCCTCCCTCCCTTCTTCCCTCCTTCTGTCCTTCCCTCTCTTCCCCTCTCTGTCTTTTCTTTCCTCTTGCCTTCTGATAGAAGTATCAAGATGATGGCAAATCAGAAATGAAGGGGACACAAATTTGATCCCGGCTAGTAGAGTGCTTCTGGATTTGATTTGCCTGACACTCTGCCTGTTGATGTGAAATTGCTATTGACAGACTGACCCTTGACTGTCTTCTAAGAGGGACCTAATAAGCATCTCATGTGACAGAGGTGGCTTTTCAGCAGATAATTCTTTTAGACCCAAACAAATATGTATCTTGGATTTGAAACTCTCTATGTAAAGCAGAGAAGTCAAGAATGGTTTGAAACCAAGAATTCCATCTTATTTTGAATTAAGTGAACAGCCTTTGAGGTTTAGAACAATTCACTTTCAGAATGGGTATTATGTTTATAAACCACATACTGGAAGCAAAGCTTAAGTCCCTTTATACTATTGGACAAAGAACAGGACTCTTAGAACTCAGTGTCTATCTGCAGCCATACTGGCTCACAGTGCTCCTACCCAGACTCAGCACCTTGAGCGCGTTGTTTAGTTTTTGTGAGGGAGAATTTGGTAATTTCCAGGAATCTGTTTTTTTTTTTTTCCATAATGTTTTATTCTCTACTGGTTTGTCACTTAAGTCATAATTATGTATATAAAATATACATTCAGGAACATATGCAAATAACACACATATAAAGTGTTCCTATGTTTGCTCATATATGCATCTGTGTACACACATGTACTATAAAGTTGACATAGAGAATTAGCTGCTCAGAAAAGGCAGAACAGACTGAGAAAACATGTACATCTTTTCTTTCCTGACGTTAATGACTAAATTTGATGGAGTTGCTGCTGGGTACTTGTCTTAGTTACGTTTCTATTGCTGTGACAAAACACCATGTAATGGGACTCTTTCCTAACTTTCACATCTTAGCTACTTTTATTCAAATTATTGAATATTGGATGTTACCTATACCAGGCAGATACCCATCTATAAGCACAAACTGAAAGAGTCCCTTCCTGGTTAGTGTCCTTTTTTTCACGTTTAGTGTTGGGGACAGAAAACAGAGCCTTGTGCGTGCTAGGGAAGTGTTCTGCCACTGGGTCCCACCCCCAGCTTTTGATTACTGTTTCTTATACTAGATTTGAACTCACTGTGTAACTAACCTAGGCTGGCCCTAAATTCTTTCTCTTCTTGTTTGTTAACTGCTTGGATTTCCAGTACACGCAATTGTGTGCTTAATTTTTTTAAGTCTACTTTTAATTTTTGTTCCTTCATGTAGATTGTGAACTAGCAGCTAGTGATCTTATTAATTCAATGGTTATTATCCATTAACCACACTATCTAAGTGTCAGGATTATAATATAACATTTAATGATAAGGATGGTAATGTGTGAAGTGAAGGAGAGAGAATGGAAAGTGGTTTCATAAAAATCAGGAGCCTTACAAGAATGAAGAATTAGCCACATCCTAAGAGGTGGGTGGATAGATCGCCTGTTTAATTCTGTCTTGGCATTAATTACAAATGGGGGAAAATCACAGCATTCTCAATTTTAAACCATTACCAGCAAAGGAATCTCACGGAAGGGCCTATCTGCATTTCCTTTAATTGATTCCCTGTAAAGCTGCTTCAGTTATTTATTGGTCTAATCTACATTTGCTGAAAGTCTTTCTTGGCCCCACAATACTTGGCTTCCGTGTGTCTACTGAGTTCCATCAAGAGATATTCTCCCAAACCTGCCGACATTAATGTTCCCGTCTCCTGTTCCTCTTCTGGCTGTCCCTTCTCATCCTCTGTGTATGTGTTTACCTTCCTTTGGAAGGTATCCAAAGACAACTCTATTTTCCTTTACCTATATGGGATGGCCAGTTCTCTTTGAAATTCAATCCAGACATGATGTGTGACCTGGTTTAGAAAAAAACCCTTTCTGTTCTTTTTCTCTCCTCACCTCCTTTAAGCTACTTGTAGCTTGTTCCTTCCTGTAGATGTTGCCACAGGGAAATCACAGATGTCCTGCCTTCTAAGCACCATTTAAAATACTCTTTTTTAAAAATGTGAATGCTACTATCTCTTTAAGAAAAATCACCTAATGATAATAGTTGAAAGTTAAGAACATATATACTCCTTTCCTATAGTTCTATACCCCTGGAATTTTTTCTGTACATAAAATCACTAGCAAAGATGGCATTGGTATACACACCTCTATGGTATAAAAATGTGGTCTACAGGTTTAAGAGCTCAGTGTTTTATCTCCTTCTCTATGACAACACTATACAGCTCAGATTAGCAGGGCCTGAATTAGCCAGTTTGGGTGAAATTTCCTCGATGACTACTTAGATGGATTCCCTGTGTGTTACTTCTCCAGAGTTACTCAGCATTTTAAAAATTTTCATTGAGTGTCTTTTATAGAACTTTTGTGCTGTAAAGTACTCAAAGAAGTGAGATGTGCTATCCCCCATTGTGTGTGTGTGTGTTTGTGTGTGTGTACCTGCTTCAAGGACTGCACTTGAACTTAGCATTTTGTTAATGATGCCTGGGGCTTCCTTTCATCTCCTCTTTATTCAGTTGGGTGTGAGTTAGCATGGGGTGTGGCACTACTGCTGTGACAATCAGAACTAAGAATTTGTTTGGAGTGAGATCTTGAGTTTTTTTTTTTTTTTTTTTTTTTTTGCCTCTGCAAGATGACCAGCTGCCATTTCTCAATTTTCGCATGGAGATGCCTATACTCCTTGGGAGAATAACCCTGAGAGAATTTTGAATGAAAAACAAGTTTTTCTAGATTGGGGTTTATGTAGGTTTCCTGGTTATCCCTACCGTGGTTCTGTATTCATGAACCTGGCCCCTGACATGCTAAGTGTGTGGCCCAGAAATCTGCATGGTTAGTGAGTACCAATGTAATGTTTGCACGTGTTGATGATGAAAAGTTTCTGCACCCCATCAGCCTCTCTGCTGACACAGTAATCCAAGTCACACCAAGTCAAACCCAGTTAGGAAAAGCCCAAGGCTTCTGAATGGCATTCCAGCCTCCCAGAGAGGAACTGGGGAAGGAAGACTGGAAAATCACATTTGTTCTCTGGGGGGGCATTTTAAATACCCCATGGGAGTGGTCTTCAGCATCTCTGGGGAGGGATAATCATTTGACAGGCTTTCTCAGGGGTGGAGTCTGGACTGAAGCAACTCCCAAGGGAGGGGGCTTGGGATGGAACTTCCACCCGAACACTCCGGACTCTTTGGATATACAGATGCCAGGGGCTGGGGTGAAGGCTGAACCCAAAAAGATGCTATCTGAGGACCAATTTATATGGCATTTAATCCCAGATAACGAACCTTCTGGCATTATTTCTCAGAGTTTCCCAAGACCCTTGAACTTCTTCTCCCACATCAAAATAGCTAGCATCTGAAAGACTGAGGGGGGACTGTGATGCGTGATACTTGTGGCCATGTGATTCTATGACAGAGATGAGAACTGAATGTGTTCTTCAGAAATGCATGCTCCGTCCTCTTTCACATTTCCAAGAATCTGGAGATCTACCTAAAGTCTTAAAGCAATGAAGAAAGACTTGTTCATCTGCATAGAGGAGTTACAGGACCACATTTCCTATAGTTCCTATGTGATTGTCCCTGTGCAGACGGCAGCCGTTATCCTTTTCTGATTTGAGAGGTCCTGTCTGAGAACCTTTTATCTCCTCAGCAGGATATGTATAACCCAAGTCGATGCAAGAGAGCCATGACATCATCCTTCAATCAATAGCCATCGATTGAGAAGACTTAGTTTCAGTGCTGCAGATTCGGTGCCAGGAGAGACACAAGGAAGGAAAAGCTATGATTTCTATTTCTGAAGAATAATACAGTTGAGAAAGTAGCACAAACATGCATGCTATGACATGATTCTGTAACAAAAGCCATGTAAGCAAGTACTGGTAGGGCTGGTGAGGGGTTGGAGGCCATGACCATTTGTTCTTTCGAATTGTCAGGAGACAGCTGATGAGGAACAAGACAGGAAAGACAGCCAGCTGGACGGCAAGTGAGGTCAGTCAGGCAAGCCTGTGTTCCTGAGGACGAGGGAAACTGTAGTGGTAACAACAGCCCATGTACCAGTTAGACTCCCATGACTGTAACACAAAATACTTAAGTGAACCACCTTAAAGGCAGAAGGTATATTTTACCTCACAGTTTTAGAGGTTTCATTTCCTGATCGAAATCTTCCCCACATGTTCTTTTGAAAGACATTTAGAGTCCAAAGTATAACATCTGATGGGGTTCTCAGTAAGGGTAGGGAAATTGCCATGAAGGAACTCTGCTCTACAGATGTATGATAATCAGCTGTAGGTATACAACAGAGGTGGGGCTGGTGAGATGTCTCAGTGGCTACGGGCACTTGCCCCAAAGTGAGGCAGCTTGCATTTAACCCCTGGAGCTCATGCCAAAAGCATTAGCTTGTATCTGCAATGCTGTGAGTGAGACAGAGGCAGAGACAGGAGACTTGGCCAGAGGCTGTCAGAGCAGCTGGCCCTGAAAAGGTAGAACACAGGAAAGAACCTGGGAGGAGATGCCCTAGGGTTACCCTAGACCTCCTCATATGCACCACAGCCCCCACCCCCAACAACAACATTTAAGAAAGACAGAAGCAGCTTCTTTTTGGAGAGAACTTGTTATTAGTAATGCTTGGAGTGAGCGGCCATATACTGAAAATAACAACAAAGCTATTGGAACTATCACACTGGTCCAGCGCATGGCTTTTGGGTTTAACCTCAATGAGAAGGGGCTCTGAAGTGTGTCGAGAATGAAACTTGCTTAGCTGCTTTTGAAAACTTTAATTTCGGAGGATTCCGAGTTTTGAAAATTCATTTGTCTGTGGAAGTGTCTCAGATCTTTGACATGCAAACCTTGCACAGTCTAGCGTAGCATTGCAGAGTCCCTCATAGCATGTGGTACGCGGCCGCTGGATGACAGTGCTAGTATTTGTCTTGCAAAGTAAAAGGCAATTTAGAACTTTTTTTTGGCATAGGACACAAAACTGCTACAATTATTTTTGAATCATTTTTATGACTCATGTTAGTAACTATTATAAATTAACCTTTAAAAGAACAATGTCATATCAACATTAAAAAAAAAAAACCTCCCTCCTGCCCACATCAGGGATATTTCCTTCTTGTCTAAAGAACACCTACTTCTCTTCAGAGTTGGCATTTATAATGAGCAGGGTCCTTTCATGTCTTAAAGAAAAATACAAATACACTGAAAACCAGACAAATCACCGTGATTAAGGTGTACGCATTAGGTCAATCCAAAAGAAGAAATAACTGGTTTTGGAAAAATTAGAGAACCTTCTTGGATTGTATTTGGTGTGGTGGGAGTGAAAACTGGGTACATCAAATTGCTACCTTAGTTTTTGCTGGAAAATGAAACAAGTGATGATTAAAAAGGATTTGAGTTTCAAAGAGTATTGCTATGCCAAGAAACGTTGAGCTGCTGGCATCTGTTCACATATAGGGTGCAGCGTCAGCCACCTCCCCATTACTGAAAATTGGGCTTTACCAACTGCAGTGTTTACTTGTTTATTTCCCTGGATTATTTGTGATAATACCATGTGTTGACCTGCAAATCACGTACGTGGGTAGGCATGGAATTGTGTCCACCATAACCTTAAGACCTTGTGGGTTCTTATCCTGTGGGATATATATATGTGATACAATGTCTATCTGCTTCTTCTTATGGGATATGACAGGAAGCTGCTATGAGATTATTTCTCTGGGAGGCAGCAACACAGAGGCTGCCTTTAGACTACCTTCCTCTTGACTACTTTCAGCTCTGACATTTTGAATGCCGTTTTCTGCCACAAAGGTGAGAACTATCAGAACTGACCGGATCTGTACTGGGGTTCATAGGCAACCCAAATCTCGGGCAACTAGGAAGACTCCTGACCTGGCTTAGATACTTCACAGTTGGCTCTCTCTTCCTGAGACTCCCATACCTAAGGCTTCTGGTGCTTCCTCTGCCCTTGGCTTTCAACCATAGCCACCACGGTCAGCTCATCACTACCTTCCTTCTCCTGTGATCCTTGCCTTTGATTTTCTTTTTTTTTTAAATATAATTTTTTATTGAAAAAAATGCCTTTGATTTTCTGTTCCTCTTCAGTGAATCTGATTTCTTCCACTTTTTAAATTCTAGAAGATCAGAGTTCCAGGAAATGGAGAGGAAAAGAGGAGTGGGGGTGGGGGCTGAGGGATGGGGGTGGGACTTGGCAATCAATGCCTGCCAGTTGTTTGTTTACTAAAAGTCATTTAAGAATGCTGCTTTCTTGTTTGGGGGCCATAAGTTGCTTCTTAGGAACAATGCCTCTCTCTTTGGCGTCCTCTGCTATTTGCAGAAGATACCATTCCACAGCCCTGCAGAAAGGGAATTTTGCCAGGAAACTTCCCCCTTGACATGGTTATCACTGAACTCTGAAATACACCTCCCCTTTCAACTGCAGTTTAGGACTCAGCTTTTGCCTGCCCCATGGATTACGCTAGGCCTTGGCCAATGTTCTGCAACAGAACAGTAACAAACCTGTTGGTAAATGTCTGGCTTCCTTTTCCCATTTCTCTATTCCTGTTGCTGAAGTTCATTGTGAGGGATTCACAGAGAGTCCTCCAATACTGCCACAGGCTGTCTTCCTCCGGGAAGTTGTAAGAGAAGGAAATACCTTATAGTAAGAGCCTGTGTTGCTTGAGCTCACTGACATGTGGAATCTTCATTGTATTCCTTAGCCATTAGGCTAGCATCACGTGGTCTTTTCTCAGACATCAGCATGGTGAACCAACGATGAAATTGCATTTCTTTGAATTAGAGTACAAATTATTATGGGCAGGAAAAAGATATTACAAGATAAAAGTTCATATTTGTGTTTGAATAAATGGAGTGAGCTTCACAGCCCCTGAGGCGGTTGGAGCGTTTATAAGACACTGTGGGGCCATTGTACCACATTGCTTGGGACTTGTCTCAGAATGTGTGTGCAGGGCACTTTAATTTGTCCAAGTCTAAGTATAGAAACCATCTAACAAGTGTGGAATGCATTTGTGCTAGGGCTGGGAGAGTTTAGCCTCATTCATGGCTCTGGTTTGATCTCAGGACTGGAGCACACTAAGCCATTGTTGAAATAGTCTCCTCAGAGCCCACTACCCCCTCCTACCCTTTTATTCTTGCTTCACTTCTTTACAGCCCCACCCTCATCATGTCAGAATGGCTTTGCAGGTGGAAATATAATATCAAAACACAAGTCTAGGAAAAGAATTATTGCTTGCTTGAGTTTATTTATTTGGCTCCATGCAGTTTGTTTTCACTGGGTCCAGATGGCTTTTGTCTTGTGGTGGGCTCCTGGACGCTGTAAGGGTCTCATGTCATTCTACGGTCTCAGCATTACTATAGCCTTTTTGACTGGTTGTGTGGATGAACAGGAGTCACTTAAAGGTAAAGTGGAATGATAAAACTAAATGACTTTATATTATGACTTTTATGAGACATCAGAGTTGGCAGGTTTCAGGCGTTAAAAACAAAGCCAGTTGGGTTTTTAATGTACTGTGCAGATAGGATAGTAGTATTGCTGTGTTTCCTTATAATTCCTATTTTCCATCACCGCCATCTGCTACGCTATACATGCTTTTATTACCATATCAGCTATGAGGCACGGATATAGCTTGCTGCCTTTTATTCTTCCATCATCTCTCCTGCTTTCTTCCTCTTCCTCACATGTTCTTTGTTTTGCAGCTGGAACTCATGGCTTCCCCAAGCTTATTGTTTTTGAAAACTCCAGCAAGTGTTGAAACCTTGTCTTTTGTGTTCCCCAAAGATTTTAGAGTATTGAATGAGTAAATGTGTGGAATCCATATCAAATATGACTTAGTAAAGATGAACCAGTCACCTGCTAAGAGCATTTTCTCCAGTATCCACCTTAATCCATATAATAACTTGGTTAGGATAAACCATATAACACCCCCCCCCAAAAAAAAACACCAAAAAAACCCAACTTGGTTAGATAAACATGTTGTTCTTATTGTTTTTGTTGTTTTTTTGAGACAAAGTTTCTCTGTAGCTTTGGAGCCTGTCCTGGAACTAGCTCTTGTAGACCAGGCTGGCCTTGAACTTACAGAGATCCACCTGCTTCTCCCTCCCAAGTGCTGGGATTAAAAGCGTGCGCCACCACCACCCTGTTGGTCTTAATTTTTCAAAGTTTTCATTTATTATTATTGTGTGTATATACTATTGTAGGAAACATTGAGTGAGTGAAGTCCTATATGTGTGTTGTTGACATGGGCACAGCCATGTCAAGGACTTCAAAGCCTCAGACATGGGGGAGCGGGGAGATGGCAAAGCTTTCCTCAAGCTAGATTCAGGGAAATGACTCTGGTCTTAGTGTGAATGTTGACAGTGTATGCAGAAATATCTGCCATAGCTTTCCTTCAGGACATTTGTGTTCTCCCCACAGAGACAGCACCTACCAAGATTAGCTAAACCTGTTGCCTTCATCCAGCCGTATACCACAAACCCTGCCTCCTTTGTATCTGCATGCAATAACTCCACCTTCCTGGTCAACTGCATTTGATAACCTGCCTCTTTGTTCAACTGTTTGTAATAAGCCTGTCTCCCTGTTCAACTGTATTTAATAACTATGAACTTCTTGGATTCTCCATCAAAGAGTCCACCCAAGTCCAACTATTTCTGTGTGCCTGTGTGTTTGTCTTTTCTTCATTCACTCGGAGCCCATAGTCAGGCCAAGTTTCTGGGAGCCAAATAAAGACTCGGCAGTGTGTGATTTGTGTGGGGTTGTATATGCCATGGTACATTGTGGAGTCAGCTTGTCCTTCAGTCTCTATATGGGTTGCAGGGAATGAATTTAGGTTATCAAGGTAACTAAACAAGGTCTTTTATTCTGAGCCAGTTCAATTGTTCTTATATTTTAAACATGAAAGCTGTGGCTTTCATGCAAACAAATTCATGGAATGGTGCCACCTTCAGCCGGGTCTTCCACCTAAGTTAAACTAATCTAGACAGTTTCCTCATGGACGTGCCTACAGGCAAAATAATCTAGACCGTTCCTCTTTGAGACTCTTTCCAGGTGATTTTAGATTGTGTTGACCTGACAATTAAAACCAACAAGCACAGTTGTCCAGGCTGGCCAATAATGTGTGGGTCTTCTGCCCTTGCTCCCCAAGTGCTGGGATGAGAGGTATGTACCACCATGCTTGACACATTAGCAGTTCAATACATAGTGTGCTGGAGAATTAGGTGGGAATCCTAAATTATTCAGGTGTTAATTTGTATTGCAAACATTGTTCCCTTCTTAGACTCAGCAGCACATTTTTTTTCTGTATTTGTTAAGGCATTGCTACTCCAGCATTTAAAGCAGTGTAAATATTAGTTTCTGATTTTGCTAGTACCAGTGTTCTCCAGTGAAGTCAACTGGGAAGAAACTAAGATAGCTACTTACCCAATGAGTTCGTAGTTACTCACCTACAGTCAGTAGCATTAGAGGTGCTCCTGCAGGTTGGACAGGGCTCTCACTCTGTGTATGCATTTGCATTTTGGACACCGATGGTGTCATATAGTATTGAAGATAACTCCAAATTATAAGAAAAACTTGGGTGTTTACAATTTTAAACAGAAAATAAGACTCTTTAGAGAGGGGGGGCTTAGTGGGGTAATGGGGCATTGACAGGTGTCAGGAGAAATGGATGGACCCAGTAGACTCCAGAAAGAAGTGGGATGTGGTAAATGTGGTGGTTGGCCATGCATGGGATAGTGACTATAGTGTAAATCTAGGAGTAAGAGATTCTTGTAAAGATACTGGTAGTACACTAAGGAGGTTGGCTTGGACATGACATGCAGTGATGTGCAGGTTCTTGCACAAGGGGGTAATTTGCTGGAAACAATGTTACAGGAAGATGAATCTAGTAGGGAGCGGATTGCATTGGGGGAGGTCTAAAGTCAGTAGTCACTTACTGTAAGAATAACCCATGAGAAGAAAAGGAAGGGAGAAGATACCGAAAGAAGCAACCCATTTTTTTTTAAATCTTGTGTTTATGTGTGTTTATGTGGGTGTTTGTGTACCGCAGTGTATGTATGGAGGTCAAACCTTCAGGGCCAGCCCTCACCTTGACCTTGTTTGAGACCAAGTTTTCTCTTATTTTCTTCTCTGTACGGTAGCCTAGCTGGCCCACGAGCATGGCCCAGTCTGGGGTTCTTCTCTCCCCATCTACCATCTCACTAAAGGAGTGTTGGGGTTATACGTATGCTGCGGCACACCTAGCTTTCTGTGAGTTTTAGGGTTCAGAGCTCTGGTCCTCACACTTGTGGGGAAACTGCTCTACCTATGTCAGTCTGTGGGGCCTCCTTTTAAGGAGTGCCTGCACAGGAGCGGAGAAGGCAGTGATAGTTGAACTCTTCATTGGAGAACATTTATAGTTGGAAGTGCCATGGGGGCTGTGTTCATGAGCAAGTACACCATTTTTGATCAAATAAAGATTGTGATTTTGTCTGAATTGAAGTTGTCTAGCAAAGACAAGGTTCTCTAACAAATTCCCTTCCCTACCCAAGGCCTCCCTAAGTTGTGCCCCTGGGAGAGATTTTTGGTCTAATGTTTCTGATGCCTTTGTGTTTCTAGACCTGAATAGCTGGGACTATTGTCAGGAAGTGGTAAGAGTTAACAGGACCAGGGGTCAGGCTGGACCCACTGTCTTTGTAACTATACATTTGTAAATGTTTGCTGGAACAAAGGTAAGTGGGTGGTCAGGGTCAAGATCAGTTCAAGGTGTTAGAAGTTATTTGTGCAGATGATTTCTGTGCAGATGGAAAACAGTGCTGTGCAGGAGAAGGCCAAGGAGGACTGAGTTACAGAAGATTCCTAAGGTTGTGTCTATATTAGCATGGAAATAGTGAGGTCTGAAAGGAAAATTTTTATGACTTATGGATAAAAACCCTACATTCTATGAGTAAAGAATAGATTAACATTTGATTTTCAAAATGGCCATGGCAGTGGTTGCTTGCACACAATACACCTCAAAGTTTCTTCTGGGGCATCCATTGAGTGAAGGAGCAAAGAAAAATTTTAGCACAAAAATAGCACTCTTCTCTTAGCGCTAGTGTTCTGGGGACGAGGCTGCGTTTCAGATTCATTGAGCTTTGCTATTAATCTTGAAACTGAGGCATATAAAAACTCTTCCTGTACAGCTATCTTGCTATTTTTAGGAAATATAGTATTTTAATGATGGTAACTTATGCACTTTAATATCTTGGTCAGGAAATTTTGCCTGTATGTAGCCTGACTTCCTAGAATGGATGGAATGGAGAGTGAGGGTTTTAGTGTAAAGGAAACTTGGGTTTAAATTTACTCTTACCACTTAGTACTGTGTAACCCTGGATACTTTACAGGGGTGATGATAATGTATGAAGGTAGCAGTTCTAGGACAGACCCTGGTACCTAACTCCAGACATCCCTGCAATGACTCTCCCTCTGGGACACATTCTCCCATCACTGTGCCTAGAGTCACTGGTCAGAGTTCTAAGTGATGACTGTTTCCTGTGTCCTGGGGAGTGCTACGGGGTGAGTATGAGAGCCAGGAGACATTCTGGAAATAGTATTTGGAAACTGCTGACTTACCTGACCTCCTGGGGAAAAGTACTCTTCAAAAACTTGATGTGGAACCTTTAAGGTTGAATCGAAGAGCACAGACTCAGATTTTGGTTAAAATATCTTCTTTTTCCTACTGGTTCTGTGGCTTAGGGGTTATTGAGTTCATAGTTACAAAATGTGGTTACCGAAGCAACAGTGCATGAATGGATCACATGAGGTAGCATTTTGAAGAATTGAAATCCAGGATTCATTGGGATAGACTTGAGGAGGTTAAAAGTTTTATTTATTTAATTTGCTTATTTATTTTTGTTTTGTCTTGTTTGTTTACTTTTTCAGCAATGGAGGCTGAATATGAGGGCTCGTGTACATTAGGCAGGTGCTCTATCACTGAGGTACATCCCTAGCTAAAAGGGACATGATCTAAAGTGACAAAGCAGAGCCAGGATTATTGCCAGATCATGATTGGCTGGTCATGACAGGGCCTGCTTAGGTGTTTCAGTGTTGCTCCTTCCGAAGTGAAGCAGGAAGAGGGGTAGGAGTGTTACTTGTTGATTCTTGCAATGTTTGTGGAATTCTGATTTATAAGAATAGTAAGATTTAAATATGACATTGCAGAGGATTAGATAGTCTGACCTATTATGAAAAATGCTTGAGAAATAAATATATTGTTCAGGGGCTTAGAAGACAATCTGAACATGGACTCAGGAGAGACTAGCGGACAGATGTGATCCAGGCAGTATTTAGTTATTTCAACCCTATGGTGCGGATGGAGGTTGAGCTGAAATGCCTCCCACAGGCTCATGTTTTGGCTCTCATGTGGGTAGTGGTGAGTTAGAAGGCTGTGGGACTCTGAGGAGGTGAAGCCTAATGCTTGCAAGCAGATTGCTAAGGGTGGACCTTTGGAGCTTACATCCAGGACTCTGGTTTCAGTGCTTTCTCTATGTCCTGATCTGGCACAGAGTGAGCTCCCATCACCACAGAGCCACCACATCTTTTGTACTGGAATGGATTACACCTTCTGAAACTGAATCCAAATAGGTTCCTCCTGTTAGAAGTTTTGAGCACAGCAATTGAAAAGCAACCATGTCAGAGGGATATATGGAAGGGGCTGAGAGAAGCAGGAGGATCCTGTGCATGAGACCAGCCTCAGCTAACCTTAAAAATCAGGCATGATGACCCATTGCCCTTAATCCCAGCACCAGGGAAGCAAAAGCAGAAGGATGTCTCTGAGTTCAAGGCCAGCCTGGCCTATGTAGTGAGTTTCAAGCCAGTAGGAGCTACATACTGATACCTTCTCTCAGAAAAGAAACACAAAGATATATATTTATTTATTTTACTTAAATGCATACAGATTGCTGAATTAGGGAAATTTTAAAGCAACAACAATAATAATAAGTAAGTAAAGTTACCTTTCAAATATATAGGCTACTTTGACAAATTGTAAGATATTCTACCGATGATTAAGATATATTAACATCTCCCTTTGTGCTCAATGACTTAAACCAAGAACAAGATTTCAAATGACATTATTAGATGAATAATCCAAGCAAAAATATATTCATGCTGCAAGACATTTCAAGTAGCAAGCCTCAGTTATGTGAGAAAATGGCATATTTTATGTAATGTAGACTTGGTCGGGAAAGAGACAATTTCAACAACCTGGGTATTTTCTGGCAACCCTGTGGCTCAGGGCCAGGGTGCTACATCACAGTGACTGATCATCCTTCTATGTAGGAAGCACCTAGAAGGTTCCAGCTTTTCCAGGTTCATGATGAATCTGAGGGACCATAGACTGCCACGTGGAATCACCTGAGGTGGGAGTCGGTCGGTCACGCTGTTCTCTGGAACTTGCTGGCAGAGATTAGTGGGGGGGGGGAATCTTGCCTTGGAGTGGGGAGAACTTTCTGGTTAAAAACAGCAATACCAACTACTGCCATAGAAGAATCATTAGTGCTCGGGGGTATTCTGTTTGGGATACAGTGAGACCCGCTGTCTACAGCACCCAGCGCCACCAGCTTTTCAACTCAGAAGTGACAATTTTCCAACTGAACAGCATTTGCAGGAGGCTCAGAGACAGCTGCATCAGCTGCCAAAGTGCAAGGATGGCTCAAGAATAAACCATCAAAGTAGGTTTTGTGAATTATAAGACAGTAAGAGCCCCTCCTGGAATGTTTGGTGTATGTCGTTATTAGCTGCAGTTTACCAAAATAAGGAACAGTGAGGTTGGGGGCTTCTCTTCGCTTTCCCACTGTTTTGCTGAAGGATTTCTCTCCTCAGTTTCCAGAAAGCAGCTCTTTGGGATTCCTGAGTGTTGCTGAAACCTCTTCATAATTACGCCAAATGGAAGAATTCCGACTTTTAGGACTTGAACAAGCTCAGGGACCTGTTCCCTTTTGTGCAGATTTAATTCTGCACAAAAATGCACAGCTATGGTCCTATGCTTCTTCTTCTTACTGGCAGGGTGGCTGAGAAACTACCTTTACACCTGATGTCATTTGAAATCTGTTCCTGTCCTAGTAAGAGCACTGGCCACAGTCCCTATACCCTGAGATCATCTTTGTGATGTCAGAGTGCCCTTCAGGTTCTATTGACCTTGGGCCCTGCTCTCTGTTCCTGGGAGGTGTTGTGTGGCTCTTAGAGGAGAGTACATTGTTTTGTTTCTTTCCTTCCCTAAGACAATTTCTCTTTTATATTTTGCCCTGTTTTGAACTTGGTTCTTTGCATCCAAAGTGAAGGTTTCCAGTGTCCTCACGGGTATTGGTGGTTACTAATAGGAGAGCTGGCTATAAATAACGGCCACCTCCTAATTACTTTTCTGAGGTAGCTGATATAGCATTAAAAACCTGGCTTCTTAGATCCTGGCCAGTGAAACAAATTATGTCTTAGTCTGAATTTTGAAAGCAAAAAGACATTAAATTAATTACATTTGAATCATCTTCATAGCCATCAATGACTGCAGGGATTTCCAGGGTGGAGATTTATGTATAGTAGATGCAATTATTCTCTTTTGGATGCCGTGGATTGACTTCACTGAGGAATCTCTCTGGAGACGCCTTAGCTGCACTTGGCCTCTAGCCTCTTTTCTGTGGAATCAGTTTCAAGTTCAAATACATTTTGTCTGATAAATTGACTACACATGCAGGGACTAAAGAGAGCAATTAAGTATGACATCAAATAAATGACTCCGTGACAAGGTGTATTCCATTTAGGACGACGTAATTCAAAATGTGGGAAAACTTGATTTAGCTCGCCAGCCTGAAAGGCAGATTAAATTACAGGGTGGGAAGAATTTGGTAGTTAGAGAAATGTAACATTTAAGCTGTGATGTGATGATGTTGTGTAAGCGGTGTGGTTCTTTATGTGGCTGTAGCCGGTCTAAACCCATTGGGTTATAACAAACAAATGTATTTTCTCCTTAATAGCTAATTAGGGTGGTACATTGTAGATATGGGTTGGGTGACTTCTGTAATCCAGTGCAAGGCTTTCCCCCATCCATCACTTCTCCTTTTTAGACATATGCCTCTTGACTTTGTAGGATGCTCTACTGGTTGAGGAACTATCACCCCATTCATGTTGGTCATGGTCTTGTGACTCTTGCCAGCCAATGGACCCGGAGCAGACATGATCCCAGCAGACGTTGCGTCTGTTTCCTCTGTGTGTGGTGAGACATCTGAAGACCCTGGCACTTACTCTACGACTACGTTCTGGGTAGCTGCTGGTCTAGGAAAACACGTGGGGCAGACATGAGCTTACTCTGAAATGTGGAACCTAATAGACACAATGGTTAATCTGCATGCCCATCATCAAGAAAAATAAGTGGGGGCTATTGTCAGTCACTGATGCTGGGGTAGTTTTTTCTGAATCATAATCATGGAAAGGGTGGTATGAATACTAAAGAAACCTCACGTCCCTTTGCAAGTTTCATTTGAAGGTAAGGTTTACAAGTGTCTTACAGCCCTGATTTTGCCTGTTCTGGTTAGTTTTTAACAAACTGACACAACCAAGCATTGCCTGGGAAGAGGGAGTCTCAGCTGAGAAACTGCCTGGGTCAGATTGAACTGTGGCCCTATGTGGGGAGTTTTCTGGGCTGTTGATTGATAGAGGAGGATCCAGTCCACTGTGCGCAGTGCTGTTCCTGGGCAGGTGGTACTGGCTTATATAGGAATGCTGACTTAAGCAGGGTCCAGAGGGAGTAAGCAGCGTGTTCCTTTGATGGTTTTTCGCTTCTAGTTTCTGCCCTGTTTGAGTTCCTGCCCTGACTTCCCTCAGTGATGAACTGTAACTCAAAGAGAAATATTCCCCACCTCTCAAGTTGCTTTTGATCATGGTGTTTTTCACAACAATGGAAAGCAAATTGGAATATCATCCTACCAAGAAATCAATGCTGCTTATAACTTAACAGCCTCCCTTGGTCACAGTGTAGTGATGATATCCTTTGCTGACAAACATTTCATGACCAGAGACTATATGAATATGACTTTTAAATGCGAATTATATATTGTTATTTATTTTTTATTCTATACTTTTAAAAACATTAGACCATATTTAAAAAGTTAAATGACTTAAAAATATCCTTATACTTTTAAAAACATTAGACCATATTTAAAAAGGTTAAATGACTTAAAAAATATCCTGAGTTTTAAGTTGCATACTATTGATTTTGCTGTTAATATAGGGAGAAAATGAAAAGAGTAGTGGAAAGTAGGTATCCCTGAGAATGGAGGGCGCAGTGAGGGAAGGTGAGTTAGGTCTGGAAGACAACAGCCAGGGACAGGCTCTCCCAGTGCATTCATGGCTCAGGGACACCATGAAAGCAGCCACTGGGAGCATGCAGTTGCCCCTGCTGTAACTGGGTCTGTGTCCTGGAACTTTTCCTGTGGCGAGAGCATGTACCCACATCAACAGAGCAGAGGTTACTCATGAGGCCTGTTTCCCACCATCCCTCAGGGAATAAGGACTCTGTGAGTATATCTAAGAATGGTGTCTAGGTCCCAGGTGTATGTCCTAACTGCAAGGGAGGTTGAAAATTGAGTTTGCAACTTAGACTTTGGCCCAGCAACGCTTGAAATGTGTCAACATGATGTCACTTTGAAAGAGTGTTCCATAAGGCATGGAAAAAGCCACTATAAACTATAGTTGTTAGTTATTATTAATACTATGTTAGTTTTAAAAAAAAGCAAAAGTGGGAGTATTTTATCTAATTACCTTTTAAAATCAGATCAGCTAAAGCAAATTAAAAAAAATCTCTGCTCTTACAGTCATGATTTGTCAACTGCATATTTTCTTAATATCCCAAGAAAGCAAATATCAAGTAAAAAATTTGTTTTGCATAAAAGTCTCACTGATTTAATTTCCATTCACTCAAATTTTTTTATAATAAATTTGATTTAGTTTCTATGTTTTACAATATGCAAATGTTTACCACACTAAGCTAAAGAACTCCCAAAGTTTAAAACTGTCTGCTTACAAAGAACTCTACTAAATTAAAAAAAAATCTATTTTTTCCCCTCAAACCCACGATGGCATCATTTGACTTCTTTAGAGCCTGACAATCACACAGGCAGCTCTAAAAATCTTCTGTGTAAACTCTTCATTAAGTCAGGGATTCAATTCCCTGTTAAGGTAATAGAAATGGAGTCTACAGGAATATTTCATCTGCTATACACAGAATTGCTAGGTGAATCAGCGTGAAATATCTGTACCCTTTCTATGCAGTCTTTATATTAAGTCAGTCTCTGTCCTCATAGAGAAAAAAACTATCAGAATTTGTGTGAGATATGTAAATGTTAGCTAGCTTGCTGTGTGGAACTGAGGTTGGTTAGTGGATAGAACCATTGTGATGTGCAAAATAAAGGACCCAGGTTTGTGGGTAGAGAAGAGGGTCATGGGAGCAGATTGGAGCAGGGGAAAGAACAGAACCTTGGAAAGGATAGAACAGGGCAAGAGAGCAGAGGGGGTGAAGGGACAGATGATCTGGTTTCCCTTTGTCTGGTTTGGACGCAGAATCTTACTATATAGTCCAGGCTGATCTTGAACTAAAGATCTTGCCTGCTCAGCTTCCCAAGTACCACCAGGCTTGGTTAGGATGAGTGATCAGGAATCAAGAAATTATGTATGAGGAGAGGTTAAAAAAAAAAGTAGCAAGTAAAAAAAAAAAGTAGCAAGTATTTTTTTTCCTGGCAAGAGATTACTGAGTGAGTTACATTAGGAGTGAAGCAGTGAAAGAAAATAGTCATTTTTCATTTGATTAGTAATTAAAATCATTTATTAATATTTTGTGTATGTGTTTATGTGTGTGTACACATGTGTACATGTGCTTGTGCGTGAGTGCTTGTGTGTGTACAGGTGAGTCAAGGTACATGTAGGAAGGTCCTAGTACAACTTTTGGGAGTCTATTTGCTCCTTCCACTGTAGGTTCCAAAAATCAAACTCAAGTTGTCAAGCTTGAGAGGGAGAGGGGAGGGGGAGGGAGGGAGAGCAAGGAGAGAGAAGCTCACTCAGGCATGCACGTACAGAGGAGTTCTATTCCCTTACGAGGACATCTGTCCCCTTACAAGGCCTCCACTCCTATGGCCTAGCTATCGTCAAACACCAGCACATTGGAGATTAGGCTTTACCTTAGATTTGGGAAGACCACAAACATCCAGCCTTTAACATTAAGTATTCCTATGTGGCAAAATGCAAGACGTTAATTTTTGCATGTCATGGCCCTCTGGGCAGTTTAATGAAATTTGTTGGCTGTTTTTGAGAGAAAGTTTTAAAAAATTAATTCAAGTTTTAATAATAGTTTATGTGCATGTGCACTCTTGCATGTGTATGATCTGTGTATGCGTGCATATGCCATGGCACACATGACCATGTGGAGATCAGAGGACAACTTTATGGAGCTGGTTCTCTCCTTCCCCCTTTACATGGTTTCCAGGGATTAAATGGTCACCAGGCTTGTGTAGCAAGCTCCTTTACCTACTGATTCATGTCCCAAGAGCTGAGAGAAAATGTTTTCATTGCAAAAGATACAACATAATAAAATATAGCTATCCAAATATTAAAAAATCAAGTTAGAATATTTATATGGCTTCTTTATTAAAATGCTAAGTAACAACTTCAGAGTAGTATGATCGACACTTCCAAGTACCATTAACAACTGTAATGTGATAAGAAAACATCTGATTTTCTATCACCATTGAAGTCATAGGTTCTGTTAATTCATCGTTAATAGAGCTATAAATGCTATTAGAAGAAATTAAAAACATACTGGCTTTTTCTACAGTAGGCAGAGACTACTTGTTCTTTTCCCAGCCACCCAGACCCAAATAATCACACAGAAATTATATTAATTACAACACTGTTTGGCCTACTAGCTCAGGCTTCTTATTAACTAACTCTTACATCTTAAATTAACCCATTTCTATTAACCTGTAAATTGTCATAATGCTTTGGCTTACTGGGTAAAGTTGTGGGTGTCTGTCTCCTTTGGCAGCTACATGGTATCTCTCTGACTCTGCCTACTCTCTCTATATATCTCTTCCAGCCTGGCTATAGTCTTCCCTGCTGACGCAGATTCTTTATCAACCAATGGTAACAAAACATATTCATAGTATACAGAGGGGAATTCGACATCATTCCACCATCTCAGTTACATTGTCCAAATTCCTTATATAGTTCATCCTTAAGCCTTTTAGTCCCCTGTTCTGAAGAACTGACCAATTTCCCTGACTTGATCTTCCCTAGAAGGACAATCATGCAGGCAGAATGGTCACACATGCAATATTTATGCAGCTGTGGTCACATTGCCGGGTTTTCTGTTTCTTTCTCTTGGTCAGTGTGTCTGTCCCTCTGCCATAGCCTCACTATCATATTAATATCCCGTTTCTCTCCAGGTTAGCAGTTTCCATTAACCAATATGTTAAATAAATTGTGAAATTCTGAAAACCAGTCTGTTGGGATCTTGTTTGGTGTTGCATTGGATTCATAAATCAATATTTTGAAAAACTGACCTTCCCCATTGAGTTTTTCAGCCAATGGAGATTGCACGCTTCCTGTTAGTTTAGTTTTTACACACTGCTCATTTAGATGGTTTTGAATGATAATCTTTTGAAATCCCTTTCTGCAAAAGCAGAAATTTCTCCCCTAGGCTTCAAGTATGGGCATTTGTGATGGATTGAATAAGAAATCCCCTGAAGGCTTAGAGATTTGAACATTTGGCCCCAGTTGATGACACTGGGGAGTTTCTGGAACCTTTGGTAGGTGGAGCCTTGAGAGAGGAAGGCACCACAGGGGCTGGGCTTGGATGTTATATAGCCTCCTACTGCTGTTTGCGGTTTGCCCTTTGCACTTCGTGCTTGTGGCTGAGGCTGTGAACTCTCAACCTCCCGTTCCCACTGCATGCCTGCCGCTTGCTTCCGTGCCTCCCTGCTGTGAGGGACTCCTATTCCTCTAGACCCAAAAGAATTTTTTTCCATCATAAACTACTTTTGGTCATGGTGTTTTATCATAGCAACAGGAAAGTAACCAATAGAGCAATAAAATATGTTTTTTGGACAAGGTTATTTTTGGGAAATAATGAAGTTTACTGACTCCTGGCTTCCTCAAGGGACAAGCTCTTCTTATGCATACACCTCCCACAATTGAAAAAAAATCTTCTGTTCATTTGTATGAAATGCATCACTTTAGAAAATTGGCCATTTATTTAAATAACTGATAACCTAGATTCTGGCAGCTAAAATTCTGAAAGCAATCATGTCCTTGACATTTACCGTAATTTCATACTGAGATTATTTAATATGAAACATCTGAGCAGTGTAAATTTAAATTAAACCAATTCATTTATTCGTTCCAAGGATATTTACTGAGTTCCTAATGTGTGCAAGGGATTTTTAAGCTATGGGCTGCAGGTAAATGAAGGAATTGATTTCAGTAGGGTGAGGTTGATTTGGTTAAAAGACTTCCGAGATGTTGATGACTAAAATTGATCACCAAATTTAGCAATGTGGTTCGGTCAATATTTGGCTAAGAGTGGCTTTAGAGGACGAACATTGCCTTGGAATGTCACCGTGACAAGCAGCCGTCAAAGCTGGGAGTAGGGTAATTATATAAAGAGTTTGCTGTAAAGAGCTGCAGTGAGTTTTCTGTAAAGGCGGTGTTCTAAGGGACACGTTTTTTTGATCTGTAAATGAGGTGTGCCCAATAGAGGAAGACATAGAGAAGACAGGGGTTCATTTTGCAGCAGAGCTCTGGACAGGGCAACAGGGATGAGAGGTGAGGGATGAAGAGGAGCCGGGGGCCCAGCACTCAGGGAAAGAGCTGACTTTAGCTAAGGATTCAGGACAATTCATCAGATTGGGCCAGAAAGAAAACAAAGGACTGGTCAAATTTTTGGTGAGAAAATGGTAAGTTTTTTTCTTTGAGTAATCTCTCTTGCCACAGGGAATTAAAAGTTACAGTTACTGGTTGAGAATGAGTAAGGCTGGGCGAGCAGGATATGGAGGAGGAAGGACAGCATAGAAATAATTTTACTGAGAAGAGAGAGCAGTAAATTTGGGACAAGGAGTGAGGCTGCCAGGAAAGGCTGAGAGTGCAGTTGGAAAGGTCATAAATTAGAATGACACCAGAGAGCCTGGCTCTGTTTTTTTTTTTTTTTTTTTTTTTTTTTTTTTTTTTTTTTTTTTTTTTTTTTTTTTTTTTTTTTTTTTTTTTTTTTTTTTTTTTTTTTTTTTGGCATAGTGGGCATTTAGGATGTAATGCAGGGGAAATAAAGGGTGGGGTCTTATGTGGGTTGGAGTTTAGCTAGGAGAGTTCAAGAGAGAAGGGGAGGGAATAGGAGAGCAATAATTTAAAGGTATTTGAGTGATCATAATGGTAGAGCACAGGATTTAACTTCCGCAACAGTCCTTATGACTGCCAGTGAATCCTTAAAAATCTCAGATAGTACTGACCCCTATGTGTACTATGTGTTTTTCTCTTGCACATATAGATTGGTGACAAAGTTCTTTATGTAAATTACACAAGGAATGCATTAGCAATAGCAACTAATAACAATAAAGAACAACTGTAACAATATAGTATAATAAAATTGCTTATATTATTCTCTTGCAATCTGAGGCCATTGTGAAGCAAATTAAGGATTACTCAATGGACAAGCACAACAGTATCATGGCAGATACTCTGGTAGTACACATGGCAACTGAGTGACCATTGGGCAGGTAATGTGCACAAGCTGGACCTTCTGGCTGAAAGGATGGCTCACAGCTTGGGAGAGACAGAGCAATATGCCTTGCGATTTCTTACGTTGTTCAGAATCATTCACGATTCAAGACTTAAGTCTTGTTTCTTTCTGGAATTTTGTGCTTGATATTTTTGATCCATTGTTGACTGACGGGAAGCAGCTGGGATCCCAGAAAATGAAGCTAGGAGTGGAGAGGGACACCTGCGTGTTGGGGAAGTGAAGACACCGAGAATGTAGACAACAGGACATAGAACTAGTGGGTTGTAAGTTCTGGTTTGAGTTTAAAATATCGAAAGAGTAAGTTGAGAAGTAAGCTGGACATTGATTGGTAGACTTGAAAGAGACGTGGGAGGTAGTGCAGTTATCAAGGACACGATCTAGAGTGTGTCTCTTGTGAGTGGGGGCCTTGCTGAGTGGAGGATAGAGTACTTGGAAGGACTTGGCCATATCAAGGGGTGGAGAGGTACACTGCATTCCATCAGTGATGCTATGGTCACTAAACAACTGAGGGAGTGGTATAGAGGGCCATGAGTGAGCCAGAGTTCAATAAGGACCTATAATGGGTGTGTTGAATACAGGAAGGGTATGGTGGGAACAGAATACCACAGCTGGTACCCACAAAAGCCTAGAGGACAGAAAAGAAGGACCGAGAAGCAGCAGTGCTCAGAAATAGTGAAAGCTACCCAACTTATCACTACTGAGGTCATCAAGAGAAACCATTTAAGAAAAACATACAGTTTAGGCATATTATGTCTTATGCATGAAAGAGTACATTTTGGATGCTTGCTTATAGCTACAGCAAAAATGACCCAGTAAACAAATTATCCATAACACAGTTATATGGTATAATGTCCTAGAAAATGCAGATCATTTTTAGATGTTTAACAAGCATTTAGACTAACCAATACCTAAGAAGTACATTAAAAAAACAACAACAAGACTTAGTATTAATCCCATGTTTCCCTTAAACTAGGTATGTACCCAGGCTGACCTCAACTCTTTAGGTAGCTCGGCCTCAGTCTCAGAATCCTCCTGCCTCAGCTTACCAAGTTCTGCGATTATATGCCTGGCTGGGGAATGGATTTTTAAATATAAATAAATAATGTTACATTGGGCTTGATAAAAGAGGACCTCAAAGACAGTAAGTCAGGAACATCCTTTTAAAAGGGGGAAGTTGATAATAATTATTGTAATTGATTGAGATAAGAAGTTTTTTTTTGTAAACATAAAGCAGGTGCTTGATTGTCTTTATTTCAGTGCTTGGAAGGAACACATGTTCACATTGTTGGTCTCATTTATTCACTTTTAAGGTTCAAGTAAGTTTTGGTTAGATTACACCGTGAAGCTAATACTCCAGAGAGTAAAGACTTCGAGCCATGTATCTAAACATATGAAATGAAGTTGACTTACTTGTTGTGATTTAATTGTCTCAAGAACTGTGTGTAAATTATGGGTATGCACATTTGTGTTTTTACATGTTGAGATGGCTGGAGGATCACAGAAAGTATTTTTAGTCATTCACATTCATTCATTCATTTTTTTTTTAAATGCAGGGGCTGAAACCTGGGCGTGTGTGCTAGGTAAACTCTTTACCACCGAGCCTCATCCCCAGTTAAAACCCATTTTCTGAAGGTGGTTTGAGAGATCATGTTGTCCAGACCTTTTTAGGCATCACTTAGGGCTATCACAATGTCAAAAATTCCTGAGAGATACCCAAATGGTCTTTTAAAATAGTAGCAAGATGCTGCCATTAAGTTATAGCCCAAATGTCCACTGAGATTGGCAGGGGGAGAATAACCATTCTCTTGGATTACTTTTTAGCCTGAATATTTTGTTGAAGTCAATGAGATGCGAACTTCCCCATACTGTTAGTACTATTTTAAAATTGCTATTTGTTTCTTAGTGGGTTAACCTGGCTCTTGACAACGGCTGAGCCAATCTTTGAATGGTTGGATTGCTTTGCATGGTGTCTTAGGGTTTCTATTGTGAGAGACACCATGACCACAACTCTTTTAAAGGAAAACATTTAATTGAGGTGGCAGCTTACAGTTTCAGAGGTTTAGTTCATTATCATCATGATGGGACATGACAGTGTGCAGGGAGACATGGAACTGGAGAGGTAGCTGAGAGTTTTACAACTTATGGGCAATAGGAAGTGGATTGAGATATTAGGCAGTTATCTTGAGTATATTTGATACCTTAAAGCTGGCCTCCACAGTGACACACTTCCTCCAACAAGACCACACTTAGTACTAAAAGGCCACACCTCCTAATAGAGTGCCACTCCCTTTGGGGAGTGTTTTTTCAATCCACCACATGGGGATTATATATATGGTAAGATGCTGGATGGTCATATTGAGCTCATTTGGGAAAAACACATACAGAGACATAACTTTGCCTGAAGCAGAACTTTGCAAGAGGACAGTGAAGTACCATGTACTGCCGTCTTTGCGGGGCAACCCTCGTGTCGTACTTGACTTCCTCTGATGGAGTCCATTTCCTTCAGCAGTGTTCATAATGCCTCATCATGTCCATAATGCCACCAGATCCAAGTCCAGGATATGAACGTACCCGTAACCTAAAGGGATGTGTATTTAAAATGCTTATTTATTACTAAAGCAAAAAAGGAAATAAGGGTATGGCATCATGGGAAGCCCCATCATCTAAGAATCTTATGAGTCACAAATTTATTTGCTCCCTGGTCCTTTGAGATGTGGGATATATGCTTTTCTCTTTTAAACGTTACTTTTATTATAGTTTACACAGACTTTAAACAATTCAATTAGTGCTGTACCTTATCCTGCATGTTTTATCTTTAGTATTGATGAGTACATGTAGGTTATGGATGTGTTTGGGAGGTGAGTTTTTTGGTTGCTTCTTTTCTTCTTTTTTATTTTTTGTTTTTCAAGACAGGGTTTATCTGTGTAACAGCCCTGGCTATCCTGGAACTCACTTTGTAGACAAGACTGGCCTCCAACTCATAGAGATCTACCTACCTCTGCATCCCGAGTGCTGGGATTAAAGGTGTGTGTCACCATGCCTGGCCAAATACTGAGACTGTTTTCTTGCTTTTGTGTATGTGTATGTGTGTGTGTGGTCATACCAAAGAGTTCCACAATAGCCTGGAATGATTTTGGTCCACACTCATGTGGTTTGGGCCTTTTATGACCTTAGTATATGATTCAATTCTTCTTCATAATTCTTGAATTTTGTCCCAAGCATCCAAGGCATAGGGACAAGATGTGTTCATTGTATATAGCTTGACTATCAGGATCAGCATAGTGTGTGTGTGTGTGTGTGTGTGTGTGTGTGTGTGTGTGTGTGTGTGAATGAACCAGAACAGCAGAGTCTCCCACCGCTCCTGACCTGTGTTGCTGGTGTTTGAACTTGGGTTCTCATCCTTGACAAGTATCCTCATCCAAAGCACTTGCAGGCATTTCTAACTCGTAGCATGAATAATAAAAACCCATAGACAGATATTAGGTTCAACCTGAACTAGAGAGAGCTTTTATCTCTTACCTCAGGGTAAGATGCTGTCTCCGTGAATCTTTACACTCCGCACTCCACTGAGTTCCTGTCTCTCTCTGTTTATATTCCTCTCTCTGCTCAGTCATATCACTCCTGTCTCCATCTCCCTAGTGCTGGGATTAAAGGCATGGGATCCCAAGTGCTGGGATCACCTTTGTGTGAGCTCTGTTTATCTTTTAGACAGATTAAATCTTGTGTATCCCAAGGTGGCCTTGAACTCACAAAGATCCCTCTACCTCTGTCTCCCCAGTCCTGGGATAATAGGTGTGTGCCACCATTCCTAGGCTTGTATGGCTGACTAGTATGGTTGCTCTCTGCCCTCTGATCTTCAGGCAAGCTTTATTTATGAAAACACAAATAACATACCATTATACTAACTAACCTAGCCGAGGAGGTTGGATTTAAGGAGAAAACATTGCTGGCTAGTATGCAATTTAATTAGCAGCTTTGATTGAGATTTCATGGTAATAAAGTTGATCTGTGCTCTGCTATTTCACGCAGAGATAATGTGATTAGAGTGTCCTAGACTCTGGTTTGGACAAAGCCCCTAGACAGGGTTGAGAGCCGTCCTTCCTTGAGATGGATTTGCTGAGATCTATTTCAGAATGCAAAGGAATTCTACACATGTGGGGGTGTTTTGTAAACGTGCGTGAAACAAAGACTAATTGTGGCATGATATGGTCAAACCAGGTTGCAGTGAGCAAGTGTTGAGAAATGAATGGTGGAGAAATTTTGGGTTTTCTTTTATATGTGGTTATAGTTTGGCTATGTTGTTTTGTGTGTTCAGCATAGGTTTATTTGTTGAAGACTACTCCACAATAGTGAAGACATTAGGAAGTGGCAGGAAAGATGGCTAGGTAATGGGGGCACTGGCATGGGAGGGGATTAAGGCCGGTCAGGCTGATTGGCTTAATTCACATAAAAATTGGGTGTGAGACCTAGCATCTTCCTTGCTTGACTTTCCTGGAAGCGCTTCTCACTCCTTGCTGCATGTCTGTCCATCACTGTGACGCTGTCCATCATGATATTGATGCATCCATCAGGCCCTCATCAGAGCCAAACTAAGGTAGATCCTTACTCGTGGATCTACAAATTGTGAACCGAATAAACCTCTTTATGAATTTATTGGCTCCAGATGTTTGAGACAGCAATACACAATGAAAACAACCGTGGAATAAAACAACGACCCCAGCTTATAGAACTCCCCCGTGGGCCTCGGGAGAGGCTCACTGGGGAAAGCACTTGCTGCACATGCACGACAACTTGAATTTGGATTATTAGAGCTCACATGAGGTCAGATAGAGAAGCACAGCAGCTGAATCCCAGCCTTCCTTCTGCGAGATAGGAAGCAGACACAGGAGACTTCACGGAAGCTCACAGCCAGCTAGACTGAAAAATGCAGTTCTCAGCACCAATATCAGAGGTTGCCCTATGACCTCCACATGTGTGTTGTGGTATGCCTGTGTGCTCTTTGTGTCTCTCTGTGAATCTGCTTTTCTCTCTCTCTCTCTCTCTCTCTCTCTCTCTCTCTCTCTCTCTCCTCTCTCTCTCTCTCTCTGCCTGTGTGCTCCTTGTCTCTCTCTGTGAATCTGCTTCTCTCTCTCTCTCAGATATAAATATTTTAAAATAATATTTTCATTTTTTTCTAGCTTAAAAGTCAATTTCAAAGTTTTATGGGGAAAATTCATTATTAAATCCTGATTAAACAAAATGCTTCTTGTGGCAAAGCACCCTCCCTATTTTCTTTAAGTAGTTTGTCCTTTTTCTAGAAAAATAGTTTTTGTTCAATATCTTATCTTGTTCCACACAAAAACATTCTATTCCATTAATTTATTTAGTTTTGTACTTTGGATTCTATCAGATAAATTGACAGTTACATCCTTCAGATGACTTGGAAAAAAAGATTTTGTTATTAAGTTGAAACACTATCACAGAGGTTTTATTTAAAGAGAGATCAGAAATCAATGTAGCTTACACATGCTTGATATTAACTTTTTAAAAACTCAGTGTTCCTTGTTTAATATATATATTAAACTTGCTTTTAATATAACTGTAAGTTTTAGAAGACTGAAGAACCCCTTTTTAAAAAAAAAATCTAAATTTTCTGTTGGCTTTTGGATGTTTGCCTGGAAAACCTCATTATTAGAAAGTGCTCTTTTTCCTTTTTATAGATTTTGATTAAAAGTAAATTACTGAGTAGGCTGTTTAATATTTTTACCTCTTGATAAACTACGTGGATACTAAATAGATAAGTTAGGGCCAATTACTTTCTCTTTAAGGAAGCAATTGCTGTAGAAGAATTTTAAGTGCCAGCTCCCAAGGCATTTCAAATGATTGTTTGAGTTGATTAACTAAGGTATAACTTACAGTCAATCACAGTGTTTCACTGTGTCTGATACATTCAGGGATAGCGATAGTCTGCCCGCTGTGTTGTGTGTGTCCAGTGTAGACTCTGGAGTCTGAAACACCTGGCATGTCTCATTAGTTTGTGGTGGGGGTAGCTCTGCAGGCCTAGCCATATTCTAATGAAGTCAAGTTTTGGATTCTGGTCTTAGACAGGCCAATTACTTTAAATTTTCTGTGGCCCATACACAATTAGACAGAACTGCTTATCACTGGGTACCTGAAAATACATAGGAACAGATATTTTGGGTGCAATTCTACAATTTCATAGCAACTGGTAAGTTTATGGCTGCGGAGAACTGAAACGCTGAAGGAGGGTGGGTTTCCAGGCTTGATGTTACAGCTTGCCAGAGGTTCTTCAGCAAGCGCCCTGTACCACTCCCATGATTTTCAAAAATAATCAAATAAATTCAAATTGAGCAATATGTAGGTGGGTGCATATTCTGCCTTCATGTAGGCATTCATTGATCTCAGGGTTGGCTGGAGACTTAGTCTCAGGGCAATTGTTCTCACCATCTCTCCTCTCGAATTCTCTGGAACGTTTTATGGAGCAGATAATAAGGTATTGCATCCTCCCAGACCCCCGGAGAAAGTTGATGATTTTATCACCTTGCACATGAAGGGTTTTGAGTTGAGTTACTATCACTGTTTGCCCTCTGTCTGTGTATGTTCTCAGCCATAGGGCCATTGCCCATGGTACCTGCTTCCGAGCTCAGTCTGTTCTTTATTCTTTGTTGGAACTGTATCCCAGGTGAAGGTTCTAGTGAGCATCTGAGGTTGTATGGTGATCCGCTTTACAGTCAGATCTCTGCAAAACTTGGGCATGATCATCTTGCTATCAGAATTTATCTGTTATTGTTTTGAATGGATACTTCTCGCACTTCCTTTCCTTGGAGATGCAACATCAATATGTTGCTAAGGCCTTTGCCAAATTCCCAGGTACTGATGATTCTCTTGCTTCAGCCTCCTGAGTAAGGAAGGAGGCTTGTACCTTCATGCCTGGATTTTTAATGCGCATTTCTTTTTAAAAAAAATAATTTTATTTTATGTGCATTGGTATTTGGCCTTCATGTAGGTCTGTGTGAGGGGAGCTAGATTAACTAGCACTTAAGTTACAGACAGTTGTGAGCTGCCAAGTGGGTGCTGGGAATTGAGCTCTGATTGTCTGGAAGAGCAGTTAATTCTCTTAAGCACTGAGCCATCTCTTCAGCACCCCCCCCCCTTAACTGGCATTTCTAAAGAAAACTATAGTTGAAAAACAAAGCTCCAAGTTGGTTAGGAACAAAATATCCAAAGATAATGAACACAGATGGTTTTGAGGAAGTGCATAGCAAGAACTTCTTTTCTCTCTTCCCTCCCCTACTCCCCCTCACTCCCCTCCTTTCCTCTTTCTTCTTCAGTGTTAGGAATTAAACATAGCGCCTTAAGCAAGCCACAATAACCCTACCACCCAACTGCTTTACAAGCCCAATAGTAAGAATTTTTGATTACCTTTGTCAACGTCCTAAGTGACGACAATGTATTCAAAAGGACACTTGTCTGTCCCCATGCTTAGACATTTTGCATAATGAAGAAAATATCTTTCCACAGAAACAGGGGATCATGAGTAGATGCCGCTGATTCATAGTATCTTGTTTTTAGCTTTCTTATTACAAGATCCCACTTCTGGAAACTGCCTTAAATAGTAGTTTGGCTGTATTTTTATTTATTTTGCTTTGATGTCACTATTGCCAGCAACTTGAATAGTGACACCCCAGAAAACTCTAGAAAACTGAATTCTTGCTCCAGTTAAACTATTTCACAAAGTCAGAACCCCTTTGCTAAAAGTGATGATTTCAATCAATAGTAGTAATTGCATTTCTGCCCATACACACGCTTTCAACATTTTATTTATGTGCAGTTGTTTGGGGGGAGAGGGCTTCATTCTGAGGATTTGTTCAAAAATTATTTGTGAAGCCGGGCGGTGGTGGCGCATGCCTTTAATCCCAGCACTCGGGAGGCAGAGGCAGGCAGATCTCTGTGAGTTCGAGGCCAGCCTGGTCTACGAGAGCTAGTTCCAGGACAGGAACGAAAAAGCTACGGAGAAACCCTGTCTCGAAAATTAAAAAAAAAAAATTATTTGTGAGATGACTCAACGCTGAGGTGTTTATTTCACAGGCCTGACGTCCTGAATTTGATCCTGGAGCCCCTGAGAAAGTGAAGGGAGAGAATGGATTCCACTGCATTGTTCCCTGATCTCTGCATGCTCACCATGACATGTGTAGAAACGCAGGCATCACACACAATAGTAACAATATAACTAAATGTTTCAGAGGGGCTGATGGAGATTTCTGGGATTCTGTAACTGCACATGCCTTCTCAAGCCTTATGCAAGTACTCTTCCGGTTAGTTCTCTTCGGGTTAGTTCTCTTCGGGTTAGTTCTCTTCCGGTTAGTACTCTTCGGGTTAGTACTCTTCTGGTTAGAGTGCTAACTTGACTTCCACCACAAGCAGCTGTGTTAACTCTTGGCCTGGCGCATGGAAGGAATGATACCGAGAGGAAAGCAATCTAGAAGACCCCCAAGCCCTTTTAGACATTGCGGGCTGATGGCATGTAGACGAATGAACCAGCTGGGACTGCTTGTTGCTAGTGCCGGGTATCTCAACGCCAGCTAACGTTAGAGTTGTTGGCACTGATGCCCGAGTCCGGGAGTGAAGTTGGTGTTTGGGGAAGACTCCCAAAAGGGGTTCAGATATGTCCCGTCTCCCAGGCCTGTGTTTTCTTTTCAGTTTGGCTTGCTTTGGCCTTCAGTCTTGCTACAC
Organism: Alexandromys fortis; assembly: GCF_014885135.2. Lineage (NCBI taxonomy): Eukaryota > Metazoa > Chordata > Mammalia > Rodentia > Cricetidae > Alexandromys > Alexandromys fortis. The sequence continues at coordinate 1,558,811 of NW_026067958.1, read as the reverse complement.
CTTCAGTCTGCATCTGTCTAGCTGCCAGACCTGTGGAAGAGAGGTGCCCGGGAAACAGCGCCCCTGGGATCCCCTAGCCCTGATTGGTTTTTCTGTTACTGAGAAGCAAATGTAATGCTCTAGCTGGTTTCAAATTATCTCTCTCTGGAGAGAACAATATTTTCAATGGAAAGAGAAGATGTTCCCCAAGTAAAAGGTGATGGATGCTGGGTACTCAAGGAGTGCCCGCCACCTTCAAAAGCAGCAAGCTGTTTTGTGTTTATTGTGAAAAGCTGTAGTGTTCAGAAGGAAGTAACACAGATTGCGTTGTTTTTACTTTTACTTTTATTTTCATTTTTGTATTTCTGAAGCCAACAGCAAAATGACTTTGTATTGTTTTCACTATCTCTCTGTCTCTGCCCCCTCCCCCTTCAAAAAAGCCGGTGTTGCCTTTTGATGTCTCCTTGACTTCGTAGGTCTGTGTCTGAACTTTGCAACTTTTCTAGTCAATGCTTCTCAAGGCACAGGGATTCTGGACCAGCTCTTGCAGAGTAAGACGGTGGGTTTTGATAGGTACTGCATGGGCATTACAAACTAAGCTTATCTGAGTTCTTTCAACAGTCAACACCTTGATATTTGTCTAAGATCAGAATTAAGCTCCAACCAGTCCATGGATGTCTCAGAGTCTTAGCAAAAAAAAAAAAAAAAAAAAAAAAAAAAAAAAAAAAAAAAAAAACCCAAAACAGAACAACAACAACAAAACCCAAAAAACTTGCATTCAGAGCACCCTTGCTAGAGTCCAGTTTTAACACAAGTGGCTGAATTTCCTGTAGAGGAGTTCTCCCATATGGCCCATGGGAACTGCTCTGTCTCCACTCCCACAAGTACTTCCTTAGAGCTTAGAAGTCCCCATTATATTAATGGCTCACTGTGACAAATACATGGCAGAAGCAGTTTCAAGAAGCAAAGGTTTATTGGGGCTCCCAGGCCCAGGGATTATTTCAGCAGTCACTGACAAGCAGGGTAGCAGAGATGTGACGTCCTCATCCTAATAAGCGGCGTGCTTTCGGCTGTTACTGATCTGTTTTCATTAAGAAAATTAAAAGGATTTGGTGTCCTGATGTGAGTATCGCAGCCCGATTGAGCCTTTTCTGGGACTGGAATTGAAAGGCCTCAACTAGGAGAGTAAGATGTTTATGGTCGGATAAAGTTAAATCTAATTTTGAGTTTGCCCTTTAATTAGATGATTGCCTAGTTCATTACGTTTTTTAAAAAAAATATTTAATTCCCTATTTTTTGTTTCCATAAATTTTGCGAGCCAGAGCATTTACATGAAAGAACAAACAGTAGATTTTGAAAAAGGGTTTATTGGGTGGGAGAGAAAGGTCAGCTGAGGAAGTGCTTACTGTGCAAGAGGACCCACCTGAAACCTAGGTGGATATGACGACACATGCTTGTAATCCCAGTGTTGGGAGATACAGGCGGATCCCCATGGCTTGCTAGGCAGACAGCCTAACCCAATCTGTGAGTTCCAGACACCATGAGAGACCCTGCTTCAAAAACCAACATGGATAGCTCCTGAGGACCAACAATGATGACTGACCTCTGACCCCCACCTGTCCATATAACCACACACAAGATTGCTTATGTTCCATCCCATGTTTTTAGATCGGGTAACTTTTGAGAAATGTATTTGTTAGCATATATTAATTATGAATTGTAGTGATTACTATTGTGACAGTTTCTTTCATGTCCATAATGAATTTTGGTCAAATGATGATGTTTTTATGTGCCCCATTACCTGCTATTTTCCCCATTTGTCCTGTGCAGATACTAGCAGGAAGCTGAGGCTGTGCTGGTCTTTGCATACCAACACCACACTGGGAAATGGTATTTCGTAACACGGCTCTTTGCGTTACTGTGTTCTGTAGTGGGCCCAGGTTTTCAAAGGCATCACTTGGATGCCTTAGTCACATTTACCTTTTAAGCTTAAGTGCTAGTTGGAGCGGATAAACACCATTGATTTCACGAATGCTTTTCAACCCTGATGTGGAGCCTTTTGGTTGATTTGATCTCGGGTAGGAGAATCGGAGCAGTGATTGGATTCTGTGGAATGAAACTTTTATCTTGCCCGGACCTCCTACCTTTGCTGGGGGCTTTCAGGCCAGCAGGCCTGGAGTGGCCATCTTCTTGGCTGCAGCCCCAGCTCTTTGTGTGGCTGCTACCCATTTCCGTGGATATGGTTTGTTACCTCTATTTGCACTGTAACTAGAAATTTGATAAGGTTACGTGCCTGTCAGATGATTTAGATGTCAGGTGCCGATGAAGAAAAGCGGTTCCGACAAGTCAAACCGTGGTGACGAGAAAGGGGACGAGGATGACCTGCTGGGAGGAGGAGCGCCATCTCCACGGCCTCACTCTCTTTCTCTTTTAACTTGAGGTCACTACTTTAACCTCTTTAATTTGTCCCTTCTTAAGTGGATGTGACATGGTGACTTCTGGCTTCTATCTAAAGGGCACTGAAATGGAGGCCTGCCTTGGAGGGGAGATGCTGGCATTTAGGGAGATCTGACTTTTGAGTATTCTGATAAAAACATCTGGGCCTGGGAACTTTATCTTGGGCTGAAGCTAAGATTAAGGTCTTAGGATACAGAGTTTATTAATGCCAGTGTCTGTTCACACGTGTGCGCCTTGGAGAGCCTGCATTTTTAGTAAGCCAGCCTCCCTTATTTTAGGCTAGGAAAACGCCAGATGTTCTGTAGCGCACCCTTGCTGCCTGCTTTGCAGTCAGGGCAGGAACTTGCAGGTGGTGACTTGGTGAGTTCCTATTATTAGTTTGTCACGTCCATGGGACAAGGAGCCGTGGAATCTTTGATTAATTAGATCTAACTTTCCTAGAGCCCCTTTGCCCTTAATTGATTAAGTACCAAATCCAAGCACTCTCAATATCTAAACCCTAGACAGAACACACTGAATATATTGATTTGTTTTGGCAGCTACCTCAGGAGAAAATTCTCCATTTTGCAAGTGGTGGGTTAGACGGACGTGACCCCACTAGAGGCTGACACAGCCTCCAGGCGCTGCTGGAGTTAGGCTGAAGGCGCTGCTAGCTTTATGCAATACAGTTTGGTGATGCTACGTGGTGAAGGTGGGTTTTAGAGTATAACTCATCTGTCTTGATACGATTTCCACTCTAGCCTGAAAGCATAATTCAAAGAAATAACAAATTTACATTCAGGGTAGTTTTGTTTGAGTTTATTTAAAGGACTGAATACACACAATTCTCATAATAGCTCTTGCTACTGATGTACTGATGGTGCTGACAAAGAGAAAACTCAGACCAGATGGTTTCCAAACAGTGGGACCACCTGGCTTGTTGGCAACGCCAACATATTCCTCTTTCTCAAATAGCTGTATTCTCACTTACGTGGAAATGTCTGAGTGTGATGTGCATGGGCCTGGGCAGAGTGGCATTCCAAAATTAGGATTATTCAGTGAAGTGAAAGCTCTCAGATACTCTCCACCTGAACCCTCTTTTCCACTTAGGATACTCTTAAGGGTCACCTTTTATATTCTCTTTATAACTATACAATCCAGTTCTCCTGTATTCCCACAATATAAGGCAAAACAAACAAAAACAAATAAAATGAACCCAAACCACTGCTTCTTGCAATGTTTATTCTAGAGGGAAAGGAAAGCCTCTAAGTCCTTCTGGAAGATTTACATAGATATGTACTCACCTAGCTCCTCGCCACGGACCCTCCTAGATGGGGCCTCTCTGAAGCAGACAAGAAGACTGCAAGCGCCCCTAGAATCCCCTGTACTTACTGAGTCATGAAACGTGAAGGTTCACAGGCAGGCAGCTGAGAGAGGTTAGCAATCAGTCTACAGACTGGTTTAGTAGCTCGTCGCACAAGATTAACTCTCAAGCCTTGGAATTTGCTCGAGTTATATTTGGTATCTAATTTTTTCCCCGTTGAAACACTGAATTAACTTAGAGACTTCCAGGACTGCAGTCATTTCAGAGTTTCATTTTGAGGCTGGTATCTTAGATACTCATTTGATGCACACCTATTGGGCATCTAACTAGTAGCATGTGTAGCCATTAAAGAACCATCAACGTTGACCAGTGACTACAATTCATAGGAAAATTACTTATGATCTTGATCTTGTTTATACTGTTTAAGAATATTTTAAAGTCTTCTAAAAGAACTAACATTTAACGTTATTTTGTTGAAAGAAATATTGGTCTGTTTTCGTTAAAACTTCATTTTCCTTTAAAGAACACACTGACTCCTACAAAGTCTTCAAACTGGCAAAGATGGGGTGGGAGAGCAAAGACTTTGGGGACGACAGCAGGTCTCAGTTGCAATCTGTGGTTCTACTACTTCTCTGGTGGCAGTACTGGCCTTGGATGGTAGCCAGTAGGCTTGTTTTCCTTATTAGGAGTTTTGGTTGCATGTGATACAAAATTCAGTCCTTATTGTCTCATAACGAAAGAAAACAAAATGATAGCTTATTTTTCCAAATTATATATATATATATAAAATATAACTCGAGCAAATTCCAAGGCTTGAGAGTTAATGATAGAGTCCCAAACTCTAGAGAAGTGATGTGCCTTCCAGGACTTCTGCATACCAGGAGTCAGAGGCCATCAGGACAGGATGTAGAACTAAAGCCAGCCCTGTTGGTTCTGGCAGGGACAAGCATGGCTATAGAGAGTTCCAGAGTTTTATATCTTAGAGTTTCAGTTGCCAGAGTGGGAGTTTCCCTCTGTATCTCAATCTTTAGGTCTCCCAGTCTTGGAGACTCAAACTAGCTGAGTTTGATGTTCTCTGGGTCAGCTCATGGTTAAGGACATAGGCCATGAAGAAAGTGCTGATTCCTAAGAATCCCTGGGTGGATAAAGTAGGGAGTATGTGGGAATAGGTTTTACGTGGACCCCATATAGGTTTCCATATATTTCATGTACAAAAAAAAAAATGTCAAAATAGGTCTTTCGCAGAGTGATTTTTTTGAAGATTAAACAAAATGGTTTGTGAAGTACCTGGTACAATGTCTGCCGCCTTCAAGCCCTTAATAAATGGTAGTGACTATCACATAGCAGGGAGACCTCATGCTAACACTTCTTAACAATGACACTGTCTTCAGCCTGAAGCCTTCACTGTTATCCAACAAACGGAGAGGCCACAATTCCTAGTATGTTTAATAGTTTCTTTTCCGTGGAAGAACAGAAAAAGGGCATCTTTCAAATCATCTGTCAGATTTCCTTCTTGTATATTGTAAACAAATTTCAACTTAATGAGAATAGTCTTAATTTTTTTTTGATTAAAAATGGCGGCTGAGCTCAATCAGTGAGGTTAAAACTGTCAACGTGGAAGCATTTCTAGTACCATTAACGTACAGTGTACATGGGAAGGATAATTATTTTAGAATAGGTTTGCTTCTCATTGGTTTTCATTTTCACTCTAGGGACTCCCCCCACCCCATATTTGAAAACATGGAGGAAGCGGGATTTCCTCTAGATGAGCAGTTTGTGTTTGCCTGGGGGAGCATAGCACGGCAGGTGCAGAAGGACTGTCAGGAGTCATGTTATTGTTATTATCAGTCTGCTAGGAGCAAGCGTAGGTAAGAGAGTAGACTCATCTGTCACTTTCATCAGTGGAAACCCTTGGAGACTAAGGACAGGTTACTTTCCTTATGATATTTTGTGTTAATTCGATGGTTTGTGTGTATTTGCTTGGTTCCCAGTTTACTCTGGTTTCTTTCTTCATCACAGTTGGAATGTTACTTGTGTTCTAAGTTCCTAACTTCTGGATGAACTATTTCCTAACTGGAAACTGCTCATATCCCAGGCCTTGATACGTCAAAATCGGCACTTAAGAATGTTTCTTGTTGCAATTTTTTTTTTGCCCTTCATTTAATTAAACACGGTACCTCAGTTAAATTGATTTTGTAATAGTCTGGGCTGTGAGTCGTTTAACTATATACAGTGCCTCAGCTCAGTTGATTTTGGTTAATAGTCTGTGTTGTGAGTTAAGCTGTTGGCATTCATAAATCATAATCAGCCGTGTGGTGGTGGCACGTGCCTTTAATCCTAGCACTCGGGAGGTGGAGGCAGGCGAATCTCTGTGAGTTCGAGACCAGCTTGGTTTATAAGAGCTAGTTCCGGGACAGGCTCCAAAGCTACAGAGAAACTGTCTAAAAAAACTAAAGCAAACCAAACCAAACCAAACAACAACAACAACCCCCCCCCAAAAAAAAGCCCATGTAGATCTTTAGTAAGAGAGTGGCTATCTAAAGGATAAACAGTTAAAAAGATTTGTGTACTCTGGCACCAGTTTTCTTTGTCAGTGTGGGCTTGTTTGTTTGTTTATTTATTTGCTTTGAATCAACATTTTCACCGGTACTACGTGTTGGGCATTGATACCACACACGTGGTCACCATTAATTGGACACGTGGATGATTGTCACCATCAACCATGTTACAGCAGAACGACTTTTGTGCTGACATGTAGGCTGGGTTCACTCAACTCTGAGTGATTCTCCCTGTCGTTTTGTGACCCCACTGGATCTATCCCAGGTAATGAAGGGGCTAACTTTTAAGCTACGCAGCTTGTCTGACACCCTCCTCAAACAATCGCTCAGCAGTTTGCACACCCATCTCTGCCCATGTGAAGAATGTTGTTAGATCTCATTTGTATTCAGTTTAACATTTTTCACTTCAGCATTTTTAAAGTTCTCAGATACAGTGGGAAGTAATAGCAGTGAAGTTGCCAGGATGGTAGGATTTCTGCCCTTTGCTAGCTTCATGAAGTCAAGCTTCCCTTTCCTATACAATGGGCCAAAGTACCGACCTGACTTAACAGTGTTTGCCTGAGACTCTATGTAAAGAACATTTGAATTTGTGTTTCCTGAATTTATTTATTTCTATTTTTGAAGAAAGGAGGATGGAAGGAGGTCTCAGCTGCTGATGGCACAGTGCCCACCAAATGGCGGCATACTTCACCTGGATGTTTAATGGCCGAGTGGAATAGATACTTGCCTAAGGGGTTGGGATGCTCTGGGCTTCTTATACATCACCTGCTGAATGCAGTACCTATCTAGTCTGCATTCCCACGATATGTAACGTGACCAGTACAGAGCTTGGCACATAGCAGCATTCCTGGATGCCCGGCATTACCACCATCTCATTTAACTTACTCACCAAGGAGCTGTCAGTATTTTATTGCAATTATACTTGTTCTGTGCTTGAGGAAGCAGAGTCTCAGCGAGGTCCCATAGCTAGTAAGGGGTTCAGCTGGGCCACAAGACTAATTTGTCCTTGGCTGAGTGAGTCTCTGCTCAGAACTACTCAGACATAGTCAAGAGTCTTGTGTATGATCATTATGGAGCCGAGACAAAAAATTACTGAAAACATTACATATTTTTAGATTGTTTTATAGTTAGATTACTTGTTTTGTAATACAGCCTTCATTTTTGAAAAAGGAATCCCTGAATCTGATAGAGTTGGATGTTATTACATGGCAACCCGAAACATTTGTAAACCTCTCCAAGTGTCTCTGTGATGCTTCGGAAGGCTAATTTGAAGATGAGAATTCATGGAAATTACTTTTAATGAATTTTGATTATGTTTTGAAAAGTTAATTATATCTTTAATTTCATTTAATTAGCCATGCATTTACAAATTATGGTATTAATTTTTAAAAAGCAAATTTACCTTTGAACTCAATTCTTTGACTTAGTATTTGTTAAAATTAACTTCACCTTCAATCAGATTTTCCTGTGCAGTGTTTAACTCCCACAGGGTGTTGTAGAAGAACCAATATTTTGCATTTTAGGCTTTAAAAACCCAAGATCAAGACCGAACAGTAACCAATCTTGAAGAAGTTATTAAACCTCGAATGTGTGCACACCACCACACCAACAAAGCAGATGGCCCACATTCTTGAGTGTCTCGGATTCTAGTGAGCCGCACAAGTCGCGGCCTCGCTGAGGATGTTTGGCAGGTCAATCTAAGACTTTTGCATGTAGTCTTATGATGTTACATCCCTCACAACCTTCCAGTGAGCAGAATGTGATGCTTCTGTCGTGTCCTTCAAGCTGGTGGAATTGGTCATTGATCTCACTGTATCAAAAATGAAGTCATGGGGCTGGAGAGATGGCTCAGAGGTTAAGAGCATTCATTGCCTACTCTTCCAAAGGTCCTGAGTTCAATTCCCAGCAACCACATGGTGGCTCACAACCATCTGTAATGGAGTCTGGTGCCCTCTTCTGGCCTGCATGCATAGACACAGACAGAATATTGTATACATAATAAAAAAATTAAAAAAATGAAGTCACAAACACAGGAACACCAATCAGTAGTAAATATGCCCATAGACTTTAGGCTTCTCTTAAGCGTGTTCCAACAAGCTGCTTTAAGGCTAAATTCCCCTCTCCTTCTGCTTGCCTTTCTGCCCTGGCCCATGTGGTATGACCCATGGGGCCCCTTGAATGTCTGGCACTCCTCGGTAGCTCATGTTTGGAATCTTTTTTTTTCTATGACACCCTTTCGTGCTCTGGATTTACCTCTGCTTTGATGCCTCAACTTTCTGCTGTTAGTCAAACATCCGCAATAAGATGAAGGGACTTAGAACGGGCAACTTAGCTTTCTGTAAGCAGAGGTTCGCTGGCTAGATCATATGTCTTGGTCCATGAGTGAAACCGCATGAATCAATCTTTAGGCTTTACACCTGATTTTTATTTCATGTACCTGTGCATTGCAAGTTCCACCCCAGGAACAGCACTTGAATGAACAAGTGACTGAAGAAGTAAAGCCTCAAGGGGGGAAGTCCAGAGAGGACATTCCTTAGAGGCCACTGTTATGTGAGCAGTCATCATGATACACTGTTTTTAGCAAACAGTTGATAGACAAAAGACCTGATGTGAAAGTTTTATACTCAATGCTGAGCACAAGGGAAGAAAAAGCATTTCTTCTTCTTCTTCTTCTTCTTCTTCTTCTTCTTCTTCTTCTTCTTCTTCTTCTTCTTCTTCTTCTTCTTCTTCTTCTTCTTCTTCTTCTTCCTCCTCCTCCTCCTCCTCCTCCTCCTCCTCCTCCTCCTTCTTCTTCTTCTTCTTCTTTTATTTTACTGGGGAGAGGCTGGGAAAGAGCTGCTGATCTGAGGCCAATAAGCACTCGAATCATTGTGTCAGGTAAGTTGATTCATAAGCGTACAGTGGTAGTGGGTATTTCCCAAATCCGATCTGGGTGTTCAGCTGAGTGCCCTGGCTCTCATCCCTCCTCACGGGCCTCTGGCAGATGCTGGTCCATGGAGAGCCGCTTTTATTTCCTTTTCTGAGATGGCTCTGGCTCTCTGATCTCTAGGTCTGATTAGCAGCCCCCACTCTCTTCTCAGTTTCTCTTCTCTTCTTTTTCTCCTTGGCTTTCCTCCTCTGAAACATTTCTTGAACCACTCCCATGAGCCTCTGCAGGTGCTCTGCGGCTGGGTAGGATGCAAGCCGGCGGGAGCGTGCAGAGGACAGAGCTGACTAATGGCTCCCTGGCTCCCTGGATCTAGTAAACAGATGCTGGGTGGTCGGCGCATGAGTGGGTGTTGATAGTGTACCACATCATTACAAAGGAAGAGACGGCGTCTAAAACACTGAGAACCATTTGCAGCGAAGATTGCACACTTTCCAAACAAGTCACTTGAGTAGGCAGGCCCCAACCAAACTGTTCGTAGGAGTCCTGTGACTGTGGCGAGGGCAGCCGGTTGCTAATCAGTTCCAAACATACCATTTCAGTACCCAGTATATTTTCTCGATTATTTCCTTCTCTGGAAAGTCATACTCAAGGCAAACATCAGAAAGAATGAAATACGGTGCTTTCTCTGGAGATGCCGTGGGATGGAGGGGTGTGACTGGTAGACTGGCCTCCCTGGAAGGGCTCCATGCTTAGTGTGGTCATTGCAGTATGATCTTCTCATATCTCCAGTATTTGCTAGCCTGTCTCTTACTGCTAGCAAAGCCGTCCAGCCGCCTTTAGGAGACTGATACACTGAGACCATGTCTTGGGCCTGCGTGTCTTCAGACCCGGCCCCGTCGTCGTGAATGCTGGGAGAGTGAGGTGGAAAGCCCAGCTCACTCAGCATTTTCTCTGCAATAACAATATAACCACTTATTGGATCATTTATTTATGGCAAGAGCTAAAGTAAAGGTCTTAGGACTTTTAGGAATTTATGGAGAATATTAAGGAAAGTATGGAGAGAAAATTAGATATTGCTAAGTTAAAACTGATGAATTTCCTAAAATTTTCCATTTGTTTTTTTTAATTTTTTTCCCCCTTTGGAGCTCAGCTGGCCAAAGAAAATCTTTCAGTAGCCTCAAGGGTAACGATTCTTGACAGGATTGGGTTTATAAACCTGAGTGTGATTCAGTGAGATGGTCCCACTAAGAAAACTTTCAAACCTATGTAGGATCCACATTTGCAACAAACCCGTAATAATTTAGCTGTTAACTTGTGACTTTTAGTTCTGAATGCAAAATGGAGATTATATGCTATGGACATGTGTTTCCCTTGTTCTTGATTTGAGATTAAAAAAAATCAAGAAGATAATAGTGTGAGTATGTTGTTATGAACAAAACAAGTGTTTCTCTGGGTTAGGAACTGTCACTGCGCGATCAACAGGAGAGAGACTTTGCAGGGTTTATCCAAGGTTGTTCCAGCCCCCAGCCCCCTGTTAGTCTTGATACAAAAGAGTCTGTTTCTCTTAATTTACTTGTGGTGCTGGGATTGAACCCAGGGTTTGACCTTGCTAGGCTACATCCCTGTCCCTTTTAAAATAAGACAGAATCTCACTGTGTAATTTGGGCTGATCTGGATCACTTGGTCTTCCTGCTTTACCTTCTTAATGCTGGGATTATAGAATTGTGCGACCCCCCGAAAGCATCTATAATAGCTCTGCACACAGAGTACCGAGGGTCAATGTGAGACACCTTCTAATCCTGAGGTGTGGCCTTCTATATAAATATTTTCATAAGTATTTATCTACTCGACATCTGTCAGTGCGGCACAGTGTAATCGTACCCATATGCTCTGCTGTATGACATAGAAGGGGGACTTCATGCAGGCAGGGCTGACTGCTGATTCGTGTCTCTCCTACTTGGGGCAGCCCAGGCTCCAAGTGTTTTTTTTTTGTTTGTTTGTTTTTTTTCACTGACAAGATGGGCCTTGTACTATATTTATAATATTAAATATAATATTAAATCCCCTTTCTACTTTCTCCTTCACTAGTAGTAGTTTAAATAGCAGCATCAACGGTGGTACTAGTACTCATTGTGAAATACATGTACCATTTATAGCCACACACATTTACTAGGCCATTTGATCTTTTCCCTGTATTCAGTTAAATAGCTTCTATGGTTATCATCGTTTAACAGATGAAATCAGAATGCACAGAATAGGTAGCCTCCTGAAGACCAGACAGGCCACAGGGGAAACTTCTGGAACACAAACTTCCTTGTCTGTTTAGTTCTCTCCCTGCCCCCATGCCTCTCAGGATAATTCTTTCTGAGAGCTGGGCTGTGCATGTAGGCATGTTGGCATGTAGCATGGTCTCCAATTCCAGCAGCTTCTGGGGCCCTTGTCTATCCTGTGTGGGATCTGTGATTCCTATTTACTTTTTCTGTTCGTGTGAGAGTGTGTACATGTATACACATGTACACACACATGTACATACACATGTACACACACATGAATTTTCCTCTTTCTTTTCAGGTCAAGTACAAAAGAGATTTTGAAGAAAGCAAAGGGAGGGGCTTCAGCATCGTCACGGATACTCCTGAGTTGCAGAGACTGAAGAGGACCCAGGAACAAATCAGTAATGTAGGTGCTGCTTTTCTCGATACGGGGCGACTCTGGGATGCGTCTCTGGATGGGAATGGAGCGCGAGTGTGAAGTGTATCTGTTGCTGAGTGGTGTTCAGTCTGCTCATAAAATGTGCCAACTTCACCTATTAAAGCTTTGCCCTCAGATTTCCTCACAGTTATCTCTCTACAGCCAACCAGTTATAATTCAGTATTTTATTCATATAGTTTGAATATCTCCAAGCCTTCGAATTTGGTCAAAAGTAAATGTTTGTAATTTAAAATTCTAACAGTTTTTTTTCCTGTAGATCACCATATAAAGTTAATACATAGTTTGCGTCTATTTAAAAAAATCTGTTTTTTTTCTAATTATGTGTTTACTTTAGATATCTGTTAATCATATGTTACATCTAATTTTAGAAATAAACATTTGTATATGTAGTTACTTTCTACTTGGAAGTCATATCTTTTTAGTAATGTATTTTCCAAAATAACAAAAATTGGGACTGGCAGAAGTCCAAGGCACATTAGAATGTGAATTTAGTACTTAGTAAAGCTGGCTAAATGGTTCATTCTTAACTTTTGTAGTTCATATTTGTGATTGTATTTCTTCCAAGGTATTTTATGAAATGTGTCAAAACGTATTTCTCTGCAAAGGAGTAGTTTAACGTTGAATTCCAGAATGGAAATCGACAGTCGTGTATGATATAGTTGTGAACAAACATGCAAAGCTCATACCACTATTTCATGATATGGTGGCTATCACTTGTACAGGTATTGTAAGTGTGTATATGTACGTACTTGTGTATGTAGATGTTATAAGTAATATAGCCCTAATTTCTAGGAAATGCTTACAGTTAGCAGATACATTTAAATTTACTGATTTGGGGGCTTGGTCATGAGATACATGCACATATATGTATATTTACACTCACATACTAGTTCAACTAGAGTTCAACATGTAATTTAAGAAAATGTTAGTTGTCAAAAATTCAAGAACAGGAATATTTGATGATTAAGATGGATTTCAGGGCTGGGAAGAGGCCTTTCTTTTCATCACATCCCCTAAGGTTTACCTTGTTTGGTCTTTATGTGGACATTTTATATTAGAATTGACTTTTTCATTTAGAGTGAAGAAGCTGACTTCCAAGATCTGATGATATCCATCGTTTGGTTTTTCTTACGACTCTTTGGACTTCCAAAAAAGAATCATAGAAATAATCACCCTCATTTTTCTCCCATTCGTTCTTTTCTCAAATCAAAACACTATTCTTGCTTGAAAACACAAACTATGGGTGTATTTCATGGATAGTTCTGCTCAGAGCTTTAAAATGTTGTACACACTACAGTTCTATCTCAAATGTTCAACTGGCATAGAAACTTAATCCTCAAAGAGCTAAACAACTCTACTTAAGACATCCACGTGACAGCTAACATGAGGATTGCAGCTCATTCAAAGGTAAGCCTTTTCATGTATTTTCAAATTAAGTCTGTGTTCATAAGTAATTAGAAAATGACTGATCATTTCGCCAAACTTTATCATTAGCAGGAATATACTTTATATTCAATGCCAGAAGTCGTTTGCAGATCCATTCTTCATCATGCCAAACCCCTTACGATGCAGGTATGTATTAATCTATAATTGTCATGTACATTGCAGTCTGTTCAAACAACAATGAGGCAAAGAGTAGTCAGCTTTAAAAGCATCCAATTCAGACCATATCTTAAAGCCATTCCAGCCGGGCGGTGGTGGCGCACGCCTTTAATCCCAGCACTCGGGAGGCAGAGGCAGGCGGATCTCTGTGAGTTCGAGACCAGCCTGGTCTACAAGAGCTAGTTCCAGGACAGGATCCAAACCCACGGAGAAACCCTGTCTCGGAAAACAAAAACAAACAAAGCCATTCCACTTCTGCATGCTCTTGGTGTCAGCAATTGTAGTAATTGCAGTAGTTGTTCATTTAACCATGATGAGGTCTGTCAGCGACTGGATTACAGTAAAGGAAAGATTTTACACTATTTCTATTAAGACTCTACTTTAAATTTTTTTAATTGAAAAGTTTTGTTTTTCATTTTATATACCAAACACAGTTCCCTTCTCTCCCCTCCTTCCTCTGCCTCCTACACTTCCCCCACCCAAGCCCCCATCCACTCACCGGAAAATGTAGGGACTCCCATGGCATATCAAGTTGAGGCAGGACCAAGCCCCTCCCCCCACATCACTGCTGAGCAAGGTATAGGGAATGGGCTCCAAAAAGCCAGTTCATGCACTGGAAATAAATCCTGGTCTCCTACTTCGGAAGAACGGAAGCTGCAGAATATTCTGAGGTCTGGTGAATTTATTTCTCATTTATCAGACCACAACTTCATAAGTTTCTTCTGTTCTGCACTGGGTTTTTCCACATTATCCCAGAGTCTCTTGCTGTTTAAAAATCCAGGTTGATCTGAAAACCGCCATGTTGGTTATTCTAGTTTTCCAGACCACTTTCATTTAAGCTCACTGAACAACATTCAGGCAAAACCCACACAGATAATTTTGAGTGCGACCTGGGTTATTTCCGTTTTGAGAGAAATAAGTGAGCAAGTGTCTAAACTGGGAATACTCTAGAATCTTCCTGCTAGAGATGGTTGGGTGGGGCTCATCCTGGTGACCAGAAGAGATGAGGGTTGTGCGTTGAGTCTTCCATTAGACCCCAGGTGATGGGGGAAGCTGAGTGATCATTGTAGTCTATATTTTTCTTTTTGATCTGCTTTATAGAATATATTTCCAGCTCATTTTACCTTTGGATATATTTAGTGGCTCTTTCTAAGCTGCTGTTAATCTCCTTTGGACTGAGGAAAGTATAAAGACATGAAGCTGTGAATTTAATAACTCCGAGGTGTTTGGGGTAATATGTTATGGATGAGTGGGCATTTTTGATTGCTTGTGTGTGTCTGTCACTGTTATGAAAAATTTTCAGGCACTCTCATGTTCATTTGTCTAGGAACTGAAGCCATTTGGAAATACCCGCTCAGTCTGCAAATGCTATGGGGGTGTGGTATAAAGAAAACCCTAAATTTCAAATTTTGAGTAATAAAAGGAGTAAATATGGGTTAGCTCTGCCTCCTTTGTTTTGATATCCATAATGACAACATAGTGAACATGGGGGATTTATTAAGTACTGACATTTGAAGTGCTTCTGCCACATTACCCAGGATAACAGCAGAAAGGACAAGAAAAGAGGTGGAGTTTGGAATTTACTTACCTATAGGAAAGAAGCAGAACTGGGCTTTTAAAATAGCGTTCTCCTTTTTCCCAGTGATGTTCTGTTGATGTCTTCATTTTAGTTTAAGATGTTCATATCAGAGGAACTTTGACTGACTTTGTTTATTTCATGGGATTAGAGTTTTTTTTTTTTTTTTTAATGGGAAGTCAGGATATTCAGCTGAAAAATTTAACCGAGGGCAATGTTTACAAGTTCAGGTTTATTTCAAGTCTATCTGCAGCGGCCTGCTGCTGGGGAGCTCTGTGGGAAGTTCTGTCTTAGCATCTCAGGGTTCTATGGGTGTTCACAATTAAGTCACTCAGTTGTCATATGGCTCCTTTTGTCCCCAGTTCTTACCTGTTTTAGCATGTTTATTAACCATAGTTTAGGAAGGTACATGTACAGAAGTGAATAGAGGAATATTGTGCCTTTGGGGAGCATTAAAGGGCATGTAATCTCGTCCATGTAGAGATTGCTGTTACAGCTCTAGTTTCAGGTGGTTCCCACCCTCCAACCTCTAAACAGAGCGAGCCTTCAGGGTACGTGCAACAGGGTGACAAAGTGATGTGTTCAGCACCCATCATTCAGGGTACACGCAACAGGGTGGCAAGGCAGTGTGTTCAGCACGTGTCGCAGGAACTCGGTGTGGCCCGCCAGAGGTGACGGATGTATTTCCTTGCACCTGCTCATGCCCACATAGAAGCTGCACTTTCCATCACCTCACACAGTCTAGGGATAAATTGGGAAATAAAATGGCAAACTATAGCTCCAGGAGGTTTTGATAGCCTTCATGATGTAGATAAAAGCTAGGTGTTTATTTTCTAGTTTATCATAGGTGGGAGAAAAGTATCATATGAAGAGGAAAGAAAAAGAAACCAATAAGAGAGTCCTAGACTTTCACAGACAGATAGAAACAGTAAGTTTACCATGATCAGATCTGCCTGCGTTTGTGCCTGTCCTTGATGCACAGCGGGAAGAGTTTTGTGTGCCTACACGCGTGCCTTTACACTACTGCCTACCCGACTATTTCTCCTACTCTGGGAGTGCCTACACTTTTGATTATGTATCCTGTTTTGCAACTATGCTCTTTTTTTTTTCTGTCACTTGCAACCCAGCATACCCATTCATAAGAAAAGCTTGCTTGCTTTGCAAGAAAAGCTAAGTTCAAAAGCTGTCTGTAATTTGATACTGAAATGTAATTAATTCTAACTCTTTTGATATAGCCACATAAATTTTCATTGACTTAGAATGTAAAATAAATTATACGCCCATTAATAAACTCACAAGGACACTGCTGATTTAGTTCCCCGAGACTTTATGAGTTAGCTTCAGAAATATTGGATTATTGGAACTAAATAATTGAATACAGTGTCTATGGACTATTAAAAGATTTGATTCAAAGTTAAGCTGAATGTGAGGGTGCTCGTGAGAGGGTAGGGACGATTATCTGGGGATTTGGTCTCTGTTTGTAATTTAAATAAATCATTTTGACAGAGACTGACTGTAACCATGTTCAGCTGCCGACAGTGTGAAATTGAGTTGTATGGTGGGCAGAAGACAAGCAGTCAAGAGAAATCCCCAAAGGTAAAATTTGTTATGTAATTGGGTCAACTCATGCATGAGAAATGCATGCTAATTGTAAACTCGTGGCAAAATTATCCTGTAGGAGGCAATTAGGTCTTAGATGAATCCAAACAACGGACACAGGGTAACTTGCTTTCTTTCTGCACACAGCAAACATCGAAGCAGTTTTTGAAAGGAGAGAAAGATAAAAATTAGAAAGTCATGCAGCGTACAAATGGATTTTTTTTGGTCAATTTTCCTCCTTATATAAGAAATATAACATGCATCATTAAGTAAAAATTTACATGAAGGCTATTGATTTTAAGGCGTCCAGTGCACCAGTGTGTAGGAAGAACGGGGTGGTATTTTGTTCCAACCCTTTGCCAGTTTTATTAACATAATCAATTAGTTATGAAGTTGATAGCTAAGAAATAAGCCCTTGAAGGCAAGCGTTTTTAGAGTGAGCCTCTGTGTTGCTTTAACAGCCTGAATTTTACCTCCAACTCATCCGCACTAGTAACTCTGATGTAATCTGACGCAGCGGTGGGTCAGTAGCGCTTTCTGAAGGCAGAGATCAAGCATGTCAGAGAAAGCCGTGGGACAACAGCACATACTTCTCTTATAATGCCTAACACATGTTCACGAATAGCTTGTGCCCTCGGAACACTTTGACACACTGTTTAATTAGACTCTCTGAACAACCTCTCTCCTCAGGGGAAGGGTCTCTGTGAGGAATACTTAGACTTTCCTGAGAAAACTAGATGGAAAATTACCTTTTGGCCTTTCCTTTCCTGCCCATGGCCTCCCTCACACCTGGCTTTGCTTTATTTTTTTCATGTAGGGCAGAACTTCAAAGGCGGATCTTTGCTTTTTATCCCCAATTTTTTAACCACAGTCACTTAAAGAAACAAATATGTCTCAGGCCAGTAATTACTTGTGCATGCGCAGAAGAGGGGTTCTCGCTAAACAGCTTTGTCTTGAGGGGCGGTTTGAGAACAGCCACCACAGTATGGGAATTAGCACCTGCGACTTCTGCCTGGAGCCAGAGGAAGGATCCAGAGCGTCCTGAGGTGCTGCTTTTGCGAAAGTCTGTCTCCCCATTTCTTTTCCTTCCGTCTCTCCCTATCTAGTCTCTCTCCCTGACTCATTTCTGCCGTAGCGCCATATTTGATTTTTTTCTCCTCCCAAGCTCCTCCTGCTCTTTCCATTGTATCATAAACACTGTTGTCAGAGGACTCTTTCCAAAGTATCTGCTTCGTCAAGGTCTTGCTGTGACCGTTAAACAACCCTCCTTTGGAACTCCCCTCCAAGCAGGATGAAGTCTAATCTTCTATGTCCTTTATCAGACTCTAACGACCTTCCACAATTGCCTGAACTATTTCCGGCCTTATCTTCCATAGCTTGTCAACACTGTTTGCCCATTTCTTCTAGGCCTGGACTCTAATTTGTTGTGGACTTTCCTGTGAGTCATTCCTCTTGCTTAGTCCAATCTGACACTATTGGGAAATGAAGTCCTGCCCCCGGGTCCCCATGTGCCCTCACCAGGCACGGGGTGATGTCCCTCACCTCTGGGATAGTTACGGTGCTCTGAGGAAAGAGTTTAGTCCCTTTATGCAGTCATTTCCACGTTGTATTTCTCATGTTGGTTGGTTCTAATTAGTATTTTATGTGCCTAATCATCTTGCTTCTTTACCTTCAAGAGAATGAAGATTCTGTACGCTTTTGTTTATTGTTTTTTAATCTCCAAGAATACACAGCACAGGACATTGTCTTCTTTATTCAGGACATGTCCCTCCCCCTTAGTTGGGTTTCTGGAGTAGAGTCTTGATTGTTCTTGCTCCATTCCAGGCTGTTCTCCACGCGTTTCTTGCAAACTATCCCTAAAATGAATGAACTTTTGCTTGTGTCATGGTTTCTCTTGGAATCTAGCTGTGGCTCCCTACCGCCTTCAGGAAAAAAATGCAAAATACTTTACATAGAAAGTAAGGCTACCAGTTTAGCAAGCGCTGAAACTTGGAGCTTTGGTGGCTGTCTTATGGAGCTCTGTGGACTTATGCTTCTGATGAGAAAGTTCCTTGCCTCTTCTGTGCACACGCTCAGTGGTTCCCTTTTCATTCCTGACTTGCTTTCTATCTTGCTGTTCTTGTCACTGGCTTCCACAGAACCACTGGCGTTTTCTCCTCTGCCCCATGTTGGACTTCAGAAAGGTGTGCTGTAGCACCATGCTAAACTGGAGAACAAAGGAATTGACACCTGCCCCATTTTGGACCAGTTTGCTTTGGCTTTCTACATACTTGTCAGTCCTGGCTCATAAAATCTCTCCTAGGACAAATGCTACAGTAAACGGAGGACTAATCTGTTCTTTCTTTCTTTCTTTCTTTCTTTCTTTCTTTCTTTCTTTCTTTCTTTCTTTGTTTCTCTCCTTCTTTCTTTCTTAAAAAACTAATTAATCAGTTCGTTGACTGCTGTTCCCCCCCCCCTCTCCTCCCAGTCATTACCCCCCTCCCCTCTGTTCCCACTCTCCAATTCACTCCTCCTCCTTTTCTATTTAGGAAAGAGCAGGCATCCCATGGATACCCACAAAACCTGGCATATCAAGTTGCAGTAAGACTAAGCACCTCCCCATGTATTAAGGCTGGGCAAGGTGACTGACTTTGTGTGAGAAGTAGGTCCCAAAAGCCAACAAAATAGTCAGAGTATAAGATATCCAGTGGCCACACTGGTGCCTGGTATATAGTCCATGCCCATTGTGTATTGAATAACCAAATGAAGTAATACTTTGTAAAATAGTAATGTATTTTAAGTATTCTTTCTTATCAAAACTCCTATTTAGAAAGGTCTTTAGTTTTAGAAGTTACTTTGAATTTTGTCATTCTTGTTTATATTGCTTGATAATACCTATTTTGTGTGTCTGTGTGTGTGCTACTTAAATACGTGGCAACTTCTATAGTTTTATTGAATGATTATAGCAATACTTCTTCAGTAAAATATGGTCAATGCCTTCCTACTGTGTCACCTAAGAATTTAATTATTTTGAAAATGAGAGGACTACCCCTGTTCTAGAACACTGTGGCCAGAGTGCCAAACTAAATAAGTAACTAAACATAACCACAACCACCACCAATAAAACAAACAAAAACTCCGCAACAAAACCCACAACAGATTAGATCTTACTTCACTTGTATACAGTTTTCTCATCGCCCTGGCAATTCCTGTAGCAGCCACGGAAGGGAGAAAAGATTTATTCTGCTCAGAGGTTACACACCATCACTGTGGGGAAGTCAAGGAGAGCAGCCAAAGCCATGGTGGTGGAAGCTTCTTACAATATAGGTTTTTTCAGACCATGGCAATTCAAGAAGCTGAGAGCTCTAGTCACCTTCAAGGTCTGCCCTTGTTGGTGTGTGTATGCCAGCTGGGTACTGTGTCCCAGATGTCAATAACCTTCCAAATCAGTCCTACTAGCTGGGGATCAAGTATTTGAATGCAGTAGCCTCAAGGTAGGAAGAACATATCACATTCAGGCCATAATGAGTTGATATCACAAAATTCCACAGGCTGGATGCTTCATACAACAGAAGTTTATTTTTTCACTGGTCTAGAGCCTGGGCATGCTCGGTCAAGGCTGAGTGGGGTTGGGCTCTGGTGAGGATTTTCTTGCTGGCTTGTAAACTATCAGTGTCTCCTCCTTGTGTATTTATGTGAGCTTTCTTTGTATGCAGGTGTGTGTGTGTGTGTGTAGCTCTGACATCTCCTCTTCTCAAAGGGCATTGGTCCAATGAGATTGAGGCTCTCCCCTTATGACCTCATTTAACTTAAGTTTAGATCTATCTATCTATCTATCTATCTATCTATCTATCTATCTATCTATCTATCATCTATCTATCTATCATCTATCTATCTTCTATTCATTATCTATCTATCTATCTATCTATCTATCTATCTATCTATCTAGCTAGCTAACTATCTATCTACCTACCTATCTAATTATTATTAATTAATATTATTGTTGTTTTGGACAGGGTTTCTTTGTTTAACAGCCCTAGAACTCTCTCTGTAGACCAGGCTGGCCTTGTACTCACAAAGATCCGCCTGTCTCTGCCTCTCGAGTGCTTGGATTAAAGGTGTGTGCCACTGCTGCCCAGCGGTGAGACTGTAGTGAGATTTTTGAGGACAAGGTGAAGTTCAAGGTTTTTGTTGTCTTGGGTTTTGTGTTAAGTTTGTCTTGGTTTTGGATTTAGAATCAGGGTCTCTCCTTGTTTCTCAGGCTAACCTCAAATCCCTGTGTTCAGACTAAGACTATAGGCATGGCCTATTGTACTTCATGTTTATGTTTGAAACCTTTAAACAAGTGCTTTGTCTATAAAGAATGAGTTAGAAGTAGAAATTGCCTTCCCAAGTTAAGTGTCTTACATGAGGTTAGAAGATAGGAAATATGAGAAATAAAATAGGCATGACCCTTGACCTCTGGAAGCTTGTAGTCTCTGGAAGGCTAAAATGTAATTGTTGTAGCAACACTTTACACTAAGTTAGACAACGTATCTCCGCAGCTGCAATTAATGCTGAGTAGAGGGTAATGCTGGCTCACACTGTTAATATGAGAAGACGGACTAGCCTGTGTTTGGGAGAAGAAGAAATGGAACTTTTGACCTTACTATTTAAAAACTATTTCCAGAGGATTCTACCCGGGGACTGGGGAGATAGCTCAGTAGGTAAGAGTACTTGTGCAAATCCTCGGAATCCTTGTAATGGCTGGGTGTGGTTGAGCATGCCTGTAACTCCAGTACTGTGGACAGCAGAGAGAAGAGACATCTGGGGTTTGCTGGCCTCCAGTGGAGTTCCCGGTTCAGTGAGAAATCCTGTCTCCAGGGAATGAGGTGGACAGTGACAGAGCCCGAGCTCAGTGTTCTCCTCTGCCCTCTGCTTGAACACAGCGTGTACACCCACAAACACATATATACATCTCTCTCTCTCTCTCTCTCTCTCTCTCTCTCTCTCTCTCTCTCTCTCTCTCACACACACACACACACACACACACAACTTTTGCTGAGTGGCTTACTCTTGTAAAGTAGTAGGTGCTGGGTTTTTTTTTATTTATTTATTTTTTATTTTTCTGTATCTATTTTCTCAATTTCCCGTTTACCTGTCAGCATTGGTTTCTGAAACTACTTCAAACTAAATCAAAGCCCCTAAATTTCTTAGCAGGGGTATAAAACAGGAAATGTAAATTTCCTCAACAGAACAAAACACAGCGTTTAATCAAATCAGACTATTATTCATAAAATGGCACAAATGTTTAATTATGGAAAAGTATTGGTCAGTTTGTTAATTTAAAGATGGCTAAAAGAATATAATGATATGTATTTTCACATACAAATATTCAGCATATACTTTCTCTATGTTTGCTTTTGTGCTTATGAAAAATTAGAAAAAAATTAGAAAAGTCAAATTATGAATATTTTTCATTTCTCTCATTTCCCCCTCCTGTCTGTAGAGTAGTACTTTTACATCTTGAGTTTTTTTTAACATCTGAGGACTT
The DNA here is from genome assembly GCF_014885135.2 of Alexandromys fortis. Lineage (NCBI taxonomy): Eukaryota > Metazoa > Chordata > Mammalia > Rodentia > Cricetidae > Alexandromys > Alexandromys fortis. The sequence continues at coordinate 1,536,644 of NW_026067958.1, read as the reverse complement.
TAAGAAAACATTTTGCACTTTAAAGACATATTTATAAGTGAATTAGCTCTCTAGGTGTGGATGCTGCGTTTCCCTGCGTGCGGGGGGAGGGGCTGTACGTGCACATTTGCGTCGTGCGCATTTGCGTGGGGAACCGGTGTTGGAGATGTCAGCACTCGTTTGTGCCGTTTGGTTTCCACCTTCAGTGTTCTTGGCCCGGTCTGTGCTGACAACGAACCCCTGGGATATCCCCTCGGTGCTTTGGGGTCTTTTCCTGCCAAATATTGTTCTCGTGCAAGATTAAATGGCTGAATCAGTGTGGCCTGAATCTTGATCCTGCTGAGAATATTAAGGCTCCCGCGGGCTGTAATACAGATTGGCTGGCGAGAGCTCTGCTGGAGAAATAAACTGAGTTTCTCTAAATGAATCTAACAACTGCTGTGAACCTTTGTGTGCCCTGCAGCATGAGTGTGCTGCTGGCAGTTAACCATTTATTGCCCTCATTTTCTCCCAAAGTTGCTCCGGTCCACCCCCGTGCATGGATTGTAAACACGTTCAGAACTTTATTTCACATTCATTTTCTGCCAGATAAGCCATTCGAGACATTAAATTACTAAGTACTCTGAAGGGTTAGTCCCTATTTACTCTCTTTCCTGAAGGAGGAAAACCATATTTTGTGTGCTTACAGAATAAGAGGTCTGTGGTGTCACTAAGGGAACTCAGTTGGCCACGTCACCCCATTCTTTAGAGTAGAGGGGCTAACTTCACACATTCTGAGCACAGGCTTAATGCCAAAGGTCAGAAGCATATGGCATACTTGGCCTCTGCAGGACTGATGCAGAAATTATTCACAGGACTTCCAGACTTGATTCCATTGCTATTTGTGCTTATAGGGCTAGATTAAAACTGATAAAAATTCTAAATTCTGCAGAGGTGATGGTGCTTCAGCAATGGGATAAATTCAAAGGTCATGGAGAACAGTGGCAGACTTAAAGTCTAATGTGAAAATAAAGGTATGCCAGGTTGTCTTTGTTCTTCTGTATGAATCTGGTGATCTCTATTTTGGGTTCTTTTTCCTGACTTACATACAGAGAGTGTCCTCAGTCTGCCCACGGAGCGAGCCCTCATCCCATCTGCTCCACACATTATTCCCACTTGTCTCCCGGCACCTTGTGTGTTTGCGTGTGTGTGCATCTGTGTGTGCATTTGTGTGTGTTTTGTGCATCTGTGTGTATGTATGTTTGTGCATCTGTGTGTTTTGTGTATCTGTGTATGTTTGTGCATCTATGTGTATGTGTGTTTGTGCATATGTGTGTGTGTATCTTGTGTGAGGGATGGTTTAGGGAACTTGTCTGCGACTGTGACTTGCGAATGGCTAAGCACACCACCATCATAATAAACAGCTATTAAATCCATCGGAGCTGTTTCAAATGTTTGCAGATGGTGCCACAGGTTATTATTACTGGGGATGTAATGTATGTTTTTAGTTTAACATTTCTGCGTGTGTGTGTGTGTGTGTGTGTGCATGTGTGTGTACACAGGTGTGTTGCTCATATGCCACAGTACACATGCAGAGGTCAGAGGACAACCTACTTATATAATTTATATAGAGACAGAGGCAGGAACTAGAGAAGTGACTCAAAGAGTAACAAGGAGGACTGGACTTCAATTCACCACTCCAACTTCAAGGATCCCATGCTCTCATCTGGCCTTTACAGGCTTGTGCGCCCCCCCACACCCTAAAACAGCCCCCACTACAGATAAATCTTAAAAGTAAAGCAGACAGGACTAGTGCTTATTTGGGACATTCTGCTGACCTCATAAGATACCCCGGCCTGCTCTCAGCCTAGCAAACGAGGGGATGAGGATGTGAAAATCCCTCCTAAATGGAGGTCTGTGTTTTTTCAGTGCTTTGAGAGCTAGCCTGAATCCCCCAGACTCCATCAGAGACTTGGAAATAGCACTGACATGTTCTGACCTTTAATCTAATTTGCTATTTATTTTGAATACATGACTTTTGAGTCTCATGGGTAGATATTACTGAAGTTTGTAGTCATTCAGAAATATACTTTGAAGGCATATTCATAAAAAGACCCAAAGTGTTAAACTGCAAGTTCTCCAAAATCTCATCAATAACTCAAAAACTGCATCCCTTCTTGTGGAAAAAAAGAATAAATGTGTCATCTTAGTTAGATGCCACTGGGATTTCTTTGTCTATAATACTTGATTCCAGTCTCCTGGTTTTAAGAATGTATACCTGTTTAAAATATGAACTGTATTACACATTCAAAATGGTATATAGAGACTTGTATCCAGTGTACAGTGGTAAAAAAAAAGAACGTTGTACATGCCACCCAGCTCAAGAGATAGAACACTTAAAAAGTCTTCCCCTGGGAAAAGAATGAAGGCTAACCCCTTGGCTAGCTACTAGCCACACAAGCTTCCTCTTCTGTCCATCCGTCCGTCCGTCCATCCATCCATCCATTTATCCATTGAATAGATTACCTAGCTATATAAAATAATCTGCCTGCCTATCTTCTATGTATCATTTATCCATCTATCTATCATCTATCTATCTATCTATCTATCTATCTATCTATCTATCTATCTATCTATCTATCTATCTTCTTTCTTCATTTTGAGATAGAGTCTTTCTGTGTTACATATACTGGCCTCAAACTCATGATCTTTTTGCCTTAGCCTTTGAAGTTCAGGAATTAAAGGCCTTCACCATCATCTATGACTCTTTGGGTTCCTGAGCAGCAGAAATTTTCCTTGTGAGATGGTGAAAACTTATGTTCACATGGACATCCCGTTCCCATGTTTGGAGTAATATATGACTTTTGGTGAAAACATGATGACTTCTTGTACTACCAAAGCGTATACAGTCTGTAAGGTTACCCAACATTGCTTACTTCTTCCTCATTTGGCTGTGTAGAATTCAGGTTTGTGTCCGTCAAACACTGTCTTTGATACCTCTCTGTGGGCGTGAAATAGGTGTGTGGGACAGCTTTTTTTTTTTTTAAATATTCCAGTTAAGGTCTTCCCTTATTAATATAGTCAGCATAGAGGAGGCAGGTTGAAGGGCTTCTGCAGCCCAGCATTTGGAATGAAGAAGCAGGAGGATCACAATGGGGCCAGCTTAGGTTGCACAGTAAGACTTTAGACATTGTTTCATATTTGTTATTTCATTTTTCATCATTGTCTATGCAGCATTTATCTTCTAGGATTTTGGCAGCCATGTTATGTGTTTTCTCTGAAGTCTTGTGCTATAGGGCAAATACCAAAGATAGTGTCTTTTGCTGATGCAGAAATTTGATTCTTCCTAAATGGCATCTTTGGAGGCCACATGGGTGATCTTAGGACCATATTTCAAAGTTTCAGATTTCTTAACAGTAGGTACTGACCTTTCTGTCATTCACTTAGACTCTCCCTGTGAACTATTCCCGAGTGTGTTGGGATATAGGGAGGCTTTGCATTGCCCCTGGCATCTCCAGTGAGGTTTATATGTGATATGATGAAAAGGTTTAATCCTACCTCTCCGTCAGGATGATTACCTTTCCTGACCCATTTTATTGCAAGGTTCCCGTTCTGTGCTTAGCACCATGTGAGGGGCTGTGGGTGCAAGGTCTGTACACAGTCCTCAGCTGGGATCACAGAACATAGCCTGGGGCAGAGGTTGGCAGACAGGCGAGACTGTAGGGATTCAGAGTGCAGAAGGGCCTTCCTCCAGTCTGGAGTGTGGTGGTGGCCATAGGTAAGTGACAGATGAGGCTGTGACGTGAGTTCTTAAGGAGTAAGCAGAAGCTGTCTCGGTGAGGAGAGGAGAGCACCAGAACACCGCCCACCTACGGGAGTCAGGAATGAGGCTGTGCAATATGTTTATGTGCCACAGAGGCTAATTTTATCCTGAAGGGATAACTAAAAATGTTTTATTGGGGTAACAATTTAGATTTTAGGATCACTATTTGTTTTAATGAATGTTGGGAGGCCATTACCTAGTACTGCTGTAACTTGGCCCCTTCTGGGCTGGATTTTGCTGTAATTCTCACCGTTGAATTCTGGGATTCCTTAGGTCTGAAAATTGAGCTTGGGGTGATTATAGCCTCAGTATTTGTAAATGTATGTTTTGAAAGCTAAAAGGAAAAATGTATGTTTTATTCACATCTGTATGTTTAAGCCATAGAAATATTTAAAAAGTAACTTGGACAATTTTATTGCATGGATTTAGAATTGAACAACAAACATTGAACTAAGGTGTCTGGACGGTATGTAATTAGGACAATGGATTTACTCTCTGACTGTGATACAAGTGCATCCCAGACAGTCGCAGGTTGGCAGGTTTGAGAGTGTAAACCCACATAAATATGTATGCATCTAACATTCCATGTAGGGCTGTATTCCTTCTCAACCAAATGTAGAGAGAAGCCTCAGTTAACGAAAGTATCTGAAATGTGGGCTGTTCTTGTAAACCTATTATTATGCCAACATATACATTAAGCTAAACTTTTGTTCTTGTGAATGCGATTTCTAAATGCTGGGTGATAAACTGCACTTCAGTTGGCTTTGGCACAGACATTAGCTATCTCTTGCTTATAACACAGACCAGACACCCTAGGCAGTGTCCACCACAGATTAGCATAGTGGACAGAGATGCTGCAGACACGTCCCTCGGTCCTTGTTGTTACTGGGATGATGGGGATATCTTTCTGGGACCTGTTTATAAAGATACCTCTTTAAGATCATTTTAGTTTGGATTTCTAAAGTCAGAATGTAAATAAATAAAAATCTTAGTAATTGGATAGTTTCAAATAACTTCTTTTGGTGTGTGCAGGGAACTGTGTACCTGATCCTAGTTAAAAACAAGGGAAGTTAGTTTTGCCTTGTAGCAAGATGTGGGGAAGACTAAAGAAATGGCTCCTCCCAGTGTGGGGACTATGTGAGAAGTTGGCAAGGTCACTCCTCCTGTGCACAATGCCTACTTCAGCCAGGCACTGCATCTCAGTCCCTATGTCTGTCTTTTCCCACATCTCACACGGGAATGGTGATATCTGATGCTTGTTTTAAGTTGGGAGGATCAATGAAAGCATGATGGGAAACCCTTTGTGTGATTCCAAAGAAAGGCCCTCCACTGAAAATATGAAGTTGAACCCACTCTGTGGAGACACCGGCATGGAGGAGGGATGACCGGCTTTCCTTTTGGTCTTTTGTAATTTTATTAAAATATACTTGAGACACATGAGAAAAGCAGTTTAGTCTGGTTGAAGAGAGCCAGAAAAATGTGTGTGCCATGGTGGGGGAGGGGAGGATGCACGTATGTTATCAGGCTGCACTTAGCTGTTCCTTTGAATCTTTCCAGTTCATAAATGAGAGCAAAGTGGTGATAATAATTCCCAGGCCTCCCAAAATGCTATTTTTGAAATGGGGGCTTAATAACATGAAAAGAAAAAAAAAGATGTTTTGTGAAAGATCTAGTTTTCTTTTCAATGTTTTGTTGTTGCAAAGAATATTTGAAATGACCTCTAATGCTAAAAAAGGTCAACCTCCCCTTATTCCTAATGTGGGTGAATGCTTAAGTCTATTTGACAGTGTTGAATTACAAGAAGATTTTGAAAAAGATTTTAGGGAATGATTAGAACAGGCAAAAATGAAGCCGCCATAAGCAGTAACCCTAAAAGGGAATTAAAACTGTAAACACTGCATTATTTATCGGAATAGAATGGGAGCTTGCCAAGGGAGAGGCAGCTGCTTTCTCCTCTCTGGAATGTTTGTAGACTAGAGAAGAAACTGTCCGTCAGATTGCATCTCACACTTAATTGCTGCTGTGACACCAGATAAACAGCTGTACAATGAAGTGGGAAGAGACATAGGTAACTATGTGATTCTGGATGGAGAAGACGTGGGCTCTCAGCGAAAGCCATCTGGAGCTTTGGATCTGCCCATCCCAGCTATATCATCACTGTCCGCCACTTCCAACTAAGACAACTTTGGAATTAAAGTGGCTTTTAGAGACTGGCCAGACCTGAGTTCAGTTTTTCTTTTTTGCTCTCTGGTAGAGATCAGACCTGGGCCTTCACATGTTTTAGGTAAATACTCTATCACTTAGCTAACATTCCAAGCCTTTAAAAACTTCATTTTAGGACTAAAACATGGCAAGCTGCTCAGACTTGTGCTCCTGAATCGCTTGCCTCACCCTCCTAGGTGGCTGGGGTTACAAGTGTGGACTGCCACACAAAGCCTCCACTATCTCCGCTAAGTCACCCTAAAATCACCCTAAAATACCCGACTTTGAACAACCCATGCTGCACTCACTTCATCAGGGTGCTTCCGCATCCATAAATGACATGGAAGTAAAATACTTACCTTGCAAGATTTTTATGACAATTAAATAGTTACTCTTAGGATGTAAGTGAAAGGGTTGGTGTGGTAACGTTAGACTTGCTATTATGTAAGAAACTAAAATTGAGGAGTTTGGCATGGGAATGTTCTCAGGAGTCATTTCATTTTATATTTGCAGAAATAGCAGCAGTATTTCTGTTTTCTGAATTTATTGCCATTTTCACCCATTTATTTTATTTGGATTTCCTCGGAGCAATGTTATTTTGATTATCATGATTTTATGTTTAATATCTTCATTAAACGATATTGTAAAGTTTTCCTGGAGGCTAATATCCATTATAGACTTCTCACTGCTGAAAGAAGTTGGCAATTTTTAATGAGAATAGCATGCTGACCTAATGCTTCTGGTGCGTTCTAGGTAAAAAAAAAAAATTCTTATTAGTTCAGTCTGGCACAACATGTATATTATAAGCTCAAAAATTGTTTCCCAGTTCATGATCAGGATCCTAAGATTGTTTTCAGATAATGCCCTAATAGTCCCTTGTATCCCTCTAAGTATTATAATAAATATCAGACTTAGTTAAGATATGAGTAAAGAGAATTTTTGTTTTTGCTTTAATTTTAAAAAGGCAACTGATAGCATTTTCATTCTGTTCCTACTATATTAAAACATGCAGATTCCATATTACTCCTTGCCAAAATGTTGCCCAGTGGTAGAGTACTGTACCTAGCATGCAATGAACTTGCCACTTTGATCCCCAGCAGTGTCCAGACAAACAAATAAACACAAAGGAAAGAAACAAGAGACACACTAGGTTAGGTTTTGACTGCCCAACATTGTTATAGATGCGATGGAGTCCGTGTATTGTAAGTATGTTTCGGGATCCACTGAGGTGGATGCCTGTGTCTTGGTGTCTATCATCTGGTTTTCCATGCTGTGCTTAGCTACTTTGATAAAGATCTGCTGACAGTCATGTGCATCATTAGAGAATGTTAGTGTTAATACCTTGCCTCACAGGTGCTGCCCATCATGTTTAGCACATTCTTGGGCAAATTCAAGTTTTCTATTGTTTCACATCCAGAAATGAATTTGTTTTGTGATTTGTTATGGATCCCTACATAGTATATTATATACTAAGCCCACATTTCATAGGCAATGATAGATGTTCCTATTAAGAGACTTTCAAAACACTCCTATAGTATCGAACACTGCTTAGACCATGGTTCCTTGACTTAGAGGATGTAGCTTGTAACATTAGAGAGGATACTTGGTGTTATTGGCACTATTTATACGAGTATTTTTAAAGACTAACAAAACTATATGTACCTTTGTTCAGTGTGTATAACCTGTGACTTTATTTCCAGATTCATTTCCAACCAAACTCTTGTGAGGCCCTGACCAATTTTTTTACACTTCTGGATCTCCTTGCCTCTCATTTTGCTTCTAAATGAGACATTTTATAATGTCTTAAATATTAATCCATATTATGATTTGAATATGAATATGAACTATGGTTTCCCATAGTGCAATGCTTTGATTCTTTGGTCCTGAAATGGTGGTTACTTTTGGGGAGGGTCTGGAAATGTAGGAAGAGGGGATAAGCTAGAGAAAACAGTTTGCTGTGGTCGGCTTTAGGGTCTATTATCCCTAGTTGTATCCTGTACCTTGTGTCTCTGTCCTTTTTGTCTTCTATGGTGTGAGCGGTTGCCACCCATCACATGCTCCTGCCACACTGCTGTACTGATCCTTCAGAAACTGCGGGTTTTTTTTTTTTTATTTTTCCTTTAAGTTGTTATGTGGTCACATCAGTGCAAAATTATCTAATACTGTCTGTTAGTGAGACATTAGGTGCACTGTGCACAATAACAAAAGCCCTTTATGAACCAGGAGGGCACTTACTAAAACAGAATGGGTAGAAGGTACCAACCGCCAACTGTGGTTAAATAATAGATTTAGATTGGCTAAACCAGGGAACTTACTGTATTTTCTGTTTATAACTTTTAAAGTCGATATTTGTCTGGCCCTCCTGAGAGTGAGTCAGATATGCAAGGGTGTATAAGTAACTTAAAAACTACAATATATTTCTTAATTCTTTGAGAATTTCATACATAGATGCAATGATTTTGATCATTTTTATCCCCTGTTCCTTTTTATATCTCCTCCCAGAGTCATCCCCACCCTCTTCCTGACTCAACTTCTTTTCCTTCTGTTGTTGTTGTTATTTCTCTTTTCCAAATCACTGAGTTTGTTTTGGGTGGCCCATAAAGTCCACGGACACGGGACTATTGGCTATGGGGTCAGCCTACCAGGAGCCGTATCTTTAAAGGAAAACTAATGTCCTGGAGAAGCCGTGAACTACATATGATGGTTTCTCAGCTAGGGGTGGGGCTTGTGAGTGCCACAGTCCTGTCCGTCCAGAAGATGCTCTTTTGTTGCAGTCCTTCCAAAGGCCTGCTTTCTGTGATTCTGCCATCCCTTCCTCTGGCATGGTCCCTGAGCCCGGGAGGAAGTGTGATAAAAAACCGTCCTGTCTGTGGCTATGCACCACCTGGAAACTTGTTCTCTCTGTAACCATGAGCTTCTGCATCAACTACCATCTGTTGCACAAGAAATTTTTGATGTGGTCTGAGATGTACACTAATCTATGCGTAGAGAGATACCAGTTTAGACGTCAGTTTGATATCATGGTCATTCAGCAAAATAATAATTCTAGGTTCATCCAGAGCCTATGAGCTCCCAGACCATTGGCTCTCGGCCAGATTTATAGGACTATGCATGCATCTTCTCTGCAGAAGTGAATTTAAATCCAATCAGAAAGCAGTTGATTACCCATAGCATTCCCGCCACTCTTGCACCCGTAAGACTGTCTTGCCAAGCTGGTCCTTATTGTAGCTCACAGTGTTCGCAGCTCTGTAGGCCAACTGGTGACTCCTCCACCCCGCCCCCCCCCCCAACAGGCTGTGGATCACCTTCCAACATTACGGAAACTAGTCACCAGGGCAGAAGCTTCCTGGCCAGTGCCAACTTGATTTCTTCACGGCCTGTAACCAGAGTGTATGGTGCCTTCAGCAATGGGGTCTTACCATCCAGTTCTGGTAGGCAACCAAGAGCAATGACAATAGCCTACATTATTTTGGAGGTCTTCAGAACCTCCTTGACTGATAATTCTGGGGAAGATATCTTCCACCTGACCCTGACCTTTTATTTGGCAACCATTCAGAGAAGTTTTGAAGATGATGGTTTGTAGCAATTACTCTGGAGTCTTATTTGTCATGAAAAGTTGGCTCTTGGGGTCATTTGGTGACTAAAAAACAGGTACTTTGTGGAGTCACATTTAACAATTTACAAATTTGCTTCCCCCAAAGACATTTATTCTAGCTCAGAAGGGTCTGTAAAGGCATTGGACTCTGAGTCATCAAAAGGCCCCATACATTTCACAGAAAACCTAGTTCCTGCCTATGCCATGGCAGACTTGTTGAGAGAATCAGAGAATCACGCTTCTTCCACTGGGTTGTGCTTTTTCTTTTTTTTTCGGTCCTGCAAATTGCATGTATTTTATGTAGTGTTAATACAGAAAGTATCTAATGTTCCTAATTTATGCAGTTGGATATTTCATAAATGGAGTTTCTGCATGCAAGCATTTATACACATTAATATTTATGCAAGTATTCAAATAAATGCAAAGGCATCTGTCTGCATATGTGATGAAAATATGCATATGCATGAACATTTGTGCCAGGGGATAAGTCCCTAAAGTTAGTCATTGCTGAGGTTACACTTTTCAACTTTTTACCAAGAATTTCCTTGGCTAGGAAAGGCATGTAGAAAAATAGCACAACCATTAATATTTACAAATAAAATTATTTTATTTAACTGCATCGAGTAGGTGTTAAAAACAAAGTCTATTGAAACTCTTTTTTTTAATCAATGATAGGATTTCAACAGCAGTTTACACTAAATAACAATTTTCACTAAAACATTCATTCTAATAAACTGCCACACAAATAACAAACTCTTAGCAATGAAAATTTTGTATGAATGACTGTAAATTCTATGCCTTGTGGTACGGGAACTTTCCCCAGGTTGAAACCCCCAACCATTGTCTGGGCCCTCTCTCTAGGAGGCCTGGAGCCTTCCTAGAACTGCTGCAGAGGACAAGGGTTGATATCTTGCTCACTGATCTCCAGCACTCTGTCCTATATCTTCGTCGGCCTAAAGGGGGTTCACTTTGATCTCTTATACTTGTAATTCTGCTTTGTCTATTTATTAAGTTCAAGAACAAAGTGTTTTTTTGACTTTATAAACTTATTTATTTATATACTGATGCATCTCCAGCCCCGTATGTTAACAGTTCATGGTAGACTATAATAAACAGAATCAATTCTGAACCATCACTTTTGCAGTTTAAAGATGTGTTAAAGATCCTACACCCTCCCCCTCCAGCATCTGAGGTATTTAAAACCCACCAGCTGTTTGGAAGGGACTGAGAATCATGTTTCTTTTCTTTCTTTCTTTCTTTCTTTCTTTCTTTCTTTCTTTCTTTCTTTCTTTTTTTTTTTTTTTTGTCATACTTAAGCAGCATCTTTCCATGGGAATTCTGGTGTATTCGTTCTGAGCCGAAGTGCTGGATGGCACATCTGTTCTTCTGGGAGAAGAAGGGTTGATAGAATTGTGGATTATTTAGTTGTGAATTTGAAAGCAATTGTTTGTACAGAGTTGTATGTGTTTTTTCAAGGTCCCAGTAGAACTTCTTTCCCATCATTCATTGGTGAATGCAGATTTTAATTTTTGTGTTTCATAGAGAATATGAATGTGACTCTATTCAACAGGCATGGGTAGTTTATAACGATGCAAATATAAAATAGGCATGTGTGTGTGTGTGTGTAGTATCACTAGATTTTCATATTTTCCAGTTAATGTTTCTCTAGACCTGATGTTTCTAATTAGGGTTCTGCATTGACCACACATGCGCATGTGTGCCATTCAAGCACAGAGTCATTCATAAGGATCATTTTCTTGATTTACTTGACTCTCTTTATTTTATTGCAGAATTTTTTTTTCTGAGGCAAGGTCCCAACAGAGCATTTCAGGCTCTGCCTTGAATCTACAAGTCATCACCTCAGTTTCTGAAGTGCTAGGATTGTCGGCATGTGGCACCATGTCCGTCTTGTTTCCCTTTTAGTAGAAGACATCTAGTTATGCTCAAAGCAGGAGTATCAAGTGTAACAGCTCTAGTTCAAGAAGGAGTTGGCAGTGTTGAAGGCACAGATGGAAGTCAAAGTGAGAAAGAGGACAGTGGTATGGGACTGTGAGAGGAGAAACTAAACAGGTGACATAAAGAGCTGCAATTGCTTTGATGGCAGTGAGAACCATGGGAAGTTTTCAAGTAGACGTGGGACATAATTTGATTCTCATTTACAAAATAATTACCTGGGCTAATATTTTAAAAAATGGATTGTGTGATGCAAGAGAGACAAGGTGATAGGGAGCTTTCATGACCACTACAGCAGAATGCCAATAAAAATGGAGAGAAGACGACTCAGGTTGCACGTTGAGTGCAGGGTTAACAAAAACACGGAGAAGGAAGACCTGTCGGTGATGAAGGGGTAGAGGAGATTCTCCTAGAATTTTGATTTGAGTGAATGGTTAATTGGTTAATTAACTTAGAAGAAGAAGACTGGGAAGGAAGAAGTGAGAACATTTGACTGTTTTACTTGTTGCATATGAACATCCAAGCAGAGGCAGCCCTGAAGCTCTTATGTCTAGCAGCCAGGGACAAGGCAGGAAAAGAGGTGTAGACCTGGGAATCAGCAGCATCTAGATGGTATTCAAAGGCCTGGAAGGAGACTAAGTCCCCTAGGGAGAGCGTCAACAGAGATGAGAGCCAGAGTCAGGGTACAAAGGGGTTCTCCAGCCGGAGGAGGTCTGGTAAGAGAACACATAGAGCGGAGTCTAATGAGATGATCAAGAATTAGGATGAGATTGGAAGCAGCAGCCAAAGAGGAGGTGCTGGAATGGGAAACGATGAATAGGGGCAACTTGTTTGAGAGGTTTTGCTGTAAAGAGCATCAGTTGTCTACAAGTGATGTTATAGACTGGCTTAGAGTGATTCTCAGAGAACGTCTCTCTCTTTCGGTGTATATGTAGTGTGTGTGTGTGTGTGTGTGTGTGTGTGTGTGTACCCGTGCAGAGTGTCCTGTTCTATCACTTTTGAGACAGGTCGCTTACAGAATCTGTTATGTATCTGGCAAGCTCCAGCAACCCTTCTGTGTCTGTCCTCTGTGGCACTGGGTTTACAGAGGCTTGCACAGCTGCACCTGGCTTTTTACATGGGTGCTTGGGATTTGAATTCAGGTCTTCATGTTTTCAAAGCAAGTGCCAGCCCCTCCTCTCAGAGCTCTTCCTCCACTCTTTATATTTGTTTCTTTGTTTGGTCTTGGGATAGATCCCTGGAGTTGGATCTTCTAGGCAAGCTGTATGCCATGGAGCTGCATCCCCAGCTCCTGTGTTTCTTTGTTTCAACACTGAGCACAGAGTCATTCAGATTTGCTGCTGCATCCATGTGTGGTGCTTTAAAAGTGGCTACTTGAAGCTGGGTGGTGGTGGCGCCTGCCTTTAATCCCAGCACTCGGGAGACAGAGGCAGGCAGGTCTTTGTGAGTCTGAGGACAGCCTGTGTACAAAAGCTAGTTTCAGGACACCTAGGACTGTTACAGAGAGAAACCCTGTCTCAAAAAACCAAATAAATAAATAAATAAACAAATAAATAAATGAATAAATAAAAGTAAAGAACCAAACCTTCAGTTTTACTGAATTCAAACTAAAAACTGATACTCAATTCAGATATTAGAAAAATATTGTTGTGGATCATTTAAATATACATCTTATATCCTCCTCAAGTAGTACTGATAAAATTTTATTTCTAGGATGGGACATACTGTATACTGGTTTTTCCAGAGTTATCTTTAAAATATAAAAACAATTTTATTAATAATTTAATATTGATTCTATATCAATATTAATCAATATAAATTATATTCAATATAATTTCAAATACTCAAAAATTCAATATAATATTCAAAATAACTAATATAAATTAGTATACTAATTTGAACACATTGAATTTAAATACATTACTAAATTAGTTTACTGGACTTAATTTTTTTCTCTTTAAGAACAACTTCTAACAAAGTTAAACTTAAATGTAGATCACATTGGCCTTCTTTCCTCCACTCTTTTCTTTTATCTTTCTCTTTCAATCTAGTGTCTGTGTAGTCCAGGCTAGCCTCAAGTTTGCTATGTAGCCAGAGTTGACTTTGAACTTCTTTTTTTTTAATTTTTAATTATTTTTATTGAGAAAAGGAAAAAAAAGTTTCCGCCTCCTCCCAGCCTCCCACTTCCCTCCCCCTCCTCCCACCCTTCTCCCCCTGTCCCCACTCCTCTCCCCCTCCCTCTCCAGTCCAAAGAGCAGTCAGGGTTCCCTGCCCTGTGGAAAGTCCAAGGTCCTCCCCCCCTCCGTCCATGTCTAGGAAGGTGAACATCCAAACTGGCTAGGCTCCCATCAAGCCAGAACATGAAGTAGGATCAAAACCCCGTGCCATTGTCCTTGGCTTCTCATCAGCCCGCATTGTTCGCCATGATCATAGAGTCCGGTTTTATCCCATGCTTTTTCAGTCACAGTCCAGCTGGCCTTGGTGAGCTCCCTTTTACTTTCACTTTCCAAGAGTTGTAATTGTACACCTGAGTCATTTCACTCCGTTGATTAGTGCCTGGGATTGAACCCACGGCCTTAGGCATGCTAGGGAGACACTTTATTAACAGCATTAGTCCCCAGCCCCTCCACACCGTATTTCTATTGAGAAGATGAAAAGCTCACATTTTTTGTATACACTTAATATACCCATCTAAGAATGACCATGCTTCCAAGGAAGAGCTGGGACAGAATGCAAAACATGGCCCCCGAGAGTTTCTATTATTTGTGTAGGGTCTCAAGGCAGTAAGATTGGAAATTGGATTCTGGCTCTGTGGCTGGCTAGGCTGAGCCATGGCTCTGGCACCACACTGATGCCATCTGTGCATCCTTTCTCTAAAGACATTTTATGTTTCCATGAACAGAGGGCCTTTACGTGATGTACTTAAGATTTTAGCTCATGCGGCTGAAATCATTGTGATACTTGCTGAGTTGGGTGTGGGCCTAGCCTTTAATGGTGGAACCATCTCACCAGCCCTTGCGGTACAGCTTTGATGTGCTGCGACTGCTTTTGCTTTGGTTGAATGGTGGATCCTTATTCTCAGTCATGCTCCTCTTTCTCTTGGGCCTGAAGGACAGTCAGTTCGTTCGTGTTACTCCTTATTCCTAGCTGATGGTCTTCGCTCTCTGTGTAGTAACATCACCTGCTGCTGTGAACTTCCCCATGTTGGACAATATTCTCTCTTGTTCTTAGGATCATCAAGCTTTCAGTAAAATCCCAGGGGAGACCAGATCTATTTGTTCTTATAGAAACAATTTAAAGTTAATACAAATTTAGAGAGGTTAAAGTTTATAATCAACTTCCGTGACCTCTCGGTATCTGAAGGTCAGCAAGTCTGAAACATGAACCCTTTCCTCATCCCCGTTCCCCTTACTCTTCTGAGTTTCTTATCATGTTAAGTGTCTACCCTAGACATCCAGTTGCCACAGGAGAAGCACAGACCCCTCTACTACTCAGCGGCAGCTGCGGCCATCAGTCACGACAGGCGTTTTCTGACTCTCTTCCCTGTCTTTCTTCTGCCACGGCGCCTTCAGACTGTCACCATTTCCAGTTTCCCTCTTTGCTCTCATTTAGTTGTGACTCTCCCTCCCCCCATGAACTCTTATCACTCATTTGAGCTTTTTCAATAGAGGAGGCTCTGTGTCTTTTGTCTGTGTGTTTAGATGTTCACTGGGAGCTTTCACGTGATAGACAGGAATATAGGCTATGTGTCTGTTTTAATCACAAGCTGAAGCTGACCCGTGCTTACCCTCCATCTGCACTCTTCTGGCCTGACTATTGTCAGCACAGCCTACTTAGCACTAGTTTTCAGTTGAATGGTGCAGAGTTGGTAGTAGTGCCCCAGACTGTTGAGAATGCAAGACCTCATGCCACCCCCGTTTACCTGCCCAGCTCTCCTGGTCCCATCCAAAAGTTCCTGCCAGCTGAGCTCAACCAGCGAGACACAGATTTCTTTCTTTGAACTATGTACTATAGTAATATGCCTCTAGAATATAAAAGGAGCTACTGTAGTGTCTTGGGACCAGCAGGCTGGTTTTCACACAGGTATATAGGCAGAGCACCGGGCACGCTCTCTATGTGCTGGCACTTGTCTTAGGTAAGCAAAAACAAGGGGGAGACTTTGATTGGTGGGAGAAGGGACTGTAAAAGATGGAGAATTTTATCTAATCAAATAACAACGTTGTTTAAGGCCTTCCAGGGAAATTAGTCAGGTTTTCTAGAGGGTTGCAAATGCTCCTCATCTGCAAAGTCATGCCTAGATGTCTGTGTTACCACAATATCTTAGTGTTTTCTTCAGCTCTGCCCCCAAACTGTATATAATTTCGGAATAAGCCTGTATCAGTCTGCCCCTGGTAAAAGGGGAAGAGTCATTTTTGTCTGTGATGGAGCAAACAATACTAGTGGGCACTCAGGCAACGTCTTACGTGTCTGATGAGGAGATACTGATATTTTCATATGGTATATAGGATTTCATAGGAGGCAGAATGGAAAGTTTAGTTAAACAAAAATGCTCTTTACTGATCTGTCTCAATTTGTTAGTAACAGGTCTCAGAATGGCGAGGGTGTGCATTACAGGGTGTACCTGTTTATGAATGACCCCCATGAATAGACAACAGGTTCACTCCTTGCAGTCTCCCAGCTGAGTAGAGGATTGTGAATAACCTGCGAGCTATTGAATAGTTGGGCTATTCTATTCTTATGATTATTCTATTCATATTACTATAGTACTTAGGAGAAGAAACACTGCTAAAAATATCATCAGTTCAAATGAGCTTTCTGGGTATGCATTTTCTTGCATGAGCCCGTCGCCAGTATGGTTCCCTGTGAACTCAGAATGCTGTGATCTCAACAGCCTCTATTCTACTTTAGAAATCTCTTCTGTGGTTACTATCTCTGGAATTCTAGTAGTAGGTTCAACATAGTTTGTGAAAGTTTCTTTCCAAACTCTTGCTAGTATCTGCAAAGTACTTAGCACGAAGCAGATTGCTTTCTGCAAAATGAGGGAAAGCAGAAGAGCCACTCTGGAAGAAGACAGACTCGCTAAACAAAGTATAGACGTGCTGTGATGGACAGAAGAGAACTGGTCCAGGCAGAGGCTTCTAGGGGACAGGGCTCCAGATCTGTGAGAGAGGAAAACAAGCATTGGCTTTGCACCATGCTCTGCGGAGCCCTCTTAACATTGATACAAAAGGTCTGCACATACATGAACCACGGAAGAAAGGAGACTGACCAGTAAAAGAAAAGCAGGCAGCGGTCTGTGTTGTATCTGTCCACTTCTGTTCATGATATAAAACCACGTATATATGCACATATGTGTTTGAGTAGCAGCAGAAGACATATGATACATAGTGACATTGTCTGCTTCTGGAAAAAGACCCTAGGAACCAGGCCTGGAAAAGGATTTTAAAGTTTTATGTACATTACTGAAATTTTCTTCTTTTAAAAAGGAGCTAGATAGAAATTTCTAGGCGTAGTCATAGCCCTAGAGTAAGTGGCACGGTGGGGAAGGAAGCTGGGAAAATAGGACGAAGAGAGGAGCCAGGGAATCTTGGTCATATCTTCTGTTAAGTTACGTAGTTCAGGACTCTCACACCTCCAGTTTTAGTGCTTCAGCTGGGTTGCAGTGGCGTTAGCTCTTCTTGGCTGACCCGAAGCTGAACCAGCATTTATATCTTCTACGAGGGAAACGCTGCAGTGTTCCAGCAAGAATACGACACCTAATCGCCTCCACTCTCTCCCCTTCAATTGCACATACGTCCATTCCTTTAGGAAAAAGAATATTACTTAAAAAACACTTTAGGTTTATGCCGGGAGGCCCTGTGCATTCTCAGTCTGACTGAGACCTTAATCAGAAAGGTCTAAAAACTGGGCTGGAGAGACAGTTTGGTTAGCAAAGGTCTTGCTGTGAGGACTTGAGTTCAGATACCCAGGGCCTTGTAAAAAGCTGGACATGGTGATACACACCTGTAATCCCTGTGCTGGAGAAGCGGACACAAGGGAGCCCCGGGGCTTACCAGCAAGCTTGTGTAGTGGATTGGTCTGCTGCAGCTCAGTGAGAGAGCCTGTCTCACAACAGAAGGTGAAGAGTGCCTGAGACTACTGATGTCAACTTCTGACTTTACTGTGCACACTGCATACAGATGTGCACACAGATGTGGGCCCCTCCCCTCTCCCCGAGAAGTGACTAAGATCATTATGTGCTTGGCCTCTTTCTGGGTTTTGTTGTTGTTGTTGCGGGTCTGGGCATGGGGGCTCTGATTTACTATTTCAACAAGATACCCTTAGTTTCATACTTTTTTGTACAACTGGTTCACGTGTCTTTACAAGGGGCATTGTTGTGTTTTCTTTATTCAATGCACCTCGTAAAGGGCTATGGCATCTACTAAATATTTTATGAGTTAGTAATCAAGATGAGGATGGAGAAGAAATGCTTATCTTTCTTCTCCTAAAGTTTTAAGATGAAAAACTTCATGGTTCAAGAAAGTATTTTAGAATGAATTCAGATCTAGAGTTTCTCAATATTGGGATCAATGTCATCTTTGGCCAAATAATTCTTTATTGTGGGCCATACACTTCTGTATGTTGTGGGATGGCTGACAGGGTCTCTGGTCTCTACCCAGTGTGCTAAATATCTCCTTGGAGCAAAATAGTACTATTTAAAAATAGTCGATTTAAAATTTGTAGTTGCTGGCTATTCAAGGATTGATCCATATGGAGAAATAACTCTTCAGATACCAGAGACCTAGTTCAGGGGCCAGGTAAGCTTGCACACTACCTTCATAGGGCCCGTGAACATAGTATAGTGCCTTAGAGAGGAGTTAGGCTGCAGTTCACCCAGCATTGGTCTCCTCATTTTTTTTCTGCTTGGTTCTTGAATAGGATAAGGTCTTGGGTCTAGTAGGAAGTCAGAGTTCACCTGTGTCAATCAAGATCAGGTTGTTATAGCCTGTCAGCATGCAAGAGAATTGAGTACAGATTTGGCTGGCTTCACCCTCAAATCAGCTGTGTTCTGGCCACTTCAAATAGCTCATCTAGAAATCATTTCTTATTAATCTGAGATGAGTCAGGTAATTCTTCTCTGAATGTATTGACTAAACATTCACAGTGTTGCTCAAGCATCGACCATGTGCTGGGCAGAAAGGGCTTTTGGTTTCCCCACCCCCACTCTTTCCCAGTTCTCTATTGCTGTGGGGTTGGGATCATCATTTTGTTTGCCACTATTCAAATATTGTTTGCCTTTTTAACCAGAATAAAGCTTTCTCTTCTAGTCCATCAGTTAAGCTACCTGATTTCTGAGAAGCCAATTATAATTACAAAGAAAAGGAGCAATCAGGATGGCTAGGATTTTCAAAATTTCAAAATGCAAGGCAGGGCTCCACGCGCGCGCGCGAGCGCGCGCGCGCACACACACACACACACACACACACACACACACACTGTGCATTCTGGAAGCCCGCCTCACCTCTCTGTGCATTCATTTGTTGCCCTACAGTGTATTGGCATTTCAGCTGCCAAGAGAGTTCGTAGATTTTCCTTCCTTAGAGGTCTTTAAAAATAGAATAAAATACCCATCAGTCCAAGATGGTGTTGGTACAGCCCTGCTGATCAGAAGGAATAGACTAGAATTTTCTGTCAAGGTTCATTTCTGTCTTGAGTGCTCTTAAATGGATGAATTTGCTTTTTGGTGTGGAGGGGGTTATGGAGTAAAGTAACGCTGTATGAATTTATGGTGTATCCCTGCACACATCCTTCTTACATAGAGAGGTCCTGTCCTGCTTTTAATGCTGCAGAAGCACTTACTGTATTTGGAGCCTCTCATCCATTGTCTGAGATAGGTGGGGCCATCTTGGTGTTGGGGCACAGGGAATCTTTCCCCCCCTCATTTACTTATTTGTTTTTTCTCTGTGGGTATGCATGCACATGCCTGCGATGATCAGGTGACAGCTTGCTGGGGTTATTCTCTGCTTCAGCCATGTGGGTTCTGGGGAGCAAACTCAGGCCATCAGGTTTGGTGGTATTTACTCACTGAGCCGTCTTGTTGGCTGGCAGAGAGAGTCTTGAGATGCAAGGACTTGCTTAGCCCAGGTTCCACCTTCCTCCTGTGGAGGGTAAAGCCTGCCCTGCCCAGTATGCTGGTCTTCAGACACGTACTCTCTGTCTCGTGACCCATGGCTTGTTTGTGGGTTTTGGTCTCTCACAATGTCTAGACATTTGATTTGTAGCCATAAAATTTTAGAGTCATAACAATTTTGGGAACCTACTTAGGCAACTATGGTCTACTTTATTTTGGGGGAAAGGTACAGCTTTTAATTAGATTGTAGTCAGACTTGATTACAGCCTCACTGCCCCCTCCCCCATTCATGTATATTTTTATGTAGCCTTGTATATTTATAAATGTGTTGTGCTTATATGTGGTTATATGAATATTAAAATGTAAATTTGTGTTTATGTGGGTATGTATAGCTGTGTGTATGTTTATGCAGGTACACATGTCTATGTGTATGCTGGTGTGTGCTTGTTTGGGCTCAAGTATATAGGAAACGTGCTTTTGTGTGCACACATATGCGTGCATTGGTCAGAGTATAGCTGGAAGGTGAGTAACCTCACCTGAGGGGAAGTCTGAGACATTCATAGAGTTGTGCCAGCGGCTAAGGGCCCAGTGACTCTAGAGCCCGAGCTCTGTGAGGGTGAACTGTGTTCAGGACTGGATTCCTGGAGAAGGGGCTGTCACTCCTGTGAGGACTCAGCTACTGCAGGGCAGTCAGCAAAGCAGGTGGAAGACTATGTCTGTCTTACTGTTATCCTCACCTCCTGTTCCTGGCTCTGGGCTGGACTTCCTAGAAGCTGAAGGGAGAGGAGCAGTATTTAGGGAGTCTCCTGGGACACGGAGCAGAGTGGTTAGAGAAGATGGAGAACTGGGCTGGAACAAATAGAGATTCAGTGGATTCTCTCTGTCTCGCTGTCTCTCTGTCTCTCTCTCTGTGTCTCTCTCTGTCTCTCTCTCTCTGTGTAGTTTCCTGTTTTTTTTTTTTCTGAGTTTACCTTCAACTGGAAAAATTTCACATGGAACCAAGTTAGTAACCAATTGGGTAAATTTTCCTACCTATTTGATACATTTAGGGTCGTAAATTACAAACAGGCGTTCCCCTTGTCTGTGATCATCTCAGTATGTTTATAGACAAAGATAAAAAATAGTTTGCTGGCCATGGTGTACCTGTAATCCCAGCACTCAGGATGATTGCTAGTTTAAGGCGAGCTTCGCCTCCAGAGTGAGACCCTGACTCAGATAAAGTCTTTCTATCATTTAGATTAGGAACCATTGCTAGTAGGATGCCATTCCTTCTATACCTGAAAGTGAACGGTATATTCATGCAATTTTTCAAAGGGAAAATGCAGTATTTTGAAAACGCCTCCGTCAATGCTTCAGATACGGCAGGACACCAGATGCTGAGAAGTGTTACTTCTGTGTGGCCACGCTCCTTGTTTTGGCTAATTTAAATGCTGCTTTAATGTTATTTTACTTGCATGTTTTGTATATTGTTTAATCTACAAAATGTTTCATGACTTCCAGAACCAAAGTTCTGACATGAACGACACCGGAGATATACAGTTTTTGCCTTTATCCCTTCGTTCCTAGTCTGCTCCCTTGGAAATTGTCTTGTTTTTTCCTTTTTGTTGCCTTTGATTCATCTGCCTTTTTTGTTTCTGATGTGTAGGCCTGTGTGTTATGCACTCTCTGCTCCCCTTGTGCTGTGTGACTGCTGGAGGATGCAGCCTTCTAGAGTTGCCTCCTTATTCCTGCTGCTCCTGGAGAGCACTCCTGAGGCATGTGGCTGTCTGCCTTGCGCCTCTGACAGCTTCATTATGTGGCTAGGCTGTAGATTCTCCCACCAGTCCCTTGCTGATGGGCATTTGGGCCATTTCCAGTCCTCTGCTATTACTAGTGTTGCAATGAATAATAATGTACATTTATCATCCCATGTTTTTGCCCATATGATACCCTTTGGGGTTGATTTTTATGAGAGAGACTGATGGGTTAAAAAGCAAATGCATATGCAATTTTGGTAGATATTGCCAAATCCCCCCCTTTCACTGGGCTGAGCTGTTTGTGTTCCCAACAGTAATATATGACATGATCTGTTCCTCCTCAGTCTTGGTAACATAGTGTGTCATCAAGTTTTGGAATTTCTGCTCTTTCAAAGGGTGTGAAAATGGGGCCTTGTGCTTCAGCTTTTATTGCTCTTGTGATTTTAAAGGTTGGATCACTTGTTTTTTTCTGGTAGACGGCCATTTGCAAAGTTTATTCCTGGGACTCCAGCTTCTGTCCATATTGAGATGGCATTTAGTTCCCTCTTTGGCTTTGGTTTTGGGCTGGGGATGCTTTCTCACTCTTAAACCATAAATGAATTCCCCTGTGTTTTCTCCCATGGTCTCGTATTTTACATTTAGAGCCATTTGGTACAGGACACGAAGAAGTCCGTTCCACTGATTCCTTTCCCTTCGGTGCCCTATAATCACACCTTTGGGAATCTGTCTGCTCCGCCACATGCTTCAGTGACCACACCCTGGCCTGTTTCCAACTGTCCATCCATCCTGAGGATGCCTCAGTGTCACACAGCTCTACTGACAGAGAGGCCACCATGTATAGCAAAGCCTTTTTAAGAGGAGTAGTGGCCTGATCCCACGATTATAGGAGTGTCCAGTTCAAATGGACATTTTTGAGATATTATATGAGCAGGCTACCTTTAATCCATTGTACGATGAAAGAGAAAGGGCTCAGCGAGGTTGTGTGAACTGATCTGAGATCTCCCAGTGAATCATCACTGGGACCAGAATGTATGTTCTTACTGTGTTGTATGATTTTTCTCAGGATGCTATGACTTTTCTCAAAATCACTAGCAACCAGGCTCTCAACAAGGACCTGGTCCAGATAGTATAATTTCTCCTGCTGTATAATAGTTGTTAATTTTGACTAGTTAGGATGTTATATAATTTAACTTATTTTAACCATAACAAAAACTGACCTTTAGATCTAAGTCTTAAAACTTTTGAACCGGGAAGGAAGAAAAAAAAGCCAGAATTCTGTGATTTAACCCCAAAAGACATTGATTTTGTTTATTATCTCCAGGATTTCCCCTTTTCTTTGCTCAAACCTCCCTTTCTTTCCGTCTCCTTTTTCTACTTTGGAGATAGGATTTTTCTGTGTGGCTCAGGCTGGCCTCCCACTCTTGGTTTTCCTCTCGGCCACTCCAGTTCTTGAGTGCTAAGATTATTTGGTATGGTAACACACGAGCTTGGGATTTTTCCATACATGATCTGTTGCTTTATTACAAGCATATTAAGTGGAAACAATACTATTTCTTAAGCACTTACTTAGAAGCACTGATTTGAGTGCACTTCAAATACATTATTTTCTCGCCGTCAAGCCCGTCGAAGGATGCTGTCTTCGTAGCTGCAGTGCTCTCAGTGGAGAATACTTGGCTTGGAGAAATTCAATGACTTTACCCCACCCTACAGAGTGCATAAATGATGGTGTTTGGATTGTAATTCCCGTGTTTACTCAGCATCTGTTTTACCCATGATGCTGTGTCCTGCAGATATTATTTTGGATACTGTTACCATATCATTATTTTAACAGACCTTTTCATCCTTATTTCTTTATCATGCTTAGTTTGAGTCATAATAATGCCTTTCTTTTTAACATAGTTAAGTTACTTTTGTCAGATTTTAAAAAGTTAAAAATATCTGCCCCTCATATATTAACAGGACCGTTGCTTCTCTCCAAGAAAACACCTTGAAAATGAAATAAAATTGAACAATTTGGAGGGGGCCAGCATAAGAGAGAAACAGTCATTAATTTGATATCAAAATTTGCATGCTACCTCATCCCCCAGCAAGTTTTCCAGGTCCACAGTGTCCTAGATTCCATATTAGCAACGAGATGTCTGATGCATAGTAACAAGCGGCAGATGTGTGACTGGTGTGGAGAACTGCGTGCAGCCCAGAGTAAATAAAACACTTGCTGCTTGAATACCTTCCACTTCCAGCCTCACTCTGCCGTGCACGGTGCATTCATTATCACGTGACACCAGTAGGCATGTGAGGAAGATAAAGTCCTTGCTGCTGCGGGTCAATAGTGCAGAGCACGTAGAAAACGGCAGTGCTTTGCTAGCATTTGAGTTTTTATTCTGGACTTTTCCCTTTATTGACAAATACTCAGTATTGGGTATAACGTAGATAATTTCTTTCAGATGTGTCATGTACTTTGAATCACGTGCAACATTCTTCTTTCTTCTGTGCCCACTCTCCTTTTC
This sequence comes from Alexandromys fortis, assembly GCF_014885135.2. Taxonomy (NCBI): domain Eukaryota; kingdom Metazoa; phylum Chordata; class Mammalia; order Rodentia; family Cricetidae; genus Alexandromys; species Alexandromys fortis. The sequence goes on along the minus strand of NW_026067958.1, from coordinate 1,512,760 downwards.
TCCTCTCCCTTGCCTCCTCTCTTCTCTGGCCTCCCTTTTGCTCTAATGTTACTCATATATCATACATATGCATATGTATAGATGTGTGTATATGAGAGAAAACATAAGGTATTTGTCTTTCTGCATCTAGCTTATTAGACATAAGATTTTGTGTTGTATCAATTTTTCTAGCAAATATCATAATTTTGTTCGTTTTATGACCCATTCCTCTAGTCTTATGAAGAGAGTGTGTCTTTGAAGTTTTAGAACTTCTACCATTCCAAGAGTTTCAAAACAGAACCTCATATTTAATGTGCATTTCTCTTATTATTAACAAGGTCAACTATCCTTTTTTTTAAAAAAATGAAGATTATTCCCTTTTTTATACCCAAAGTAGCATAGCTGGATCACTTTTACTTTTTTGAAGAGCCCCTCTACTTTGGGTCTGGTATGTTGAATTGCATCCCTTCTATTTCTAGTTTCTGTAGGGCTTTCGTCATGAAGAGATGTTAGACCTTGTGAAAGGCCCATTCTGCATCGTCTAAGATGATCAGTCATTTCTTTCCTTGGGTCAGTTAGTGTGGCATGTTACATTTGTTGATTGTGTTTGTGTTGAAACATCCTTGCATTCAAGTTCATTCAAGGAAAAGCCTATCATACACAATCAGCATTTCACCCAAGAATGCAAGGGTGGTTTGATGTGAAGAAGTCGTTAATACAATAAAGTTGATGTGCTATTGAGAGTAATCAAAAACTCATAAAATATGCAGTCTGACCCTGGAAAAGCATTTGACAAAGTTCAACAGTCTCTAAAAAACCTTTTTTAAACACTTGGCTGAAATGCATTTTTGCTATTTCCCAGTAAATTATGAACATTTATCATTTTTATAGCTAGACAGGGTATGTGAAAGGTTTTAAAAGCTCTTTGTGTATACAATATGCCTTTTTATTTTTTAAGTTCATAATTTGTATAATGGCCTCACAATGAATACTTTTGAGGAAATATTTTATTGATACTTAGTTCTTGGAAATCAGTAAGAAACTGAAAAGAAGGAGGATTTGCTTGTCTTGGGAGGGATCTTGTTTCAGGAGTGTACCTTATGTTCCGTGTGAAGAAGCCTCAGTTTCCCTTTGAGGGTGGATTACTTTTCTTGAGGAAATGCTGTTGGAAATGGTTGTGTGTGCCTGCTTGAAGACTTGGCAGTGACTCTCCCAATCAGTTGCATGCTGTAGACTCTTCTTCTTCACAAGTTAGCTGGTGACTGCTGTTCCACCTTAGTTCACCTCAGCCTCAGCCCAGCTGGAGCTCCTTTCCCCTTTGACTGAGAGCAGCTCGTAGCACCCGGCCCTACCTTTCTCCTTTCATTCTTTACTCCTTGTCTCATCCTTAAAGTATCTCAGATCTTCATGTTGAGCAGCTTTAATGCCCTTGGCTTAGATCTCGATCCTTTGCCTTACCCGCTGATTTTCTTTCCTCCTCCTTCAATGTGTTCTCCCTACCCTGGTGCTAGTTTCATTTTTCGATATTGCACTTGGATGCCACTACCTGCTTAACATGTCATGATGGAATGATTGATAAAAATGGCTGCTTGACATTTGAAGCCATATTGTCTGCTTTTCACGAGTCCTTTCTGCCCACATCTTCCCCATGTCGTGCTGAACTTGCTTCTTTTGTGGCCACAGTGTGTGGTGTCATTGTCTATGTCTGCACAGTGTCTTCTGAGCTCCTTTCTCTGTTTAGAAAAGCGGAGTCATCATTATAATGTGTGTATGAGGCTAGAATTTTCCTAGTAGTTTTCTTCCATTCTTTGAACCCTCTCAGCATTCTGTGCTTAGATTGCATCTTTATATTTTCTCATTGTGTGGCAGTTGGAACAATTCCAACTGGAGAATATGAAGAAGCCATTACATTATAAAGCCTTGAGTAGAATGCTCAGTTTCATTCACTTTTTCTATTTCTTACAATTATTTAACATAACAAATTTATACATAGTTGAAACATTGATATTTTGAATCTAATATTGAACGTAATATTTATGTATGTATGTACATATACATAAAATCCAATACACCTCTTCTATTTTAGACCTATAAATGTCATTGATTTGTTGTTGTAAACCAGAGTTTTTAAACATTCCTTTTGTAGGATGATAATACCTCTGAAAACTTCAAACAGAGCTCACATGAAAGATAGCTGTGTGGGCCATCTCATTTATTTTTACAAAGGAATTTTTGGTTTTCTCATTTACACTAATATAAATCATTTAACTAAAATATCACTTGAAGGATAATAAAATTATTATTATGCTAGCCTCAAGAGACAATGTTAATTAAGTTGGAAGATAGCATTAATGCTTAATAGGATAACTATGTCTCTATTTTTGAAGACATGAAAACTTTATATTCTTATATTGAGTCAAAGTGCCAGGAATTTTTGCAGAAGATTGGATGTTATGATAAATAGCAGCTCTTTAAATCCTAGGAGAGTGACTTTTTCTGAAAATCAAGCTGGAACTCCCTATTAGATCTATGTGGAGATAAATGCTTAAAAGCCTTTCAAGGCAGGGTTTTTGGCTCTATTAGAACTTCCTCTCTGGCTAATTAGGTTTATTTTGATTTTGAATACAGAGGTATGAAACACCAAGCGTGCATATATCTGTCATTATTCTTATTCTTGGGGACACACCTCTGTTGTACACATGTGGAATATAAGCCTATATACTTTTCATGTGCATGAGTTCAGGGTATATTTTAAAACTAGGTTCTGAGAAGGTCTTTGTAGCTGTGTTTCTACAACTATTTTGATATGTTTTTTTTTCTTTTTGATATCAGTTTCATGTATCCCTGGCAGGCCTCAAACTCACAATGTGGCTACAGATGACCTCCTGTCTCTGCTTCTCGAGTGCTGGGACTAGAGATGAGTGAAATAACCCATCCAACAAGCTAGCTCTGGAAGCAGGCTTTCTAAATGCTTTACTTCATTAGCATGTTGAGTTTTCATTTCTCTTTTTCTTTCCTTTTTTGTTGTTTGTTTTACTTCATTAGCATATTGACTTTTCCTTTTGTTGTTGTTTGTTTTGATTTTGAAATGGTGTTTTGAAATGGAGTCTCACTCCGGAGCCCAGATAGCCTCAAACTCACAATCTTCTTGCCTCTTCCTTGCCAGCTCAAGGATTACACGTATGAACAACTGTGGCCTTGTGCAAAGCTTAGAATTTGATTTACAATCACAGTACAGGGGGAATCTTTACAAATACACTTCAGCTGTGTAAGTTCATAGTGTTGAGCACACAACCATGGGCATGCATAGTGAGGGGATAAAATCATACAGGAGAGAGCCTGGCTTGAGTCTCCTTTGGGGGCTTCATTCCTCAGAGTATGTATTTTCTAGGATTTATGAGTATTGCTTGAGTGGAATGTAAAGGATCTGAGCAAGTCATGGGAACAATCTGTGCTTGCAAACCTCAAAATGCCCACTGTCAAATCTGGAAGATGGAGCCAGGTGTCCTGGCTCACATCTGTAACCCTACCTAATCAAATCTAGCTTAAGGAAAGAGAGTCACAACTTTGAGGCCAATAAGGGCCACATAACAAGTTTAAGGTCAGTCTGTGTAAGTGTGTGAGGCCCTGTCTCAAAATAGCATTCCGAAAGGACTGTGGATATAGCTCAGCGGTAGGTGCTTGGTTATTATATATAAGGCCCTAAGGTCGATGGATCTCCAGTACTGCAAGGAAAAACAAAACACCAAAAGCATAAAACATAAACTTTGGAAGAATGGCCTCTGGTTGACTGGCATTTCACGGTCCGTGTGGTGTTAGATATTGGCTTTTGTTGTTAATCATTGTGATGTGCGGTTGTCAGCTTGGCATGTACATCTCATTGCTATTCTGTCATTATGCTAATGAACTGAACTTTTTAAAAATTAAAAATGTATTTTCTTATTGAAAAAAATTTAAAACCAAGGAGATATGAATGGTAAACACTGGTCTACTACTGTTTAGAAGTATATTTCTCATTAAGCATTAAAGTTTCTCAAATTAGGCTCTTTCCAGACCGAGGATCTTCGTAATGGTTGCTTATTTTTGCCATTGCTCCTAATTCCCACAATTTTGTTATCAAAGATCACAGGGACCAAATTGTCTCCATACCACAAAATAACCATCAATAATGACAATTCTTTGAAGTTGGAAATTGGAAGAGATGACAGAAAATAATACTATCACTACCAGGAAGGAATAAAAGTCACTGAATGTTCACTGCTGTCTAGCAGGTTTTATACACATTGAAGCAGTTAAGACCTCGGTTTGTATCCTTTATTGTGAGAATTTGGGTGAATTACCACTGCCTCTTCCAGGGTCTTCATCTGTGGAGTGAGTGCTGGGAGAATTAAGTGGGATTTTACGTACACTGAGAGGGTAGAGGGTGCCTAAGAACTCTCCACTGTCCGCCTCCATTTTCACATAGAAGTCATCTCCTCCCAAAAATCTCAGCCGAGCTGGGCTGAGGGCTAACACAAATCAGTGGAAGATCCTGAGTGTCATTTTCTGTGATGTTATTTTGAGAGTCAATGTTCTTCATTTTTTTTATATTATTCATGACTCCAGCAGTTTTCAAGTATCCATTTGGTTGGCTACATTAGAAAATTTGTGTATGCTGTGAAATTATAATGCTCACGGTTCAAGATCGTTTCTGGGGAGTATTTGATAATTTAGTTTTTAAAGGAGGGTCTATTTCTGCAAGATACTTCTGTTCTTTAAATGGTGATCAACATCTCTCAAAGTCTCACAGTTTATGATGACTTTGCTTTATAATTTGGCTTTAAAAGTTGTATCTAGCTGCTTATTATCTGTGAATAAATTGCTCATGTATTTTAAAATTTGATTTATGAATTAAAAATAGGAGCATTAATGGAGGGTAGGTATTTCATTATTTGAATTTTTTGCTACTTAGGTAGAGAATTTAAGAGTGAACATCCTGAAAATTCCTGATATTTTAAATACCATTCTCACCAAGAATAAGAAATTATAGAACCATGCCTTTGCTGAACTTAATTAAATTGTCATTTAAAATTTAGATCATTATAATGAAAATTTAAATGCTCAGTAAAAATACATTTCTATGCTGAGGATTCTGATTTAGATAGTTCTGGAAGCTAAAATAAATTGGATATTTTATTGCTTGCCTTTTAGGATTCTGAAATTATTAAGAAGTTAATCTTAAATGTATTTTTCCAGATTAAGGCATATGCAATCAAATTCAAAAATGGTTAAGAATGTCCAGTCTTATGGAAATATGACTGCCATTATTTAAATGTAATCTGTGAATTTAGGTGTGGCTAGTCTGGATTAGGATGAGGGTAGATTTGGTCAGTTTTACTCAGTAATTAATGAGATTATGGCTTAAAAAATACTCACAAAAATACTGACATGAAGATCAACCTTTCCCTTACACATTAACACTTGAGACAAACAATAGAGGAGAGAGAGAGAGAGAGAGAGAGAGAGAGAGAGAGAGAGAGAGGGAGAGAGAGAGAGAGACACTACCAGCATGAGGTAAATTAGTTCTCGCTCTTTAGGGCTACTGATTATTTTATGTATTTAGTTGTTGGTACTAATTGTTTTAAATCATCCCCACCTTCAGAGTGCTTTAATGAGTGAATTACTTTAAGATTTTATTTTTGATATTGTCTTCTATTTTAATTTCAAATGAAATCACTTCATGGAAATTGAAGCAAGACTTCATCTACTTGGTGCTTAAGGTTCAAGTACAAACATAATAAATATCACTTTTTTAGCAGAGCAGATAAGTTCTCCATTTTCCCTTGTAGACAAATAAACTTGAAAATATTTATTTACACTGTAGGTTTACACTCACTGGAGTGAGTGATTTCACTTGGCTAATGATAATAAGAAGGGGTAAAAGTTAAGTTCAAGGCACATAGGGAGAGTAGAGTCTCTAAAGAGCTCTTGCTCCCACAGTTAATTCACCAGGAACTGTATTATAAATTGTTGATGGTGGCGGTGGTGACGCACACCTTTAATCCCAGCATTTAGGAGGCAGAAGCAGATGGATCTCGGTGAGTTCAAGGACTTTTATACAGAGAAACCCTGCCTCGAAAAACAAAACAAAATAAACAAATAAAAGTTCATGGTGCACACTAACTTAAGGGTTTTAGGTTTTTTTTTTTTTTTTGGTGTATGTGTGTATTGTGTGTGTGTGTGTGTGTGTGTGTGTGTGTGTGTGTTGGGATAGGTGATCTCCATTCTCCATACACTGACCCCATAGGACTCTTCTCTGAGGTCTGTGTCTCTTCTCCTGTCCTGGCTCCTGTTGTCCTCAACAGCGTCATTGAGCCCCAGGGCCCTTCATCTCTAAGTCATGGGTCTTTGCAGTGGCCCTGGATGCCTTCCCACTGTTGCGTCACCTTGCTTCACTCACCTGCCCTTTCCTCCCGCGGACCTGTTCTCTCATTGTTTTTTCTGTGGATCACCCTGCTCTATATTCACACAACTACCCCAACTACATTTTCTGCATTACACTTTCCCTAAAAAGTGCCACATCGTCTAGCTTTTGTGTGCGCACGTCACTTACTGATCTAATGGATGGTCTCTAAATGCTTTATGCCACTCCAAAAGCTGTCCCTTTGTTTCTTTACATCGGAAGACTTCATATTTCCACAATTTGATGTACATTGTCCCCAGGCATGAAAAAACACTTTCTTTAAGTTACTATGAAGTTGTTTACTTTATTGTGCTTCCATAAAATGTATAAATCATATAAACAAACTGTGTTATGAATTAACTGGTAGATCATCTATTTCTGAGTGCATTAAGGAATTGCCAAGAGTGATTAAGCCCACCCTCTCTCTCCCTCTGGCTCTGAATGGAGTGTTGACAGCCAGTGAAGAGCTTCTTCAATAAATCCATTCTCATGCTCAAGTTTTTCCAGATGTGAGAAATAATTAAGTCTTTGCATTTATTGGAGCCTTTTATGCTTTTCAGGCAGGAGCTGGCAGCTGTGATGGATTAACTCTGCCTGAGTGTGTATTTATTGTTTGGGGTATGTGTGAATGTATGTACATGTATGTGTGCATACATGTAACACTTGCCAATAGTAAAACAAAGCCAGACTTGAAAATAAAACGAGAGGCTGGTTTCAATGCATGCTAAACATTTTCATAGCTGCCCTTCATAGTCAAGAGCCTTTTTTATTTTTTGCTAAATGTTAAAGAAATGAGAATAGAAGATGCTAACTGTTAAGTGACATATTGTTAAAAATATGTGATTCTTATAAAACACAAAATATGCACATTTTAAATATTTTAATGTATTAATAAATGAGGGGACTAGTAAGGTGTTACATTTGGTTTAAAGGTGGATTTGTGGAACCACAGATACATAAATAATAAGGAATGCTGAAATGAATTCATAAATAGATGTGAAGCCAATAATCAATTGTGTTCTCTAAGACATAATTTGTATTTCTGTAGATAAGGATCCTTTGTATTGTTATCAATTTTTAATAGCTTGCAAAATTATAAAATAGTGTAAATACAGTGAAAGGACGATAGTTACAAAGAAGCACTAGACAAGATACTCACATTTGCTAAAATGTTAGTGTCAGTGTCTTTCACAGTTATTCCTGCCACATTCCAAACAGCTGGGAATACACACATACACACTCACACACATATGTATGTACATATACACACATACACATATATATGCCGTCATACACGCATATACACATATGTACATCTATCTCCTTTTTGTGTGAAAATAAAGCTGTTTGATCTTGCCTAACTTTTCAGGTTAAAAGTCGTATTCAGATAATTCAAACCATTGAACTCTTGTTGAAGACTGTGTGACAAAGAGGACCCAATAACCAAATGAGGTTTAAAGGATTATACCCTTTAATAGGTGAGAAAGAACTAGGTCAGGGAGGTGGTTTTAGGGAAGAACAAATGAGTTTTAGGGGAGATCAATGGACTCAGAAAGACAATCGACTCAGACAAAGTTTGTTTATGGTTTGAGTGGTTTCTTCTTTGGTTGCTGGAGATGATGCGAGCCAACTATGCTCCCTTCTGCTAGAGCCAATCCTTGCATAAATAAAAGAAGTGCCTCTCTCGGCTTCTGCTAATTTCCAAGTGTCTGTAAATTAAAACATCCTGCAGTCTAAGGCACCATATTTTAAGGTGTCTTCAGTCCCAACTCAGAACTGAACTGTAATTTATTGCAATACTTTATTAGGGATTTTCATATGTTAGTGAATTGTCTCCATATTGGAGAAAAGCAAAGAACACATTCTGTTAAGAAAAAAGAAAGAAAGGAATCCAGGTGGTGGTGGCGCACGCCTTTAATCCCAAACACTCAGGAGGCAGATTCAGGCGGATCTCTGTGAGTTCGAGGCCAGCCTGGTCTACAAGAACTAGTTACAAGACAGGCTCCAAAGCTACAGAGAAACCCTGTCTCAAAAAACAAAAACAAAACAAAAACAAGAAAGAAAGAAGGAAAGAAAGAAAGAAAGAAAGAAAGAAAGAAAGAGAAAGAGAAAGAAAGAAGGAAGGAAAGGGAAAAAAGGTGAAAGGAATGGATCATCTGTTGACAAACAATACTCTGGTTGCATGTGACCTTGGGGATGGATACCCAGGACAGGGAGGTACTGTGTGACTCACTCAGTACTAATACAGATGTGTTTTCTTAGCCAGGAGCTGTGTCTCTTCACACTGTCATTTCTTGCTTGTCGATACTCATATGTAAACATCAAGCTATTGGAGTTCAGCAGACATCAGAATTCTGATTACACAAATCAGCCCTTTCTTCCCACTGCAGGCCCTGGGGTGCCCCTGTTTACCCTTCGGAAGGATAAGACCCCTTTATAACTCCGCTCGTCTTGTAACTGTGCACATTTACAGAGTGATTGGAAGTTCAAGTGATTTCCTTTTATTAAAGTGTCATTTTAATTTATGCCAAATTGGAGGCAGGAAAGGATTAAAGGATTTGCTGTAGAAGGCTTGGTCGAGCCAGATTTGGAATCCCATGGTTTCACCATGAAGAATGTGATCTCCCATGTTGGTCTCATTCTGTATCACTTTGTGGAGAGAGGACCAAAGTAGAACTGTAGACAATGTCAGTGAAGTGCATAAAAACAGACAGGGGCTTAGCAACTGTAGATATTCCCTTTGGGGTACCCACTATTTAAAGTGTGTATTAGTATACAACATTAAACTAGGTTTTGGTGGGGGGAGGATAAGTATTTTTGAAATGTAATCGCTACCTATACAAAGAATACTTTTTTAATTCACCCCAAGTCATTTTTTAGCCCTATTGGCAGGAAAGCTTGGCTATGATAAAAATCAGGGCTTAAAATTTTTAGAGGAAACGTGACAGGAATTTTATATTATACTCATATGTGAAGGAAAAGAAGATGTATTAAATCAAAAGTCATGGTGTATGTGGCTTGCCAGAAAGTCCATTAAAGAGTTCACCGAGCAAATTTTGAATTTTTTTTTAATTTCCTTCCAGGGTATGTTTTATTCAGCACTGTATCTCCTTCACCAGGCAAAGAACCAGCACAACAGTGTCATTGTGCAAGAAGCAGGGCTCCGGTGGGTTCTGGACCAGTGCTCCGTCTTAGCAGATCGTTAGCTGTTCTTGGCCCTAAGTGTGTCCTCTGGGAGGAAAGCACACTAGCTGGGGGTTTGTGTTGGTTTTCTGCACTGGGTCCCAACAGAGGGTCTCACACAGCTATACACCGACTTGTAGAAACCAAGCCAACTTGATAACAACCCATATGTGTTCTTAGCCATCTTTTTTACTTTTTATGTTTATTTTAAGACCCAAGGTCTCTCTAAATTGCCCAGACTGATTTGAAACTAGTTCTGTAGTTTGGTCTGGCTTTGAACTTGTGATTCTCTTGCTCCTATCGACCAAAATGTCTGGGAATATAAGCTTTTGTGATTAAGCTTAGCTTCTAAAGATTTACTAAGGATCCTTGTGATCTTAAAATTCTGATCCCAACCTCTCAAAAAAAATGTGTTCATTAGTATCAAAAACCCATTGCCATTGTTTTTGAGGTCTCAGTAGTCCTCATTGTCCGCTATGTTCAGTGAGACCGGTTTTAACCCAGGCTTTTTCAGACCCAGGCCACCTANGGGGAGATAAAAAGACTATAAGAGTGCTTCCCTTCGATAGCTCCCTGGTAGAGCGGAGGACTGTAGTTGATCCTACTGCACCTATTGGTTTTGTGGGAGCCTAGGCAGTTTGGATGCTCACCTTACTAGACCTGGATGGAGGTGGGTGGTCCTCGGACTTCCCACAGGGCAGGGAACCCTGATTGCTCTTTGGGCTGAAGAGGGAGGGGGACTTGATTGGTGGAGGGGGAGGGAAAGGGGAGGCGGCGGTGGGGAAGAGATAGAAATCTTTAATAAATAAATAAAATATATATATAGTAAATAAATAAATGAATAAGATTGATGTGAAAAAAATGTGTTCATATTGTGTGTGATGTTTGGTTGTGTCTTTGAAACTTCTGTGCATTAAGGTTTGACTGATTTTTTTTCTTGCAGCCCAGTAAAGAGTGAATAAGAACTCAGAGCATGATTGGAAAGGAGAAGAGACACTGCTCAAGACTCATGTAGGCTATCCACCGTGGAAACAGACATCACCAAACGCAGCACGAACTTGTCATCGGAAGTGGAAGCTAACAGGTGAGATTTGGACAGCTTTGGCAGGAGGATTTTTTTTTTAAATATATGCTTTTTAGAGGTTTGCAGGGAACGTTTCCAGAAATGGATCATCCATAGAAAGTATTTCGTCCTTGAAGGTAGCGCAGTAGAGTCTACCAACATCAGCACAGTAATCTGGGAGAGGGCGTGAGGGAGGCAGTTACGGTTTACACTTTCTCCTCGTGGATGAGCTGAAAGCACAAGAATTTCCTGTAGGCTGCTGTGACATGACTGTTAGTTGTCTAAGGTGTCCTAATTTAGCATTCTGGGGACAATTTCTTTTTGGCATTTTGCTGGTTACGTGGCGTCTGCGATGCCTTTAATTCGACCTCTATCCAGAGCTGTTTCACGAGAAAGGCAACAGTTGGAGTAGAAGCCCGCCAGATGTAGCAGTACCGCGGCTCGGTCACATTTCACCCAAGGTAGCGGATGCTCTTAAGGAGACAGTGGTAGGCAGAATAGACGGGGTGATATGAGGAAGAGCAGATTCATGTTTGGGAAATGAGACATTTAGCAAACTGAGGAGGGCTTTTGATTGGTGGTCATCACAGATCCCTGCTTGTGTCACTGTGCCATGTGGCACTTCCCGGCAGGCCTAGAATCGACGAGATTTGTTGTAGATCATTGTTTTTTTCTTTTATCAACCATTTTTAAGCATTTTTTGCTTTTTTGAAAATAATTTGAGAAATAATCTGTTGATGATGTCTTTCTCATGAGACAGAATGTCTTTCTCATTAGAATTTTCAGCTTAGTAAGGCTGGGGGCATTTTTCTTTAAAATTTTATAAGAATAAGTATATAAATATATACTCAATAGTTAAAGCATAAGGTGTAAAGAAAAGCTCGGGAGCTTCAGAATGACTATTCTATCTCAGTAGACATTCAGTGGGATATATAGATAGGAAGTGTGGTTAGCTTCAGGATTTTTTATTCCTTTTATTTGAAAAATGTTATAATAGTTTATTAAAATAAATTTAAAAGTAGAAACAGAAAAAGTAGATACATATTATACTTGGTTACTTAGAATGATGTATTATTTTGGATAAAGATTTATTTTGTATAATTAACTTAATTAGTCACCATAGGTTTTTTTTCCTAACATCGATCACTGATAAACTATAATATTTAAAAAAACCAAATTAACCCTAAAATTTAAACAGCTGGATTAACACATGATGAGTGATAGATTTTTAGAATTGCCTGACTTGACAACAAAGGATTTGCTGTGAGAAATATTTCCATAATTACAGAACTATCGAGATAGGCCACACAACAACTGTGGTTGCTTAGTTTCTCGGTTTTCAAATGCGGAAGATTGTGAGATTAAAAATAAGATGACTAGTGAGTTTGCAAAAATTCACACAATGAAAAAATGCAAAAAGGATGATGATTTTTGAAGTAGTGATGTTTCTAGAAGTCTTAAATAAAATATCAACATATATTAACTTCAACTTCTCATGTTTAATGATGTTTACAGTTAATGTGATGCAGTATTCCCTAATTTGAGATTAACAGTCATAATTAACTCAGAATAGATTCTTTGAAGTGGTTCAAAGGGCTTTTTGTAATAAATTATTAGCCTCTAATAAGCTAATATGAAGTGAGTAGTTTTGGGGGATGGGAGAAGCATGTTAAAACATCTCATAAAACATTTAATTTAAGCTAATGAAATGACTTTGTATGGTACAGATTCTCCCTATGGAAACAGAGCCATGTCTGACATTCCAGAGAAAGCTTTATTTAGAACAAGTTGAGTAATTTTTGAGATAGCAGGCTTTAGGCCACGTTATCTTGGGTGTTATAGCTGAGTGGATTTCTAGAATCTTCCAGTCCTCTTTAAACCATTTTTGTTTTAGATGAATCGAGTTAGTGAAGTATAAAAACATTTTCTGTCTTAAGCCATCCAAATATGCTGATTGTCAGTTTGTCAACCTGAGCTTTGCCTCAGAAGATGCAAGTTTTCCGTGGTGAGGCTGGGCCCGGCAGACCCCAAGCATCCTCGGTGTTCTCTGACAGGCCATTGTGATAAGGAGAGTGAGTGACATGAGCCAGGGACACAGTCTGGCAAGCCTGGTGCTTCCAGTGCCCCAGTGACTTCGGAGCACAAGAGTGTGGTGGGCCGAGAAAAGACACAGCACATTTTAAAGCATTAATATTTTAATAGGGTCAAAATGAAGGTGCCTGTGTTTGAGGATGTAAAAGATGAGACTGAAGAGGGAAAAGTGGAGGAGGAAGAAAAGCAGGAGGACAAGGTGAGTGAGAAAGAATTTGATTACGAGCAGAATGTAGTCCTCTATCAGACAAGGAGAAAAAAACGGTTCTTTTCTCTCTCTTTTATTTTCCATAGGTGTTTCTTAAGCCTGTTATTGAAGACCTAAGCATGGAACTAGCCAAAAAGTGCACCGAGCTCATTAGTGATGTGAGTGGCTTTACAGAGTTTTGTCTTATTTGCTTTGTTCACAGGGAATGGCTGTGTGCAGAGCCACGGGGCTGGAGAGAAAACCCTGAGGTCATCTGTTAGAGCACAGTCATTTTCTAGATCATAGAACTAAGGACAGACATGTTTGGTGGTTTCCCCAAGGTCATATCATCAGGAAACTTCTGCTGCAGCCGTTGTCCTCATTCCTAATCCAGGTCCTGTCTCATCTAAATTATACAACCACCCTGGTTTGCATGGTGCTGAAGTTAAACTCATACTGTTTGAGAACTCCCTAGACTTTAAAAGTAGCAGGATTCATCTGGGAAGGACCCCTAAGTGAATGATTTTCAAAATGGAAGACCTCTTCTAAATGAACGAAGCCTAATTTTCTGAGGACCTTTCAAATGGAACTGCACATTAAAAACCCTGGTTCGCATGATAATATGAATGAATAGGAACATTTTGTTGTGATTTTTGTTTCTAGGAACTGAAGCTAGTTTATGGTATTCCAAGGATACCCTAGAGTTATTTAATGTAAACATGTGCACATACATTTTAAGTACATAAATAGAATTCTAAATGCATCAGAAGACTATTTCTCACTAGGAATGAGAACCTCCCCCACCATGTCCTCATAAACAATATAAGAGAACTGCTGGCAGAAAAACCATGGAGTTCTATGAAATGAAGTGTTTTTGTGCCTGCATTCTGGAGTGAGTAAAAAACTGACTGCATATGTTGTCTTTAATATGCAAAGTTTGTTTCCTGGTCAGTAGGGTAGTTTATTGGCCAGTTCTCCAAGACCGACTTGCCTGAGTCAAATCAACATAAATAACTATGGGAATGTTAGTGTAACGTTTGTAATTCTAAGATGAAATGCACATTGGAAATGCTGCATCTATTCTTTACATTACTGTGATGACTGCATAGAGTCTAGCTACTCTAAGCCACTCCATGTGCAACTTTTACATCTAGTTGACCATGTTTGATAGTCAGCGGAAACGCGCACACTCCTCCCCTATTCCTGACATGATGTGATGTACTTAAGTTGTAAAGTAACATTTATTTGTGCTATTGCTTAGTAATAACCATAAGTTACTTAACACGTGGAAATTCTTTGTAAAGGGCACTAATGAGACAGTGACAATGACAGCAGTGACCTTGACTTATGCAGTTAAGTCAAGCAGTTAAGTTAACATAAGCAGTTAAGACCTATGGGCCGGGTGTTGGATGGTGTGCGGTTGGGTCTCCTATTTCCCCCCATCTTAGAAGCAAGGGATTGGAGGCACGTAGAGATAAAACAGGGGGTAAACACGAAGCCCTTTCTCTTTGCTCCGCTGTTATTTCTCATCATGGATACCCATGTAAAGCTTATTACTATCTCTCATGCTAACATTAGTAACAGCAAAGTCATCATTTAAAACCCAGCTCTGGCGGCGGTGCCTCTTCCACCTTTGCTGTTTTTATTAAGTGCAATTATTGCTGGACTGTAGCTTTAATTAGGTAGGTGATTTATTGTTTTTGGGGAGGATGACTTATTGGCGACGTAGGAACCTTCTAGCAGGAGACACAGTATTTTCTTTTTTTATCAATTTGTGAGTGCAGACGCCATGCCGCTCCTCTCCCCTTTAGGTGAAATCAAACACAAGGGAGAGATTTGTGCTTATTATAGATTTATGTTTTACGGCAAAATGTCTGTGCTACTTAAATATTTAGAACACAATTATTGTTCCTTAAGTTGTGCTTGGTTTGTGCTCACGTTCTATTTCATCACAGAATTCTGTATTTTGTAAGATACTCACTTAGTTTCTGGGATTTTTACATGATTAATAAAGATTCTGAAAAATTATACTAATTTCCAGAATAAAGATTAAAGGAAGGGTCTACCCAATCATTTTAAAACCAGATTGTCAGGGCTGAGGATGTGGTTGAGCACCAGTGTGTCTGTCTAGTACTGGAAAGTCCCTCAACTGCAAAATAAATAAGTAAATAAACAAGCAAACAAACAAATCAATAGCGAGTTAGAATAAGGGTTTATGTTGCTAGAAGTTATAGTTAAGTATCACTAAGCAAAAGTTAATCGTTCTTATTCAGTTACATCAGTATTTTTATGGGGAAGAAATCACCTTATATCTGAAATCCCTTTTCTTTCAAATCAATACAATTTCTCAATTTGAAAATTTGATCTTCTCCATATAGTTCCATAGCTAGCTGATTGTCTAAAATCATCAGGCACAGAGTTAAAATTACACACACACACACACACACACACACACACACACACACACACACACACACACACACACATATATATAAATGGATGTTTATCACACCAAATTAGGCTTAAGCATATATTGTATAGTGTTTCTAATTATGCAGGGCTAGATTGGTCCCTCACATTTAACCTAAGGCACCACTCTCCAGCCATCATAAAACAAGAACCTTCGGATGATTTGGTGGGGCTTTATAATCCATTGTGTCCTGGAGGGGCATCTGTGTTTCCTTGTGGCTTCCTGTTTCTTGAGGGCAATTTTATTTTGCGTTGTTAACTGAGTGAGTTTGCATGGTGTTTGCTGATGTAGCAGAGCCATGCACTGTAAAGTCTGAAGAAACCCTTATATGCTGGAGATCAAGTCACTCAGCTGGCAAGTTCCCTGGGATGGAAACAAGACCTTCAAGGCTTGGCCATTCTGATAGCGTTCCTCCTTGGCGCATGCGTGCCACGCATTCCACGCACACATCCTGATAGCTTTCCTTTTGGCGCATGCGTGCTAGGCATTCCACGCATACTTTTATCTTGTTACCCACAGCATACCTCCATGTAGGATGTATGTGTCCTAAGCCACAGTGGGAACTGGAAATTGAGTGACGGTACAAGACACGTGCCCAGCATTGGTGGGTTCAAGGTTCAAGTGGAGCGAGCAGTCACCTTCTGGTCTGCTTCATTTCCGACACTGGTGTGGGGGCCGTGGGTTTCTTTGCACAGGGTTCTTTTATACGCCCCCTATTGGGCCAATTTCTCTTTGGGTTTCTTCTGGCCTCATGCATCTTCATAGCAGTATCACAATCAGAACCATGTCCTGCAGTCTAGCTGAGGGTTGCCCGGGACTATGAGTGAAATGACGTTTAGTTCCGCTCCCGGTGCTCCTCATAATGCTGCTTAGAGTTTCCTGGACCTGTGGACAGCAGTCATCTTCAGTCCTGATTTCTGACCTGTGACTGATAGCTTAGGCCTGGTGTCTTTTATAGGAGTTCGAATGATTGTAAGCTTGTGAGGGACGGCATTCCTCATCCTTTGAGAGTGTCCTAGACTCATTTCTTGAGCTTGCCCTTCCACTCTGAGAGAGAGAGGGTGGTGGTCCTTGGAAGCCCTGGACAGTGCTATATCTAGGTACCTCCAGGCCAGGATGGAGAACTGTCAAGTGAGATTGGCTTGGGGGGTCAGTCCTGGGAGACTGCACTGCGTGGACCCTCCACAGAGAGAAATGTCAGGCTTTCACGTCAAGTGACTTCTTTTGGGAGTCGGTCTAAAACCATTTTTCTTTCCTGTCCCCATCGTCCCCTCTCCTTTCTTTCTAGTTTTTCTTCTTTTCTTGTCTTTCTCATCTAGTTTTTGCTTTGCATTTGAACTGCCCACATCATGGAGTTTCCCCAGTACAGCTCACATCTCTGCCCTGAAGGATGTTTAGCCTCCCAGGCAGCCTCTTTGTTTTCCTTTTAAGTCTACAACACTTTCTGTTTCCCTAACTAAATTCTCTGGTAGTTGATCTTGGTTTTCAAACACCTCATCAATTCTACATATCAATTAGATTTGTCTTCTAAATCGGGTACCATGGATCTAGCAACTTTCAGACAGGTAGGCATAAAAAAATACTGGGCAAAAAGAATCCTTGCTAGATTTCATTTAAGTGAGGCAGCATGAGCCTTGTGTAGACCAAATTAGGCTTCAGTCTAATTCAGTATGCAGCCTAATACAATATTTTATTTCAAAGATTGCAGGGTGTTCACCTGTATGAGAGTGGGGACAAATTTTTCAGACAAATGAACTTGTTTGCTGTGGACAAATCCTTCCAGTGCTGAGGACATTAAACCCCATGGCTGCTCCTTCAGAGAAAGCCCAGACTGTATTAGCAAACCTGGGAGAGTGACCTTAGCCATGACCTGCCCGGTCACAAGCCGTGATCAGACTGTAGCTCTTTCTCTCCAGGCTCACGTTCAACGGATGTAATTTCATTTGTGCGAAGACTTTCTAGATAAGAGTGCATGTAAAGAAACAGTCACAAACAGTTCTGCATCTGTCATCCACTGTGAGCCATTAGCCAATCTTGCACTCATCAAAACAGCCATGGTCAGGAACAGGAAGCAACTCTGCACTAATTTCCCTCTAATTTTAGTGGCAACATTGTGGGAAAAGCCAAGGGGTAAAGTAAATGTTTGGGACATCTGTTTGACCATGAAACCATCAACCATCAACTTTGCCTACTTTTGTCTTTAACAACCATCAACTTTGCCTACTTTATTTTGAAAATATGCTGGATTGTGTGTTTTCTATGTGTTTTAAAAGCTTACAAACATTTACTTATTAATATGCATATTATGGAATTCATTAGGAATTGTATGCAAACTCTTTGAAAATTATACACACAAACTCATTAGAAACCCAGACCCAATCACAGTTTGTGTGTGTATTTGTGTGTGTATCTCTGTGTTTGTTTGTATGTGTATCTCTGGGTGTGTGAGTGACTTGTAATATATTTTATAAGATGAATAGCAATAGGAAAATTACGTTAAGTTTTCAAATGCAACTTGAATTTAAAGATGCAAATGCATCCAACTTTTAATAAAGATCAAAGAAGGTCGTGAAGCCTTCCCGTCAAAGCTGAACTATTTGCCTGCGGAACAAAGGAAGTAAATACTTCATCCTTATCCCCAGGGCCTGTCCTTAGCATCTAGCCCCTGTCAGGCGCTATCAGAGGGCCTCTAGCCATAAGCACATACCACTGTGGTGAAGAATGTGATCCTGATGGGAAGATGGTGGCAGAAGATAAAAATAATGAGCCAAACTTAAGCCTAATGATAGACTATTTTTTTCTCACACTTAATTATATAACAGGGATACTTTTTTCCCCTATGATCAAAATAGACTGGTATTTATCATCCTGCCATTAACGATTTAATTACTAGTGACTGAGGAGACAGATTTGCAGGAACCTTAAATTATGGCTAATCTTTGAGAAGAAAAAATGTAATTTAGGGCTCAGATAAGATAAATATGTTCTCCTGTTGATTTCATGAATAAAGCAAGTGTTTAATATGGTAGACATTAATATCTATGAGACACAGCAGTGAAATACAGAATTTTGAAATTACTTACTGTATTTGTATCTCTTCCCACCTCAGGTCAGGTATGGCCCCTCAAATCAGATTTGCATATGGGAAAATCTCCATGGAATGTTAGTCCCTTACATCAATATTAATCATGCCCTCGTAAGAGTTGGGTAGTGGGTACAAGAAAACATCACATCTGAATTCTAATTAGGAAGACCATATAATTTATCATGTGAATTGAGACATTTTTCCAGCATAGGTATTTATAGTCTTGTGTAGATAAACATGACTTTATTACGAAAAGATATAAATTTCAGCAAATTACTTCCATCCTCATGAATCCTTTGAAATCTGTCCCAACCAATTTTTAGACCGTGCAGCAATTAACATAACAGGAAGACGCTGCTGACCCTTCTCCATATTTCCTCATACTTTGTGAGCTTGTGTATCATGTGGAATATAACCCCCACAGAAGAATAATTCTGCTTTTCCCAAAGAAGCTGCAAGTGATTTAATTTTACCAGTGAATTTGAGAAAACTGAGCATGCTCAGATAAGCCCCTTGAAGACTTTCTCTGGTGGATCTACCCGCTCTTAGCACAGTGATATTCTGGAATGATCTGTATCTCCTGCATTCTTGGCAGGGATGGATGGGAGGGAGACAATAGGTGCTGATAAATTGGGGAAGTTGGATTTTAGGGACTTAATTAGTAATAGTTTAATCTCCTTATCTGCTCCAACCTGTAAAGGTAACGATGCTAAAAGTAACATCCATTTGTTTAGTTTCTTCCCCAACAACTCAATATTTCCATCTTTTCTGAGAATTTCTTGTTTCCTACCTTGGGGTAGGCAGCTGTCTCAAGCCACAGACTGTGTGGCTAATATGGCCAGGTTTGATCTGTGTGTGTGTGTGTGTGTGTGTGTGTGTGTGTGTGTTATAGAGAGAGATAGAGAGAGAGAGAGAGAGAGAGAGAGAGAGAGAGAGAGAGAGAGAGACTAGAGAGAGAGAGGAGAGAATATCTGTGAGTGATATATGTGTGCACATTTGTGTGTGTAAGTGTAGGCAGGTGTGTGTCATTGCATGTATGTGGAAGTCAGAGGACAAGGTTGACTATGGGTCATTCCACTTTGATTTTAGGAAGGGTCTTCTCTTAACCCACCCTCTGGTCCATGAGCTCCTGGGGATTCTGTCCTCTCTGCCTTCCTTGCAGGAGTGCTGGAGTTGCAGGTGCTTGAGCCACTTTTCTGGATTTTACCTAAGTTCTGAAGATTTGAGTTCTGGTTCCCCCCTCCCCCGAACAAGGCTCTTCACCCACTGAGTCACTTCCCTAGGCTCCCAGCATTGAGACTTAATGGTGACTGATGCTTTCATATTGAAAGCACAAATCCTCCTCACAGTGTCTCATCACCTGTGCAGCCCAGGACCAGATACCTTAATTTGATTATTTTATTTCAGTCTTTACTTCATCAAGTAGCTTTGAGTAGTTTAACTTTCTGTTAAGAAAAGTTACTACAGGTGGTTCTTTCTCCTTGTGTTAATTATTCTCTTTTTCAGATCCATTATAAAGAAGAGTATAACAAGTCCAAGGACAAGTGCACCTTTGTGACTGATACTCCTATGCTAAACCATGTAAAAAATATTGGTGCTTTTATTTCTGAGGTACGGTCTGAAATACAATAAATGTGTTCCTGTGTTATATTATTATAAAAATATATTATTTTTATATTATATTAAAGTTGGAGAATAATTCTGAATGAAACACTTAATACTGGTCATATCTAAATTATTTAACTATGAACCAAGTTACTATGTGTACACTGATTTTACTATAGTTCACTGGTGTATGTTTATGCGGTATATGTGTATTTTGACTGTAGTTATGCTTTATGTAGGATTACTCTTGAAAATAAATATTTTTATTCATGTAGGAGAAAATTCTGGCAGCATGGCTAATTTTAGAATTTCCAAGTTATTCATTTCGTAATGGACATATTTTGGGGGTAGATAATTGAATAGCATATTGGAAGGAAGTAAATTTGTCAACTAAATCCATCAAGCATGCCATCTTGGATAAATAATTTTAAATGGACTCTTTTTGAGTGGGCTAAGACTCAGCTGGAGAGAGGTAATGTTTAGGAAGGCAGAGAGAAGGAAACACGCTGTTTCCAGCCGAAAAGCCGCACAGCCTCTCCTGCGAGCGTTCAGTTCCACAGTCCCCAGTGGATCCCGAAGCACCATGGCATAATCTCTAGGCTGAGGATTTGCATTGGTCTGTGAATGCACTTGAAAAAGAGAACGAATAAAGCAGCATTGCAGAGGACTGACCTCTAGTGTTTTGTAAGCGGTGTTGGAAAGAGGTAAATGTGCCACACTCAGGATTATCGAGTAATGTGGAACAATTTTGAGAAAACTAGTCCGTTTTCTGTCATTATTACCAGCATCTTTAGCTGGGGGACAAAAGGCCTATGAAGGATAGGCTCCATCAATCAGCAACTCTGACTGGGAGGTTTACCGAGGCCTCATCCACAGAGCAGGAAGAAACGTGATTTTTCCCTTGTGTTAGCTACATTATTTATCATGTAGAAAGAAATTCTTGGTGTTCTCAATTTATGATTGATTAATTTTCTTGAAGGAGTTAACTGCAGAGAAAAAATTACAAGTGGTGACCTATCATAGTCCCTAGAAGCTAATTTTCCCGAGAGGAATTGGTGACTGGCTGTTTGTCTTCTCAAGTAATGTTCGAGCTTGTTTATAATCAGTGCAGGCTAAAGACACACATACACACACAGACATACAGATGCAGACACACAACACATGCACAAACACACACACACAAACACACAGAGACACAAACATATGCACAAACATGCACACATATACAAACTCTCTTACACACACAGCCACACAGAAACACAACACAATCACACAGATATGTGCACAAACATACAGAGACACAAAACACACACACACACACACTCAGAGGTAAATGAGGCTACACCTTCCACTGTGACCAAAGAAAGCTAAGAAGGTTTTAATAAAGGACCACTTCTCCTATAGTTGTTATTATTATTGTTATTTAATTATGTAAGTTTAGAGGATTTAATGACAATTCCATACATTTACACTTTATTATTATTATTATTAATATTTAATTGTATAAGTTTAGAGGATTTAATATGATAATTCCATACATTGATAAAGTGTATTCTGATGAGAACCAGTTAGTTAACTTTTTTTCTCTCCTACAAACAATTTTTCATTATCAGACAGAAAACTATAGTACATCCTTCTGAACTGAGGGTGATATTTCAGCACACGCATGATACATCCTGAGCAAATAGGGAAATTAATGTTTCTTTCTCATTGTCCTTATTTCGTATCTGCAGCCTTTGTCTCCCCTCTTCAGTTTTTCACAAAATAAAAAATAATTTGTTGTGAACTATGGCCACCCTGCAGTTCTGTAGAACACAGGAACACATTCATTGTACCTAATTGTCTGAGTTCCTGTTATCCAACATAACAGCCCTCCCAGTATCTAGTTATCACTATTGTTTGCCTCTAGGTTCTAGACAGTAAATTCTAATGACTTGTATTTTGTGGCTAGAAGGTCTCATTGTTCTCAGACCATTTGTTCACTGGCCAAACACGTGATACTCTCAACACACAGACTTCAGAAATACAGAGATCGAAACACAAACTTCCCCCTGTCCTTCCATATCACAGTTAAAGCTCTCGCCACAATACACTGGATTTATTTCTATCTTTCAGAATATGCCCATCAGATTGACATAAATTTAAAAGCCTGCAGGTTTTTAAACCAATCATGTATCTAACTCAAGCTTTCTTTTGTATTCACAGTAGCAGAGAAAAAAAGAATGCTTATATTTTTTTCCTTTTTTTTTTCGTCTTAGGCAAAATACAAAGGAACCATTAAGGCGGATCTTTCCAACTGTCTGTACAAGCATATGCCGGCCACTATTGACAGTGTCTTCGCAAGAGAAGTATCCCAGCTTCAGAGTGAGGTGTGACTCAAGTTTGTGACCTTACAGAAGTTATTTGGTATTTGGCACTTATGAAAATTGTTTTTCTTGGTTATCAAATACTAAATGGAACCAGAAGCAACTGGTCTGTCCTGATAATTATCACAGGTGAAATGGCAGAAAATGAAGGGAACCTCAGTATCAGGTCTGCCGACCACATCTTTGCTTCTCCATGGCCCACTCATTGTCCTTCAAAGAGCTGATTCCAGTATCATCCAGATAGTTTCTGATGAGATTTTGATAGCTACTTCAAGTAAATCTCTTATTTAATGTATGGTTCCTAAGCCAAGAACATTTCAGTAGAGTTTATAAAGTCAGGGAAACAAGTGACGGTTGGATTTGGGGCATGCGCAGGTTCACATTCCCTTGCTAGACCAGTGTTCCGCCAGTATTATGTTATGTGGCATGTGTTTTCCATTCAGAGATCTACAGCCAGTACCTAGGGCTGCCAGCAGGTGAAAGTAGCTATTTCCATGATTCTAAGTTGCAGAAAAATGAAGGGACTGTCCTCGTGAAAACTCCTTTTGAGTCCAGGAGTGGGAGGGGGTTTCCCTTAAAGGGGATTGGCAGCTAAGGCATTCTGAATGTTCTCCATTTCCTGAATTTCTTGCTACAGAATTTCAAAATAGAATATTTTGATGCTTTCTGGCTCACTGCTTTCTTCATATCCCAATCTGATGACAATGGTGGTGATGGTAATGGTGATGGTAATGATGAAAATGGTGGTTTTATCTTCGGCTGTTTGTCCCTCTAAGCTGGAAGAGCCTCATTTCCTGCTCTACTTGGAGCAGTCCCTAGCACATATGGACTATGAATTCAGCTGGCTATGTTGGTTTCCTTCCTAGGGATAGGCTCTCTTCTGTATAATATGTGCTCTTCATGTCTAGTGTGGGTCTCTATCACACACATGTGCTAGCTGGGCCAGGTGGTGTTCTATGTGCTTTCCACTTTTGTACATTTGTTCCTCCCAACAACTCCACCAGATATTCCCATTGTAGGGTTTTAGAAACAAGCACAGACAGGGTTAGTAGCTTTCTCAAGGCCACACATCCAGTTGAAACCAGAGCCAGACAGACCACCAACAGCTAGCTAATCCTCCTTCAAGGTCTGAGTCCTCAATGCATGCTGCACCTCATCTCTCTTCCAGTGTCTACTGCTTGCTTTCTTATCAATCAATATATTTCTGTGTTAGAAAATATTTTGAGACAGGCTCAAATGTAACCTAGGTTGACCCCCTCACTCACTATATAGCTTGAGGAGAACGTGAACTCATAATTCTCCGAGATAGGCCTCCCAAGTGTTAGTATTATGAAAACCATTTGCCACGTGCCTTGGTACACAAATTCACTTTCTTCTTTAGATTCTTTTTATTTTTAAGAAGAAGGTGCTTTGGATTTCAAATAATTTCCAAATGGATTACTCTGGGAAAATACCAAGCATAGAACTCTTCTTAGGACATCTTTAAGTAATTCATTATTATAAATGTAAGCATGCACTGTGTCCTCAGTTGGACAGTGAGTCTATCTCAGCTATGCAAGACTAGTCTAAAAATATATGATGGTGAGATTCTGCATGGCTGACTGTGACGAGTGTGTCCTTTGCTTGCCCTGCCAACATCTGGTCACTTAGCTATTTGTTGATGACATGGGCTGCTTAACAAAGCATGTAATTACAACACAACATTTGATGTGGGACAAGTAACATTTACGCAAGAAAGAAAAGGAATGCATGCTTATGTTTGTGCTTATGAAGTGACAGTTTGGGATATGCGCTGGATAGTTTTATGTCAACTACATACATGCTAACGCTTTCTGAGAGGACAAAATCTCAGTTGAGAAAATGCTTCCATAAGATGGGGATGTAAGCAAGCTTATATGGTATTTTCCTAATTAATGATTGGTGGGGGAGGGTCTGGCTCTTTGTGGGTAGGACTATTCTGGGCTGGTGGTTCTAGTTTCTATAAGAAAGCAGGCTGAGCAAGTCACGGGGAGCAAGCCAGTAAGCAGCACTCCTCCATGGCCTCTACATCAGCTCCTGCCTCTAGGTTCATGCCCTGTTTGAGTTCTTGTCCTGAACAGTGCTGTGGAAGTGTAAGACAGATAAACCATTTCCTCCCCAAGTTGCTTTGGTCATGGTGTTTCATACCAGCAACAGAAACTCAACCTAAGACAAGATACTTGAATTCTATTTTTTTTTTAAGTAGAAGAGTTTTCTCACCTTCTTAGTAAGCTTATGGCACATCAAACCTTGCAACGCAGCACTTAACATGAAAAATAATTTATGGAGGATATTTTAGAATTTGTCATATTTTTGTTAGGATAAGTCGCCATGTACATTGTTACCATGTTCTCCTATGATAGTTAACATACGGACATCTGTATTCAGCATAAGTTATGAATACGTCCCCTGTGATAAATTTCTGACTTGCTCTTAGAGAAAGCTCTGCTTCCTCATAAGCTACCTGTTTCAAAGGCTGACACAACTGTAATAATGTTTCTTTATATATACATGTATCCATATTATTACTGTTAAGATACTGATTCTGAATTTACCCAGAAGTAAAAAGCAAGAGAGCAGACATATTACTGTGAGTGTCTCTATGTAGTTTTGATATCCTTAGACTTGAAACAGCAAGTGTCTCGCTGATTGCTTTTATGTCCCACTGTCTCCTAAGTCTTCATCAAACTCTTATCTGAAATCAAGTTGCATATACTCTTGAACACTGAACCCCAAGACTGTCGGTTTGCCAGACTGTGATATGAAGAAAACAAAATGCCTGCAGTATATTTGAGTTTGAAATCTGCTATAAGGAACTTGGGAGAAAAAGCACATTCAGAATGCCTTATATGTTGGTTCTCTTTAAGGGAGAAGTTTCCCTACACTTCTGAAGTCAAAATGAGTCTACATGGCGACAGCTCTTCTGCATATTTGGGGCTCAGAATCACTAGAACAGCCGTTTCCACCTGGTCACTGGCTTGCGATAGAAATTGAGTCAGGGTCACACTTCCTTACAGAACATGCTTGGGAGGAAGAATTTTGAGAAAAAGAGTCCTAAGACTTATAGGAGACCTGTTTTGAGCTATATAAAAACAAAGATCCTAAACAAACTCAAGAACAGAATGGAATGGAGTGTGCTGTAAATCGATGGGGTTCTTGTCTGCATGGCTGTTTCCAGGCAAGGGCTGAATACCCCTGCATCATGGAACTGATATAGGTAACTCTGGCCCTGGCACTGAGCAGGCTTGTGAGAGTCTATGTTTGTGTTAGCAGTAGCCGTAAGCTTCTGTGTCTGCAGTTCATAGCTGTCTGTCGTATGGAACTACAGTACATTCACCTGAATGGTGCCTTAAAAGTAGACTGTATGTCAAACATATACAGGGAGGGCAAATCTACTAGAAGTAAAACGAAGCATTTTCCCATAATCCCAGCACTCAGGAGAGAAATAGGAGGACCAACATTCAAGATCATTCTAACAATATAGTGAATTTTAGGCCAGCCTGGGGCACATAGCATCCTAATTTTAAAAAATCTACTAATGGATGAAATACATGAGGTAAATGTAAATATCTTACCAGACACACATATTGTGTAGACTATGTGAAACTATTAGCAGTGCACTCTGATTTGACGGTGCAGCTCCACAGTGCTCCGAGGGTTCTCAAATGGGGAGGAAATGGTTTGAAGTTAGGGAAACATTACAAAATGACAGATCCTTTAAAAATTGAATTTATCAGAAAAACTACCAACTCGGCATCACTGACATCATTTCCATTAGCTATTTAAGGGGAGAAAATTGCTGTGATAAATTAAAGCTCAGCTGCCTGCGACTTGACGCAAGCTCAGTTTTAGAGTTCTGCTCAGTAGCAGCTGTAAACGAAGCGACTGTTTGAAAGCCGAAAGTAGGAAATTATGCAGCCTCTTTAAGAAAGAGAACTTTTTCAAACTGTCCTGGGTGAGTCACTATTTCTATGATAACTCACGAAATGATCGGCTGCATGCCTTAGGTTTATGAAGTCACAAGTGTGGTATTCGTCTAAAATGCAGAATATAAACGTTTTTCATGGTTTGAGTGACTTCGCCACCCATCAAACTCTCCCTTCCTTTAGAGGTGTGATATAAAACATAAGTAACTGTGATGATGGGCAGTCAACCTGGGTGGGGTTTTCTCATGTAACTAATTGCTGAGACTGTAAAGATGTTCATCATAATTACATATCTTTCCGAGTAAACACACTGTAGAGAGATGAATTTCACCTGGACCATATGAAGTGCTGCATCCGAGTCCTGGGAATCAACCACATGTACAGGATTGGTTATAGGAACTGACTGCATAGGATCGAATGAGACTTAAGTATGTTAATTATCAGAAATTCCCACACAGGCAGCGAAAGGAAAACGAACTAGAGATGTGTTAATATCATCTGGCAGCTGGAAAATGATAACTAGGATTTAATTACATAATTCTCATGAGATTGAGTCAGATCATTTGAGGCACCTTAGGAAAGAGGTAGATTAATTGGGAGTTGGATCTTGGGAGCCCCTGGGAAAGTACAGAAGTCCAGCCCTTTAGTCCATGTGGACGTGTGGAGGATTGGAAGCTAGTGGAGGCTGTGCTATCTCATCGGGAGCTCTGTCTTGTCAGCTAGCCTCTCTTGCTGCAGCTACACAGATCCAGCTCTGGGACACAGGTTTGGGGGTTTGGTGAATAGAACAATTTTCAACAGAACTTGCAATATTTAGAGCATGTGATGTCCCACATTGAATGATCTTTTAGTAGTAAAAGTTTTCAAGAAAACCTAAATGTGAATCCAGAGAGGCCACAGAAGTCTTGAGAACGGTACTAGACAGCTTTTAAAAATGGTAAGATTCACAAACGGATGTTTGCTAAACAACGACAAAATAGCCTATTTCCCGGCACTGTAATCCTGGTAACTGCTGTACTAATAGTTAGGTGGGCAGCCAGCTCTGTCTATAAACTCCTGTGAGGAGTGTAGCTGCATGAGAATACTGATAAACTCATTTATTTACTAAAAGTTTATTGCATCTCTCTCTGTGCTAGTCACTCTGATAAGCACAGGATATTAAAAGATGTGTAAGATATCAAAATGGCTTCCAAGGAGCTCATATTGGTGACAAATTCTTGCTAAAGTTCACTATCTTCGTTTCCCCGAAAGGACACTCTGTTTCTTCTTGTTGAGTACTGTCCTAATCCTTATTTTTGCTTAGTTCCATTTCCCAGTGTCAAACAATTTCAAGGTCACTTAATAAGCTCGTCATCATTAGACTCAGTGTGCATTGAATTTGCTTTTTGCTTTTCTTTCTTCTGGGTATTGCTTTCATTCATTCCTATATTCTTATTTACTTATGTGTTAGTCACTGGTTGTGAATCGGTAATGAATTGGTGATTCTTTGATGCTGATTTTTTTTCAGATGTTATAGTGGGATGTGCACATTCAGGGAGTTGAAAGTTGTGTGTTTCAGTAAGGGAAGTCAGGCAATAGATGATTACTCAAAATTAAATAGCAATTAAAAATTGTGAAAGAAATAAGATGATTGTAAAAGCCTAGAGTAAGGGAAGATTTCCTGTATGACTTTCTTTTTTTTTTTTTTTTTTTTTTTTTTGATTTTTCGAGACAGGGTTTCTCTGTGGCTTTAGAGCCTGTCCTGGAACTACCTCTGTAGACCAGGCTGGTCTCGAACTCACAGAGATCCGCCTGCCTCTGCCTCCCGAGTGCTGGGATTAAAGGCATGTGCCACCCGGCCCCTGTATGACTTTCTTTTATTCCCCGCCATGTTGTCAGATTTGGCTGTCACCTTCTGAGGCATCTTTCACAGGCCCTCTCCAGCCCAGTAAAGAGCAAACCAGTAATCATAGCAATGGACAGTATTGGGATGATCTATTCATTATGGAGGACTAGGCTTGACCTATCTGAGAATTTTGCCTGTATGTCAAATATTCCCTTAATTGGAATATTTAATGATGATTATCAGATCATAGGCCATATCAGATAAGTCAATCATTTGAGTCTATACAAAATCAGAATCTTTCATTTAAAAACAATTCGTGACCTAAAGTAATTCATGGCACTGGAGAGACGGCTCAGGGTTAACAGGGCATGTGAATTTTGCAGAGGACTAGAGTTCAATTCCCAGCACTTGTAAACACTCTGGCTTCCTTGGGCATCTGCACCCATACACATGTATCCTCACACAGACACACACACACATGCTAAAAATAATTAATAAATAAAATAATCTTTAAACTTTGACACATTCTTACTGCCCTTCACTTGGTCAGTTGTGCCCTCTAAATTTAACCTTGCACATTTGTAGCCCTGCGAGTTCTCAGTTGTTGAGGATCTCCCCAAACTGCTGCCAAGATTTAAGGCAGATGATAAAACTGAGGTTTTTAATCTTTTGTTTGAGGGTATTTGAGATAAACTGCAACTTCTGAGATCCGAAGCTAAACGGCAGCACTGGGATGAGAGCATTATCTTGTTACAGCCTCTCAGGCAAATTTAACTGTCAGCCCGCAAAATGGAGGAGGAATTGAAAGCAGTGTTTAGCACACCCCTGAGTGGCTCTAATCCTTATGTGATTTCGAAGGTTGCCTACAAGCAGAAGCATGATGCTGAGAAGGGGCTCTCGGATTATGCCCACATGAAGGAACCTCCGGAGGTGAGACATGCCATGGAGGTCAACAGACACCAGAGCAATGTAAGAGCTAATCTTTTCTTTCTTTCTTTCTTTCTTTCTTTCTTTCTTTTCTTCCTTCCTTCCTTCCTTCCTTCCTTCCTTCCTTCCTTCCTTCCTTCCTGTATTTCTTTCTTTCCTTCCTTTCTTTTTTTGCAATTTTTTTTTGGAAAAGTAGGGATTTAGGATTATTTTGTTGAGATTAAAATATTATGGCACACTGGTCAAATAAATAACATTTATTTGAATTATTCTGATGACTGTCGTTAAACCCTTTGTTGGATACCTTTAAATTGTGAGGCATCTCGGGCACTGTAAATTTTGCTTTGTGTAAGACACATGTGGATTCTGGGACCACTTTGGTTCTCAGCGCTTACTGAATTTCCTTTACCTTGTGTGGAAGTTTGTGGTCTCTACTCCAGAATGGCAGGAGCGCTAGAAGAAAACCCAGCTGTCATCAGTGGCCCCAGAGGAAATACAAAGTTTTAGGGTTCCCCGCTGTACTTTATTTTAGAGTGCTTAAGCTTATGGGGTTCAAATTGTTGAAGGTAAGATATGAACTATGAAAGCTGGTTCCTAGTAGGTTAGGAGCAGGCGCCAAGTGGGAAGAAGCTAGAGAAAGCACATTCCTTCTTTGAAGTTACCAAGTCCTTTAAGGCTTTCATGCATTTTATCAATTATCATTATCACTGTGGCTTAGAAACAGAAATTTCTGCTAAAATAATACCAGAATTGTGACTTTTATCGCCTCCAAAAATGTATGAACTAATGGTTAGGATCTTGGTGGGTTTATATGGGCACTGATTCGTCCTGTTGTCCTAGGTGGGGACAAGATGTCCTTCACCTGTTCTTAGAGACATTCCTGATGTTTTCTCATCATCTCACACAGAATCTGCTCTACCATGTGGTCCTCTTTGTAAGGTCTATATAAACCCAGAAGCTTTTACTTCAAAAGAAACAGTTTCTTCTGCTGACTGCCTTTAGGGGCTAGTCTGGTGGAGTATCCATGGTCTAGTTGCTGGCCTCATCCCTGTGGCCAAACAGTTGACAGAAGCAGCTTTGGGGAGGAAAGAGTTATTTGATTCATGGTTCTAGAGGAACTGAAGTCCCACGTTGGAAGGGAACCAGTGGTTCTGGAGTGACTGCATCCGTGGTGGTAGGACTAGAAGATGTGTTTATATGATCTCAGACAAGAAAGCAGAGAGATCTAGACAGGATCCAGGGAAAGACATTCAAAATCCCGCCACAACCCATCTACTTCTGTTGGTCAGGCCCCATTTCCTAAATGTTCCATAGCCCCAAAAGGCATGTCTCACCTCAGACTTGCCACCAAGCATCCAAAGCAGAGTCTGTGGGAGACGCTTTAGGCTCAAACACTACAGCAGTTTCTTTGTGCAGTGTTCGCGATTAAATGGTATTAAATTGAAGAAGGTCAGTGTTTAAGTGAAAATTAGAGTGAGTCTTGACATTATGACCCAAGCATGTAAGCCACTCACCAGTGCTAAAGTGTCCTCATGGATACCTTAGTGCTGGTGGGAGCTGGAGAAGCTGAGTTCCTGCAGTTGTTAGAGGGTGGTATTTTAAGAGGAGGGTTTCAAGCGTTGTTTGCTTATTATAGAGGGACTATAATATTCATAATACTACTTACCCAGCTCAGCCACATGCCACTGTGCCAAGGCTGGTCATTTCCAGTTCTTAAAAGAACTCTGTTGTGTCACATTTTGTAATACAAATGAAATCAGACCAAAGAAATCAAACTCCCAATTCTACCTTTTCCATTCTTCACTGCTGCCCCCTGAAAGGCCACTGGCAATTAGTCAAGATTTTACCTGGGAATTAAAAGGGTGGGAGCAGTCTGGGTTATCATCTAAATTCAGGTACTCTGTAGGGAAGAAAATGGTTCAGATCTTGGCGTTTCCTCTGTCTGACATTGAAGAAATCTTGAATTCAAATACAAGCCTGGAGGTTAGAAGATGGTCTGGTGGGCTGGGGGTGGGGCTAGTGTTCCATGCATCCCCAGAAGCCCGGTCTAACTCTGTTGTTCACTGAAGTTCAAATACTGAAGTTCCTTATCAAAAGATCCAGGCTTATTATTTTAACTCTGTCTTTTCCTTGAAAAGGTCTGTGATTGAGAGCTTGGGGGAATGGAGCCTAAAACCTCCTCCTCCTCCATTCGCCACTGTGTACTTATGGGAAAAAGATGTGTTGACTTACATCCCTCTGCCGACTTGGCTCAACCTTTACATGCAAAGTTTGTACATATAATAGGCTTTAGAAACTGTTTAAGACTATTTACTCAGATTTAAAGTGAAAATGATATTTGTATTCTATCTTGAGGTAGCTGATATTCTTCCTGAGCCAAGCCTCGTAGAATAATACATTTGCTGTCCTTACAATATGAAATTTAACACAGGCCTTGGAAGCCACAAGGAGAGCTAGGACATATACTTCCTGCTTTAGGACCAGATATAAAACATAAAAATCTCTCGGGAACTTCAGTCTGAAGAACTGTGACACAGAATCTGCTAGTAGAATTCTGTAGAATTACTCTTCTGCAATGGGGAATGTTGCTTTTCTTTTGGATATAAATGGCTTAATATCAAATAAAAACTAGGATCTAGGGAGATGGTATGGTGGGTAAAGGCTTGTTGCCAAGCTTGATGACGATGATCTGAGTTAGATCCCTGGGGCCTACATGGTGGAAAGGGGAGAACTGTGTCTGACCGCCACATGTATGCTATGGCATAGGTACACACGCATATACACATGCGCACACACATACATACACACACACACACATGCACACACACATACACACACATACACGCACACACAGAGACAGAGAGACACAGAGAGAGGAAATAGTAATAAAAATAAGTATTGGATTATTCTATAAACAGTGAAGGTCAGCTTGTTAGCCTTGTTAGCTTTTCTGTATCCACACAGATATGTCAGTTTTCTCAGATCTGTTAACCAAGAGGCTGGGTAGGCAGCAGTACGCTGGAGCCTGAATAGCTGCTTTTTTCCTGCCCTACCTCTTATTAGGATGCTCATCAGTGAAGATGCTGAAGAGTGGTTTCCTTTTTCGGTTTTTCTAGTTAAATATCTACGAAAAAACAAAAGATTCTGATGGTTTAACTAGATTTGCACCTTTAAATAACTAAGAATTCTAAGAAGAGCAGTATTTGGGTGGGGGTGGGTAGTGGTAATCTCTTGCCTAACTCAAAATTTTAGTTGAGTGATTACAGAAAATGAAAAACAACCCTTTTCATGATGGTCTCCACTAGAGCGCACATTAGAGAGGTAGTTTGGCATTAGATCATGACAGAAATGTTTGCTTTGCCAAATAGCGCGGATGACCATAAACAGGTTACTTGTCTATAGAGCCCAGCTCTCACATCTCTCAATGGGGGCAATGGTGCTACTTATGCCCAAGGGTTAACTTGAGTTTTAAATGAGATGATATCCATGAAGAGCTCCACAGAGGGGCTCCTTGCTTCATGAAAGAGTAGGCCTATCTGGCTTCCTCCAGCCTTGAGAGTTTAGAGTGATATGACAGTTAACTCAAGCCAATAAAAAGAAGTTCAATTTTTTAAAGGGTCAAGTCACTAGGAAATAAATATGAAGAGTGTATTAGGTCAGAAAGGCAAATTCAAAAAGGTCCCCAAATCTCTCTCTCTTGTTGATACTATCATCAAAAAATGATTCAAAGCAGCTGATCTAAATCCTTTCTCATTTTAAGGGATGTGCCCCTGGCACATTTTTCTAATATAATTAGAGAAACTGGAGGTATTTTTCTCCTGTGATTTTTTCCCCCAAAAGATGGGTTTGTAATGAAAACCTCAGTTCCATTATTCCGTCTCATCAATCTTCCAGAGACGGGAGCCGGCCAAAGTCGGGCAAATCTCAACTAGCCGGTTTTACTTTTCTGAGTTACATGGCTCGTGGTATGACAGGAATGGTCAGTTTTCCCAAATTTGTATGGCTAATCAGTTCAATGTGCATTGAAACATTCTCAGTGTGAGAAATTATGTTTAAGACTTAATGTTTTTCCCAAGCACGATGTATGTACTGTCTGTCTTAAGATTATTAAAACTTATCAGCTGTTAAGTTTCTGTCCCATCAGAAAGTGAAAAAGCTTGCAGATAATTCAGTAAAATAGAAAAGTGATCGTGGCTTTCTGAGGTTCTCCATGTGATTTACAATAACAATGACTCAGGATTTGGCATTAAAAATAGGTACATTAATGTTTGGTTCATCTCTCAGAGAGCATCATTAGAATTACCTATTCTTCAGAAGGCTGTGGTGGTAATGAGATTAAATTGTGAATAAGAAAATGTTCATTAACTATCTAATTACTTATAAACAGTGGCAACAATAGTGATAGATTGTTCTAGCTATCACTATAGTTTATTCAGTCTTTTAGAAAATCAAAGTTATTTTCTCTCGGCTGTATGGCATCAGACCATATCTCTACTTAAAGAATTTATATTCTGTCAGAGAAAACAATGCTTAAGTGAGAGTAAGGAGGGGCTTTCAGGAGGCTGTGGTTTAGCCAGTGGTCCTAGCTAGTATGTACGCGGTGCCGTGTTTAGTCTGCCGTGCTTAAACAAAAACAATCTCAGTCTATGTGCCAGTTTGGTGGTATCTAGATGGGTACTCTGATAGCAGCATTTCTGATGGTTATAGAAGGTTTCCTTTAGAGCAATTGAACTCTGGCCTCCTTTAACTCTCTGTAGGCCTTGCTACTCATTTCTCCTCCATCAACCTAAGAAGTCTTCTTTCTTGTCTAGTTTTGCCTCCCTCCCAAGAACTATTTGGATCTTCACTAGAGTAGCAGAGTGGCTGCCTCTGGTCCAGTTAGATTTGTCACCATCAGGTCTGCCTGCTTGCACGGTGTTTGTCCTCTGCAGGCATCATCCATCTGAGCCTCTCTCTCCCCTCCAAGACCATCCTTCACCTTCTCTTCAAGGACCATCCATGGCAGCTTTGCTTCTGTTCAGTTTGTGAATTCCCCAACCAGGGAGTCTCACATGACCATTGTATAATCCTGAAGCTGTTGTGACTCCCTATATCCATGTCTGCCTGTATTTGGAGAGCAAATGTTCGTTTTCTTTCTGCTTTCAAAATCCCATGGGTATTCCCATTATCAGCCCATTCTAACCCACAGCTAACAAAAGGAGGTGTTGGAGGATATGGTTCCAGTCCCAGCAGGAAGTCTCACTACAGTCCAGTTGAGCTTAGACAATCCTCAACAGGGACAGGGATTTAAAGAGTTCATGGACATAAACTATTTAGCATAGTACGTGACACACTGAGCATACCACACGGATGAAGGAACTCACAAAAGACATGGCCCTTATGCAGCAGAAACAGAAATACTGAAAGGAGAGAATCCATGGAGACTAGTAGAAGTACATGGAGATGAGAGACGAGGGTGGAGCTGGATATAGTGAGACAGGGGCGAAATCCAGAGCCAGACCGTTGGTGGAACCCACGTCTTTATTGGAGGTGATAAAGGACAGATGTGATTCTGCAGAAAATCCTGAATGGATGTCTCCAGGGTTAGTGACATGAATCCATCTATGTACTTAAGTAAAAATGGGAAGTTTTCTGATGATATACAGACTTACGTTGGTATCCACGGCTTATAATTTTTGTACGTACAAAAATTCATAGATATTCAGGTACTTTATATAAAACAGTATTATTTGCATATGAGTTTTGTATATCTGCTCCCATATTTTAAGCAACTTCTAGATAATTTACCATACTGAATATAATATTTAAATGCTAGATTAATGGTAGTTGTATTGTGTTGCTCAGGGGATATTGACATAATTTTCTTTTGCAAATATTTTTAATCTACAGCTGAATCCAAGGTGCATAGTTATAATTGAAGCTGGAGGCCCCAGCCATAAATAGAAAGCTTAAGCTTCCTTCAGGCAGGTTGGACACAGACTCGCTTATGTCCTCACAAGAAGCCCCATTACTGGTTCTGTCCAGTTCTATCCAGTGTCAGTTCCGACTGACCCTGTCTGTGAGGACTTGAAGAGCCAGCTGCGATGTCCAACTGGTCATGTCTGGCGCAGCTAACCCCAGAGGAAAGAAGGCTGGCATGTTATCCCGCTTCCTCAGGCCCTGTGGGTGACTCTAGTCCTGGTTAGTCCTAGTCCTGGTTTCTAAATGGGTGTGCTCCTTGGTCAGACAGCCTGGGTGTAGGAAGCCTCCACTGCATTTGTGAATTCTGCCTAACCACATTGAAAGTCTGGAAAGCACTTTCCATGTAAGAAATGCTAGGGTGCGGGGCCATGACGCAGTCTGTAAAGCACTCACCTCCCAGTGATGAGGACCAGATTATGGACACTCAGAACCCAGAGACGGAGCCAGCGTAATGGCACACACCTGTAATCGTAGTGATGCATGGCAAAATAGGAGGTGGAAACAGACGGATCCCAGCTACTCCCAAGCTAGTTAGTCTGGCCTGTGTGGTGATGTTTCATGCCGATGAGAAACGCTGTTTAGAGATACCTTCACCTGTACACACACACACACACACACACACACACACACACACACACACACACGCACTCACGCACGACAGGAGGTCATACTGCCACCCCCCACATTGTCAACCATCCTAGCAGATGGTGTGATTGGCAGCTTGCCTCCTGAGTGTCCTGGCCGGCAGCCTCCCTTTCCTGTGGCACTTCCCTCGCAGCGCTGCCGTGGAAGATGGTGAACTGGCTGCTGTGCTTTTCTCCTGCACGGCTCCGTGGTGTCCTCTTGTTTGAATCTGCAGCTCATGTCAATCTTAATATTTGTTTTGAGTCGCATATGCTGGCCTCTAATTTGCAATTTACATGGATGATGGGGCCCTATTCACAGCCCTGCTCCTGCCGCCTTTGTACCGCTCACCTCTCTTCACGCCATCATTAGGCAGAACAGCATATAATTAGGTAACCCGTGTAAAGCTGGGGTTTCTCAAAGGTTGTAGCTCTTTTCAAAAAGTGTGGGTTTCCATCTTTCCCCCCATTTTTCTCTAGACAAAAAGCCATGTTCCCCCCCCCCCCCGGTGGCTTTCCAATGAACGGAGAAACGTAGAAGCAGTTAGTCGTGGAGGCCGGTAATAATTCCGGTTTGTTTTCACCTGAGAACAGGTTTTTGTTTACATAGCTCGTGTTTAACTCAGTGTAGGCTGGAACTGAGCTGTTGTCCTTTGCAGATGAGTGTTTTGTAGTCGGTGAAATTGCCCTGCCCGAAGAGTTCCGAACATTTAAAACCCACCCCACAAAATAATTCAGTGTTCAGTGAATTTTTATATGTCTCTTACTACTTGTATGCGTAAAACCTACCCAAAATTACTGGTTAAGACAAAGCTTATGAGAATCTAAGTGATGAAGAAAAGAGATGTTCTTGATGAAATTACACTAATTGTGTCTAAGCTGTGTTCACCTGTCAGGCAGGTTCATGATTGTAAGTGTAGTTTTAAAAGATAGTCTTGGCGTTAAGACAAATGCAAACTCACGAAAGATAAAGCAGACGCTTTGCATTTCTCTGAAAGGAAGTCACATGGTGCACTGGAAACCCACTGAAGTATTAATGTACGATTATTTTTACTCCCAGTGATTGCCTTTGAAAAAGTGGGAAATACAGTGGGAACTTTTATAAACTCTGAAAGGTGAAAGGAAAATGACAAGCAGGTCAATATCACCAATATTGGATCATAGTGATTAGTTAGGAATTTGTTGAAATCAGATACTTAGGCCCCGCTTGCCCACATTCTGCTACCGAGGATTGTAAGTGGATCCCAGAGATGTAACGAGGAGTCCATAGGCTGCCATTGCAGAAAGTTTGCTGTCAGCATAAGGAGTGTGTTGTGCCGCTTGTACAGGTGACCCAGTGATCCATGCGTCTGTATTATACTCTTTTATGTTCTGAAAAAATAATAGATTTTAAAAATGACCATATACTTTGCATTATAACTTTGGCAGAACACATTCTAGTAGACAAGTCAGCCTGCCTCTGGCCACACTGCCAGACAGAAGTGCATCTGACTGCTAGGACTATAGATTTCATGACACAGAGAAGCAGGCGATGAGGAGAAGTTGGGCATCCCCACTGCCGTAGTTGTGGTCTAATCTTTCCACCCATCTGCCAGTCAAGGTGACAGGAAGAAGCCACACAATCCAAAGTACTTCACATTTGTTAACTCTTGTCTGTTTCTCTCTTTTAATCTCTACTTTTCACCCCGTGACTGGCTTGTGCCTAATACGCACTCCCAGCAACAAGATTCCTTTATATTACTGTCCTTCGTTGGTAGAATTAGATCACAGTAGTGATGTAACCTATTAGGAGATGAGTGTCTCCCAGGCATGAATAGCCGAGGAGTTCAGTTGGGAAGGAGGAAAAGGGTATAGTCGCTAGGGTGGAGGCTGCTTCATCACCTGCCCTCCCTGGGGGAGTGATAATGTGTAT
The DNA here is from genome assembly GCF_014885135.2 of Alexandromys fortis. Taxonomy (NCBI): domain Eukaryota; kingdom Metazoa; phylum Chordata; class Mammalia; order Rodentia; family Cricetidae; genus Alexandromys; species Alexandromys fortis. The sequence goes on along the minus strand of NW_026067958.1, from coordinate 1,475,097 downwards.
TTGTCTGCATCTCCTGGATGGATGCATGTGAGATGGATGGGACCAAGGATGTTGTGTGTATGCAAGGCTATCAGCATACACACTTAGGTAACAAAACATTTTCATAGAGCGCTGTATAGAAAAATACTTTCAGATTGGTTTGCGCCCTATTTTATAGTGTGTATCTATTTCAGAATTGATGAGACATGGGAGAGTATAAAGAGTAAATATACAAGTGAAATGAATGATGAGCAAATATACAAGTGAAATGAATGATGAGCAAATATACAAGTGAAATGAATGATCTGCGCAAAAATCATGAAAAAGTAACATAAGGTCAATGTGCTCTTAAAGCTGTCGTGGCAAGGAGAAATAATTCTATACAAGTGAAGGTAGCTAAATGGAATGACTAATCTATTCTCTTTTCCAATCAAAACTGTCTCTTTCGTCAGATTTCTTATAGAAAAGATGTGCAGGACACCCACACATATACAGCGGAACTTGAGAGACCGGACATCAAGAAGGCTACTCAGATCTCCAAGATCATAAGCAATGTAATTTATCTCTCTGAGTCTTGTGCAGATGTGACTTCTTTTTTATTTTGAAGGAAGAGAGAGCACACCATTGTGTGGGTTGGGTGGTTAATACAATTAACATAATAAAATCATTTGAATCGATGACATCTCGATTTTGTCCTGAGTTATCCATTAGGTGATGTAAATTTGGGGGGTTGTGCATGAATTTCCCATGTTCGGCTCAACTCTGTCTAGAATTAGCGTATTTTTAGAGGTATATGGCCTTGGAAGCCAGACTTGTCAGGCTTCTGATCCCACTTCATCTCTACCTTCTCCCATCCAGGGAGCTCAGCTTGGCCTCTTCCCATCTGTTGCTGGTGATTTGCCGATTCTCTTCTAACAGCATTTACTTCTGCACTTGCCCGGCATGCCATGGCTGTGTCTTATCTCCTGGGGTACTCTTCCAAGTTCATGCCCTTTTGCTTGAGCGCACCAAACATCCTGGTTAAAGCTAACTATTGGACTAGCATAGCCCACGCCCCTTAAAATCGATAAAGAAACGAACTCGATTCAACTGCTAATACCTGTTTCCATGGACAAAACAGTAAATGCTATCTATCTGTGTGAACCATGCAGAGTCTCAACTCTCGAGAAAAGCCCCTAGTAGTTTTTAGAAATAAGTATAAAGATGATGATGACTGGCTACTTAGATTAAAACAAGTAATTCTGCTAAAAGTTGAATTTACTCAAGTAGTTATAAAAAAATTTCTGCTTTAGCAGTCACTATTTTAGTATTCAGTTTGCTACATGAAATATTTTTAATGGGCCGTGGGACTATTATATTTTATTTTGACTAATGTTAACGTAATTTGAGGTAGAAATATTAAAATTTTCTCATTATTCCCTTTAGGCGGAATACAAGAAAGGGCAAGGCATAGTGAATAAAGAGCCGCCTGTAATCGGAAGACCAGACTTTGAACACGCAGTGGAAGCCTCTAAGCTTTCTAGTCAGGTAAGCCTTCAGCATGCTCATCCTTCAGTGGTTTTATTCAAAGGTTTTCTTTCAAGGAGCATGGAAAATATTCCCAATAGATAATATTTTTAATTGTAAGAATAAACAGAGGCAATGTTTCTGAAGCTACTTCAGCTAGGATTGCAATAATCACGAATTTTAGTGGAGGAAAAATTGTTTAATTTTCAGAACAAGGTCAAATTTTCTTTCCTCTGGGCTCACACCCGAGCCTGTGACCCGAGTCAGGCCATGGTGTATTTCCAGAGAGAGTGAGAGCTGAGACCAGAAGTCATATTTTTATGCACATATACACAAAATAGACACACATACAGTTTTAACTTAGTAATAAAATATTTTCTCAATTTAAAAACATTTTTCCTTAATTAGAAAGCAAAACAGGCAAGAGATAATACAGAAAACCTTGAAATCTGGTTTCAGAATATGAGAACTGAAGAGTCCACAAACCTGAAATACAAATAGATTGGGAGTTTAGCAGGTTAAAATTTCAATTTTCCCAGAATTATCATATAAATGCCATTCAGTTTCAATTAGAATCCAAAAGGATTATTAAGAATATGGCTGCAATGAATTTCAAGTTTCTGTGGACATGAGTTGCCTGAAAGAGCCTTTAGCAGTGTGAGAACAGAGATCAGCAAAGGAGAAAAAATAGGAAGCCATTTGAATACGTCAGTGTGGGGTTGGTATATATTGAGAGGTAAAATAATCAATGGGCTAGAATGACATTCCTGAAATAGATTCCTGTATGTCTAAGAATTTAATGTATGGTAAAAGTATTGACTCAAGTCAGTGGGGGAAAGTTAGACCAGCTAATAAGTTGTCCTAATGTCACTGGGCACCCATTGTGGTGAAAGAAAATTGGGTGCACATTTTTAACCCTATACAAAAATGAATCCCAGGTAGATTAACATATGAATGCAAGCCAAGTGTGAGGCCACATTCCTGCAAGCCAAGTGTGAGGCCACATTCCTGCAAGCCCAGGACTCAGGACTTGTAGTGCAGAAGGTTTGCTGCACTACAGAATGAGACCCCACCTCAAAGCAATGCAAAGCTGAAATCAAACAAACCAATGCCAACGAACAACCCAAAAGATGGAAACATAATCACTAAAATATTATAGTAAAATTCAGGGGTCATTATATAGCACGTAAGATTTGTACTTTATCAAGACCAGACATCCAGAGGTTCTAATGGAAAAGTCAGACACAATGATTGCACGAAGATTAAAATCTCTGCTGCATGTGGCGACCCACGCTTGTCATTTCAGCTCCCAAGGGGCCGAGTCAGGAGGAGTGTGACTCAAAGGCCAGCCTGGACTACATTCTGAGACCCTGTCTCAAAACTCCCAAGCAAATAAGTAAATCAACAAGGGCGTTTATTCAGGAGGAAGTGACAGAGGCAGCAGTAATGCTAACAAACTTTGGTTAAAATGTGTTTATAATTTTTAGTTTGGGGAAGAATTCTCTTCTTATATTTCAAAATGGGGGCAATATAAATATATAAAAGTCTAAAATATGACAGAAAAATATAAAGTAAATCTTAAGTCTAGAAATATATTCTGGGCTCTTGGTTTGAGATTCTTGATAATATCAGTATAATGTTATTTTTTCCAACGTTAATTTTAAAGGCCCTATGTAATTTCAAATCAAATCCAAACAGTCTTTTCAAAACTGAGAATCAAGTTAAATAACCGAATAAATGAAAACAATCATAGAATTTGTACGGGCAGGGAAAAACTGGAAATAGTTTTTCAAATAATAAAATGAAGAACAGTTATCTCAAAATATTTGCAAAAGATTGATAATACACATGATAATATACTTTAATATTTATTTTTGTCCTAAGCTCCTTTTCATTGTATATATATATGTGTGTACAGACTGTACACCTGTATATAAAGAAGCCCCCGAAGGTCAGAAGATGATATGAGATGACTGGGCTTGGAGTAATAGGTGGCTGTGATCAACCATGTAACTGTGAGGAATCAAACCTGGGTCCCCTACCAGAGCAGTGAGTGTTCTGGGCTGCTGTGCTATCTTTCCAGTACCCTCACAAGTTCTTTAAGATGGAAACAAAACTGTCTAAGAGCTCAGTAGAAAATGAGAAATGAGGTGAACAGGATTCTGCAAAGAGGAAACACAAATGGCTAATAACTATGTGGAAAGATGCTCAGGTTTATCAGGAGAACAATAAATGCCAACAGTATTAAAATGAAATGTCATTTGTACCCATAAGCATTCTGTCTCTTGCTAGTGTGGGGGAGAAGGATGTGCTGTTGGAAAGGTTTTGTGGAGGTGGTAGTTTTGAACTAGGCTGGGTTGAAAGGAGAGAAATCTGTTCAAGAGGAAAGGCTGGCTTCTGTGAGAGATGAAACTCCCATGGGCCAGCTGGGAATGGTTGCAAGAACCACACAGGAAACGATGTACCACTTAAAAGTCTCCATGGCTGTCGTGGAGGAGGGAGGCGGAGAGAAGGGATGTGTGTGAGAGATGCACGGATGTAATTGTGACTTGCGTTAATTGTTTTACAGTTGGCCGTGCCTTTTGCTTATAAAACAGCTTTGTGGCTTGGGAAGCCTCTAGGGCATAGGAGGCTGAAGATATGCTCAACAATCTTAGGAAAGGCCTAAGATAGCTAAGATGAGCATCCTTAATATTGCTTGTTCTGAAGGCAAGATAGCTTGGACTTGCTTTGGGTTTATGTGTGTGTGTGGGGGGGGGGGGGGGTTGGGTGTCATAGACCACTTGTAGAGGTTAGAGAACAACTTTCATGATGTGGGTTCCACAGATCAAGCTCCGGCCTTTATAACTTCACAGCCAGTACCCTCCTGAGCTGTTTATCCAGGCCCCGCCCTGACTTTATGTACCTCCCTTTCTTTGCTGTGGATAGAAATTTCCCATCAGCCACACAGTAGATTGTACAGAAGCAGTGTGGTCCCTTTCAGTGAGTAGGAAACTTGTCAGTGGAGCAAGACCTTCTAGATGACACTATGATTCTGTTGCTTGCTTGCTGAGAGACCTGAGACATGCTGTTTCTCTGTTTCTGTAAGACTGAGCTGACAGCAGAGGCCCCTGCTTATTAGAATTGTGATTGCATCGTTAAAACGGTCACCCGACCCGCAGGTCCCACAACTCCATAAAATCATTTTTAAAAATAGATACTTGGAGCTTTTTCTCATCCTCCTTTCTTTTGGATGAATTCACAGATGGGGCAGAGCGACAGTCAGCAGTAGCACTCACTCAGACTCCACCTTAATTTGACTCCATCCAGTCCTTTCTGCAAGTCCTGAAAGAAAACTCCAGCCTGAGGATTTTCACATTTCAAAGTCAGTCCACAAGAGTGCTACCATTTGATACCACACCCCCTTGGGTTTTTAGAAATATGTTCTTTCAGTCTCAGATTAAGTAGCCACCAACTGATCAGATGCTTAAACCGGTTGCAGTCTGCAAGTTTTCTGTGCCCATCAGGTTTCTTCTCCTTTGGTCTTATGGTCTGTAGGTTTCTGAAAGGGAAAAGACGGGAAGCAGAGAATAGGAGTCCTGGAATGGCTTGCTTTATGTGTCTGCTCAGCTGCATCAACCTGGAACCAAGGCCCAAAATGCAGTTTTTTATTTTCACTAGTAACGTTGAAGGTCACACACTTACTGACCCCTAAGCCATTGGCAAAGGCACACACATACATTGTTGGAAAGGGCTCAGGAACTCAGTAAGCAGGGAAAAGAGGTGAAGTGGGTGTGTGGAGAAGGCAAAGAAGGGCAGTGGGCTGTGGTGTAATGGCAAGGCATGCCTGAGGAGGAAACGGCAACAGACTATGAGTGGAAGAGATGCTCACATTTGCCTGTCTGCTGAGCTCTGTGAGATTTCACTCAGGCCAAGCAACAAAAATGTGTACTCAACTATTATACTAACTAGAACAATTGCTTTAATCTTTCCTTCTTAAATTTTTATATTTATTTTAGGTGATTTGTATACAAGTGCATGCCTGAGCATGTGTGTGTGTGCGTGTGTGTGCATGTGTGTGTGAGTGCAGGAGCCAGAGGAACCCAGAAGTGTCTAATGGCTAGACATTAGAATGCAAATGGCTAGAGTTCTAGGCAGTTGCAAGTCACCTGATGTGGTTGCTGGGAACGAAAGTCTGGTCCTCTGCAAGAGCAGTATCCATTCTTAGATGAAACCATCAAAATTCTTTGCAGGATGATTTTGTATGCAGGATTAAATTCTTGGTTTAGTTTTATAGCACCAGAGAAATGGTATGCATATAATAATTAATATTTGTTACAAAATTGCATTTTTGTATTGATAAGAATGAATTTAAAACTTAAAAGAACCAATCTGGAAAATTTAGTAATAAATAGTATCCTTAAACTGTTAAGGGTATTAATTGGCTTGGAGATGCTCCCATTCTTCCTTCCTGGAAACACACACTCTGCCAGTCTCCTCACGCTGCCAAGCATTAGCTTAAATGTCATATCCCAAGTTGCCAATGTGAATGGATCTCTGTTCATTTCTGTGTAGTTCTTCATGTGGTTTGTATTAGTCCTGGATGGATTTGTCTGTGTTTAGAAAATTGGCTTGGGTGACTGACCCTATGGCAAGTTCTGTAGTCTAGGGCTGTTAAGTTATGCAGTTAAAATAGATTATAGTATTGATAAACATGTGGATGTCTATTTAAGGATTTGGATTCTTGACACTTGATACAAAGGTGAGATTATATTATTTTGAAAAGAAAATAAAGGTACATAAGTCTCAAGTCTCTGAGTTTAGTGCTCAGACCCAAATAAAACAGAAAAGAAAGTAAGAAGGAAAGAAGAAAGAAGGAAAGAAAGAAAGAAAGAGAGGAAGAGAAAGGAAGGAAGGAAGAGAAAGAAAGAAAGAAAGAAAGAGAAAGAAAGAAAGAGAAAGGCATAGATAACATTCTGCTTAAAATTCAGACTTAATATCTAATTGTTTCTATGATGAGTTCTATTTTAAATTCTTCACTGTTTTCCTTGTTCACTTGCAGTTCAATTTTAGTAAAGATTGGAAAGAATGGTATGTTGTTTTTTGTAATGGTTAAAGTCCACTCCTCAAATTTTTTATTTTTTCCTAACATCTCTTTTCATGGCTATGCTGAAGGTATGTTTTTCTCTCCTTGATGGCGCTAGGGGAATCTGAGCATAGGTGATGTCATGAGGGAGCCAAGCACCTGAGACCTGAAAACTGACGTGTTTAGAAGTCTCTCTTCCTAGTGGCATTGCTCCGTCTGGAGGCACTTAGATAATTAGTTTAAATTCTGCCGTCATAGCTTACCAGTCACAGTGGAAACTTCCTGAAGTCTTGCTATAATCAAGATTCCTTAGAAAACAGCCAGAAGTTTGATTTTACATAATAAATCATTCTATATATTTATTAGAAAGTGATGGAAATCTGAGCCACTATGTGTGACACTTGCAATGTAAATAAAGTAACTTCATTACTTCTTTCTAGAACTTCATTCATTTGTAAAACAATGGCGGTGGGTGGAAGGAGTAACATTTTATCTTAAAATCAACGCTTGTCTCCCCCCTCCAGTGGTCTCATAACTGGCAGGTACCTGCTTTGTTCCATGCTTGAGTGAGCAGTGACAGTCACGGCACTGCAGGGACCTCTCGGGAGCTGTGGGTGTGAACAGGGAACTAGACGTCAGCTTGTGAACTGGTGATTGAAAATGGAACAGAATGTTGAGCATGTCTGTTCAGTTAGTGAGGCAGACAGTTGGAAGGTGAAAGATTGGACCCACACACGCCACTGGATCCTCTTCATTCATGGATGTGCAAATCATGGAGAAGCTGTGAGGCAAGAACCAGCTGTACGTCGGCGCTTGCTCTATGTACTTTTATACAATGCAGCTATTTTGTGTTCATTGGTTAATGGTGGAAATGCTTTTGCTTCATGCACATCTTTTGAAATCAGATCACATAGACAACCAAGGTTTAGAACGCAAACAACTTTACAGCACTTTGTTTATTATTATATTTAATATACTTATCAGAATGTGGGCAAGAGATTGACAATTATTTCTAAGAAATATGTATTTACTTGGAAGAAGAAATGCCAGGTTCAGAAACAGATAAACTACCATTTTTGCTTCTCACGCCAACGTATACAATCTTTGCATTTGGTGTAACTGTGCGGCAACTCCCTGGCATACAAAGACAGTAGGAAATGTGCTGTGGGGGTTATTATTATTAGTCATCAGCTTGACAGAGTCTGGAAACACCTAGGAGATGGGTCTCTGGGAATCCTGTGGGGATTTTCTTCATTATGTTAACCGATATTGGGGTGACCCATTAAAATTGTGGGTGGGATTGATCTATGAGCAGAGGGTCTTGCACTGTATAAAATGGAGAAAGCGGGCTAAGGGGCGAGCATGCATTTATTCCTGGCTCTCTGCTGCTGTCCCATGGATGATACATGAGCAGCTATCTCTAGTGGCTGCCTCTGTGGCCTTCTTGCAGTGATGGACTGCAAGTTGGAACTATGACCTGGAAGAAATTCTTTCTTCCCCAAGTTGCCTTGGATTTTGGCGTATTTCATCACAGTAATGAAAGAAACTCAGACAGGCTCTCTGGGGCAAAAGGCAGAGGACCTACTTTCTCACTTACATAACAAGTTGGTTGAGGTTAGCGAACGAGGACAATTGATAGGAAACTTGGCCCGTCAGCGTGGCACAGCCCATCAGCTGGTTAGAGTTGCACAGCCACTGCCCAAGAGCAGTCCCTGTAAAGTGGCCGAGCAGAAGAAAGTGGGGCATGGAAAGGGAAGTGCAAACGTGAACACGGCCGAGTAAGAAGGATCCTTGAGTGAATGCCAGTTCAAGTCGTCTAGGAAATTTAAACTTTTTCTCTGATTTCAAGATGTAAAAACAAGCTAATTTAAAATCATTTTTTCCTTTTGGAAGTGCTTACCAATTATTTAAAATAAATGTATCAGGTAGCACAAATATCAGAAAATGATTTTTAAATAGAACAAGCAGAAGGTACTTTTTCAGTGTTGTATTCCCATCAAAGCTTTACCAGCTTGCCCTCATAGACACCTGGAAGGTATCCCTGAAGAAGACCACCGCCCCTAACAGGGCCACGAAAAGAGTCATTTTCCAATTCTGTTTAATAAGTACTACTGAAGGACAGAGCTTGAGGATAAATGTGCTTTATGAGCATATTACAAGAAAACAAAAAGTACAGTATTTTAGAAACATCATAAATTTATAGAAAAACAGTTTGGTTTTACTTTTGAAATATGTGCATGATCTTTCTGGCAGCATTCATCAAGAGCATGTGAGATACGAGTAGCTAAGGTGTTCTCTATCTATTCAGAGAGAGAACTGATCCCCACATTCTTGTCTATAATATGCATCCATATTGTTATTTATCCATGAAAAAATACCTCTAAGTTGATAACCCTTCTCTGGTTGTCTAATGACTAAAGAAAGAAAAAATTAGACTGAATTTTGAACATACTTTTTCTGCTGGATAGGTTGAGGAGTTAAAGCAGAAGAAAACTTAGACTGTCAGGAAGCAGATATAGAACGTTATAGAAAATCTGCTTCCTAAAACTTAGGCTTTGAACAATTGAGATATGGAAGTTGCAGAAAGTATAGTTTTAAAATGAATCTTTGAACAAATGAAATATGGATACTAACTGTATTCTTTATTTGGAATAATTCTCTGGAAAATCCGTTCAGTTTCTGGTTCCAATGACCCATTTTCTAAGTGTGCCAGACCTTAAGAAATGTGTGCTCTCACTTCTAACCGATCCTGGGTTCCAGCGGTACAGAAATGGGAGTCAACACGTGAAACATTCCTATTTTAAATGCATAATTCTCACGAGCAGAGTATTCGATGCCAGTTCATGCTTAATGGCATTCATGACCAATATTCAAGCAGCACATTAAATTTTCCTAAATGCCCCATTAAGCTTTATGGAGGAGGAATGAATATCAGGAATTTAAATTTTGCAACTATTCATTTGAAAGGTAGTTTTTATTTGATCTCTTAAACAAAAACCCATCGTGTTATTTTTCCCTCCGAAATATGTGACTTAATTCAGTCTGTCCTTTTCCTTTACGGCAGGTTAAATATAAAGAGAAATTTGATCACGCACTGAGGGAGCAGAGTCATTGCTACAACCCGCTGGACAGTGCCGCTTTCAGACAGCAGCAGCTCGCCACTGCCCTAGCAAGTGAAGTAAGTGGTAATCTACAGAAATTGCTCTCAATATCTTCTGAATCTTGTTTTCCTAGAACTAACTGTGTTGTAATTACTGATATTTAATCAAGATCATGTAATTTCCGAGCAATTTGTAGTTGAAAACACTGAAGCATATTTTCCTGAGGCTTTTCCCCCCCAGAAAAGTATATTATTATAATTTGCTATTAATGATTACTGATTACTAATTAGTTAATAAGTAGGAACAGTGGTATGAATAAAATTATTATGTCTGATCAAGAGTAGAAATAGATTATAGAGTTTTGCAGGAAAGAGATGTGTGTTATCACAAATTACTAGGTAGGACAACAATTAACTCATAATTATAGCCACAAAATGGGGTTTATTATAAAGCACTACCTGTTACATGGGGGTTTGTCAGAAAGAATTTGTCATTAATGTGCTGCTAAAGGTTTACAATTTCGTTCAGTTTTGTTAAGTGCTGTCTTTGTGGATTCATTTTCATGTTTTTAAAAGTAAGAAGAATTCATTTGATAGGAAATGATATTTCAAATTCTTACTAGGAGACATTGTATGAAAGCAAAAACATTGACAGACAGATCACCTTGTTATCCTTTAAATGTGCACAGACCCTTCCCACTCAGGAAAATTGAGAGGTTGCTCCCTGAGGCATCAGCTCGGCTCACCACTTCTCCTTGGGTCTGGCTCGTTTGTCATTTTCCTTAATGTTTAGAAAGTATTTATGGTCAATAACCAGTCTTGGTTTGTCTCTGCATGCTCAAGTGGGTGTTTTTGTCTTTCTGAACCTCCAGGGATGTCAGAATCATTCCTTTCCTGACTGATAAGATCTGAATGTATGCAGAGACCTTAAGCGAGTAGACAAGTTCATCTCAAAGGAAACTAGAACAGAGCCTCGAATGCTCAAGGCTGAGGGTCAGGTTGCCTTAATGTGATCCTATCCAGTCATGTAGAATCTTGTTATGCCTTCAATCTGTCTGTGCCTCTGTTTCCCCATCTGTCAAATAGGAATAAAACATTCAACAATTAGGGTGGTTGTAAAGATTGTTTCACATATACAAAGTGTTTTTAAAAGTGTTGTGCATACAGCTCATGTGTAATATGCTTGATACGGATATTTGATTCTTATTATCATATTAAATTTAAACAAAATAGGTTTACATAGCTACAGAATGCAAAGCTGCAGAATCTTAAAATTACAGTAAAGTAAAACTGAAGTAATTCTGTAGCCGTGTGGAAAGAATACAGCTATGATTCTCCTTATTTTCTAAAAGTAGAGTTTCTACTATAATTACATAAGTGTGTTAACACCGCCGTTTTGGAATATATAAATAAACAGTACAAAAAACGTTAAATGTTTTCAGGTCCTTAAATAGCCATTTTACTCATTCTGTAGTGAATCAGCACCATCTAGTGGCTGCTTGTAAATCCTTCTGCACTAGCAGGACCCTGAGGAGGGGAAAAAAAGCAATCAGGCCAACACAAACCCGTTTCCTTCTGCTAGATTTTGTTCCATGTTATTTTTGCAGGTGAAGTACAAGAAAGACGTTAAAACTATGCATGAGCCCGTTTCAGATCTCCCAAATTTGTTGTTTTTAGACCATGCTCTGAAAGCCAGCAAAATGCTCAGTGGAGTAAGTGAGCTGTCTGGTGGCCATTGTAGAGTAGATGTGTGTAGTTCTGAGACACTAGTGTTCCTCTTGCTCCTGGGCCTACCTGCTTCATTAGATGCATTCTGTGTTGCTCCTTTCCAGCTGCTAACTCACTGAAAAGTAGCCACCTGCTTGTACAAGTCCCACAGTCATGGCCCCTCTTAAAGAGTTCTTTTTCTTAGCTTACTCTTCACCTGTTGACAGTTTCACCCATGTATGAAATACATTTAGTCTTTTCACTCTGAATTACCCTATCTTGTTTCCCTTCCATCTCCTGCTCAGCCCCTTCTTCTTGCCGACATGTGCCCCTCCTTTCATGTCTCTGTGTGTGTTTGGCCCACTGAGCTTAACGAGGGCTGCCTGGAAGAGCAGGGGTGGAGGTTATTTGCTGGAGCATGGACAGTGGACATAGCTAGTCCACTGAAAAAAGTGATGCCCAAAGTGGGCTCTTGCTAGCTCCTCAAATGCCATGAGTACAAACATACTTGTTGATAAGTGAGCATCCACTCTGTCTTCCTTCTTCCTATTTCTTTATCTCTATCAAAATAAAGCCACTTGATGTTCATGCCTTGCAATCAGGGATCTTCTGTTAACAAAAGCCATACCAGTGTATCATAAATGTAATGTCTTCAGTAACAGACATTTGTCATGGCTTAAACTATATTTTCTCTGACAAGAAACCATGAAGGTGCTTATTGTAATATGAGCGGGGTGTCTGCTTGTGTTGTGATTTTTGTCTTGCCCAGTACCCCACAACTTTTTAACCCCAAAGAAAATCACACATAGGTCTCTATAAGTTATAAAGCTGATTGGCCCATTAGCTCTAGGCTCTCACTGGCTAACTCTCACATCTTGATTAACCCATTTTTCTGATCTATGTTAGCCATGTGGCTCAGTACCTTTTTTCAGTGGGGCAGATCACATCCTGCTGCTTCGATGATCTGGGCAGGAGTGGGAGGAATCAACTTCCTTCTTCCCAGACTTCTCCTGTTCTCATTATATTATTTCTACTTCCTGTTTGGTTTTTCCATCTATATTTCCTGCCTGGCCAATCAGCATTTATTTAAAACATGATTGACAGAATACAGATAATTCTCCCACACCAGCTTATATTGCATGGCCACTAGGAGTGTAGTCCTGAGATGGATTCCATGTTATCTGCAAGTCAGCATTGAGAGCTTTATGTCCTGATGAAAACATTTGTGTTTACTATTCACATGGTCAGTTCATCAGAACTTTAGTTTCTGGGATACTGTGTCCAGCCTTGGTGCATCTGGATGCTGCCTTCACTAGTTCCTGTAAATGATGACCCTTGGTCCCTGGTGGCTCCACTCTGTACGTATCCAGATCCCGCGTGCTAACGACCCCATTATTTCTACACCTCTTTGAACAATAATCACCCATTCACTTAAAAGCATCTTACCTTACAGAATAGCCCAGATCAGATGAAGAAATACATGTTGGGTAGGGTGTGAGAAAAAAGTGAAGGTAGTCTTTTAAATAGTTGAGCCACGGTCTTCAGTGTAAAGCTCCAAGACTGGATCTCTAAGTCTTAGTCATAGAGGAGCTCCAGTTGTTAGTGCTGGCAGACACCATTTGCTGTTCGTATGTCTACTCTCTTGCACATTGTCTCCACCAGCCTTCTTGAGGTGTCCACTGCAAGTAAGTGCTTCACATGAGCAGGGATTAGGTTTTAATTTACTTAAAAAGTGTTGGCCTTTGGGTCAAAAGCAGTATATTACTGCTTCCAGTGTTGGAGCCATGTTGACAGGCTCAGAATTCACTCTTGGTGTCTGAACACTTACGTTACATTGTCCTGCTTTGTCCATGTCCATCCATCCACCAACATACACACCCTAGCCACACCGACACACATACCCTGACCATACCGACACACATACCCTGACCACACCGACACACATACCCTAGCCACACTGACACACATACCCTAGCCACACCGACACACATACCCTAGCCATACCGACACACATACCCTAGCCACACTGACACACATACCCTGACCACACTGACACACATACCCTAGCCACACCGACACACATACCCTAGCCACACTGACACACATACCCTAGCCACACCGACACACATACCCTAGCCACACTGACACACATACCCTAACCACACCGACACACATACCCTAGCCACACCGACACACATACCCTAGCCACACTGACACACATACCCTAGCCACACCGACACACATACCCTAGCCACACCGACACATCTGTGCTGGTTCTGTGCTCTTCATGACTCATGTATTCATTTTCCTGTCCTCTGCACCCTCTGCTTTCTTTGGTCTCCAGTGTCCAGCTTTTGTCTTCCTGGCAGTGTTGGCTTCATACTGTACCCAACCCAGAGTCAGGCACACTCTTCCAGGGACCTGGGGATTCATTTGTAAATGAGGAAGGATGGAATCTTCTTACAGGCAAGATTTCTTTTCAAAATGCCAATGTTTGATTTACAATGGAGAGAAAGAATCAGACTTTAATACACACCGATTCTGTTATCTCCCAGCCCCCAACCAAGTCACGTTGCTCATTTTATTCACAGTTCCCAGAGCTTAGCTCCCTGGTCTGTCTTAGTCTATGTCACAGAAATGATTGCATGGGCCAGAGAGTTTGACTTTCTGCAAATGATTTACATATTAAAATTGCATGAGACTATATTGTTTTAAATTGGTTGTAAGTTAGAATAGTCTTCTTTTAAATATTGTATAAAGAGAATAGAAATTTTCTGGACATGAAGGTGACTGGATTTTATTAAAATATTGAAGAAGAAATTTCATATTAGATATTTTGCCAAAGTTCAGTGCTAGCTATTTTCATCAGCATCTCTAAATGTCCTAGTCTATGTCAGAATTTTTAAATTTTAATGTGTCGTCTGTAGAGCAGAATAAGCAATTTAAAAACCTGTTCAGATCATAAATTAAGTGTTTGGAGAAACACTTTGCTGTGGAAAATGGAGCTTTCAATTTCCTTTTTACATGAATTTAAAAATATATATTGTGCTATTCTATATAACTTCCGCTAGGAGGCAACAGAGACTATTCAATACAGGAAACAAGCCCTGCATTAGAAATTTCACTTGCAGATTAGAGTTCCAAGGATTTGGTTTTTCATTATTCCAAGTATAATTCCCTAGATTTCATTAGTTTTGGATTTTGATTCCATAATAGAACGTGTTCTGCCTTAATACATTGAAGTTACATTTATTTTATAAGTAGATATTATAAAAGAATATCTAAACAAAGTGCAAAACTTCTTAATATATCATTCAGGTTAGACTTTGCCATTTGCTTGAATTAGCTTTTATTTAGTTTTAACTTAAAATTCATAGAGGAATCCAAATTTAGTTGTTCTCTTCAGTCAAGATGTAATGTGTGGACATTGTCAAGACTTCCCTTTGGTGCTTTCCAAACGTATTTCATTCTGGTTAGAGCTCAGTGATACCTATCCTCGCTCCCTCAGTGCTGGAAGCCAGGCTCCCTCTGGAACTTTGTCCCTGTGGTTGCAGCAGCTCTGTGGCGGGTCACCAGCATCTCCCTTCTCTATGTTCCTGATGCTAAGTGTTCTTCCCTTTGCCACTCCTGTCCTCAGAGCATCTCCTAAGGTTCTCTGGCCACTTCTCGTAGGCTGCCTTTCAAAAGCTGCATCTACTTCTCTTCATTCTACACAGAATAACATTTTTCCTGGAACCCATGGCAACTGATTTTACCTTTGTTAGGTCTCTGTAGCCTTGCATCTCTGAGACTACTGTTGGCTTGTAGAAGTCTTTTCCAAGTAGGACTAATTACTAAGTGTCTGGTCTCTAGTGCTAGAAATCAAGAAGCAATCTTGTTTCCCTGTTGCAGGTCTAGAGTAAAATATCATCCCTATTCATTCTGGTCTCTTCCAAATTTACCTTCTCATATATGTCTAAATAGTAGATGTCCAATTTCTTCAACTCAAAAAATAATCAATGAATTGTACTCACATCCTTCAGGTCCTCTTCTCAATGCTCCCATTCTTTCCTTGGAATTCTGAAATTAGTTCAATTATTACTCAGCTTCTCTTTCTCCTCATCACCTCTATTCTTGCTCATGGCTAAGTCTTTTTCTGCAGCCATGGTTCTAGTTTCTAGCTTCCTTTCTCTCCTTTCTTTTTGTTTCTATCTCCTTATGGATGCAACTAAACACTATATATGTCCTAGGATAAGAAGCAGTGTCTATATTTCACCCCACGTTGCCTGCTCATGAACCATGGGACCCCATCATTAGCTTTTCACTACCTCTCCGTGATTCTCCTTATCATATTTACAATTAATCCCTGACTATTTCTCGTGCTCTTCCCATGGCCTCCTACAGTGAGACCATCTGGTATTGCCCATGTATCTTAGCTCTAGAACTCCCTCCATGCTGCCTGCTGTAGACACAGGCTCGGTAACAGCACTGCCCCTCCTTCCCGCTGGCTTCTATGTTCTTTGCTTTACTAAGAATTGCTGTGAGACACCCTCACTCTGTAGCCCAGGGTTGCCTGGAACTCACGGTAGTCCTCCTGCCTCAGCCTCCCAAGAGCTACCACAACCCAGTTATATTCCCAAGTCTTAATTTTACTCTCCAGTCTCTTTTATTCTGAACTAACTTTCATGTTTGTTTTGCAGTGGGAATATAAAAAGGATTTTGAAGAGAACAAAGGGATGTATCACTTTGATGCCGAGGCCACTGAGCACCTGCATCATAAAGGCAATGCCACCCTTCAGAGTCAGGTGAGCCCCCGAGTGCTGCTGCCTCAGACCTCCACCACCATGGGGCTGCCTGCTGCTCAGTGCCATGCTCTTGGAAGGGTGGAGCCCGAGAACATTAATTTTGCTTCAGGAAAAAAGTTTCTTATATTTCTATCTTTTGGGTCAGGAAGCTGGAACCATGTTTCAACTTAAAGTGGCTTCATAAAAATATACTCTTCATATAATTAAAAAGTTTAAATCTAGGAACTAATTAAACTGTGATGAAATCTCATGATGATTTAAAATTTTACAGTGTGCTGATTTGACATTTTTGAGCTACGAAATTAATTTTCTGGGTATAAGGTTTATTATAATTTCTCCATTTAATTATAAGTGTTATTGAAAAGGGAAAACATCCTTACTAATGTATTTTAAGTTAATGTTTCTTCCAACTCTGAAACCCTATGTATTCTGTTAAAAAAAAAAACCTTAAAACTTTCTTTTTTCCTAGCACACTCTAAGTTCAGGATCTGTTTTTAAGTTATTATTATAAGTTTAAGTAGTCGCTAAAGATGCCATTTCTAGCATCTGGTAAGACAAACATTTACATGACTTTTAAATGTATTCTGTGGAACATAAATTCCACAAGGAAAGTAAACTACTCTCCTTATGGGCTTCCCTTCCTTTTGCTGTGATGAGGCAGTTCAAGAGGGTTTACAGGTTACAGCCCATCATTGTTGGGGCGCCAAGGTGGTGGGGATTTGAAGCAGCTGGTTACACAGCTACATCCATAGGAGAGAACAATGGAGTAATGCATGCATTCTTGTGCTCAGCTCACTTTCTCCTTTCTCACACAGCCTAGGACAAAATCACCTACTTTTAGGCTGTCTCTTCCTACATCAATGAACATAAATGAAACAATTCCTTGCAGGCAGGTCCACAGGCCAACCTGCCAACCTGACCTAGGGATTCTCTCATCGATATTCTAGAGTGTGTCCAGCTGATACTTCAACATCCCCTCCCCAAAGTTTGGAAGCACAAATTTTGTCTTTAAATCTGTTTTCATTCTCTCTCTCTCTCTCTCTCTCTCTCTCTCTCTCTCTCTCTCTCTCTCTCTCTCTCCTTCCTTCCTTCCTTCCTTCCTCCTTCCCTCTTCCCTCTCTCTTCTTCTTCAAGATAAGGCCAACCTAAAAGTTTGTATGTAACTTGACTTGCAGCTCACCTCTTACCCCTTTACAGATGTGTACCCTTATGCTCACCATAAATTCTTACTTTCTTTTAATTTTCTCCCACAAAACTTTATTCTAATATAGTATGATATCATTTATGCAACACTCTTGTTTATCAACTAAAATTTTCTACAATAAAACTATGTCACAAATAGGTATTTCAAAAGTTGTTTTCCTGTCATTACAAAGTTCTAAGTACTGGACATTTCGTTTGGGTTGAAACGATTATCATTAACAATCAACTTAAATAATTTAACAAACAATTACAAAGCTCAAGAGTTAATGAAAATACATTTCTGAGTGAAATGGGTCGTGATCAAAGCTCTATGAACGCAGTTCAAAAATATTGCTAAAATGATGATGGCTTACATACACTTTTAGCTTTTTTTTTGAAATAGATGATGGTAGGTTGGGGATATAGCTCAGCATTAAGAGTGCTTGCTATACAAATGTTAAGGATATGAGCTCATCCCTAGATCACTAGAACCCAAGTCAAAAGCTGGAAGTAGTTACAGCTACCTGCCCCTGTAGTTGTAACATTGTGGTGTGGGGGCAAAGAAGACAGAAGGATTTCTGGGAATTTCTAATTCCACATCCAGGTCTGTCTGTTTCAAGGAAGTAAGAGAGAGGATGATAGGGCAAGACACCCTACATCCTCTTCTGGCCTCTGTGGCACAGTCACAGGTACATACACTTGCACACACAAACGTGTACACACCACACACATACACCACAGACACAAACACATATGCATGCCTACACAAAGAAAATAGAAAAACAAAAGCCTGAAGCTACAGAAAATTCCTTCCTTTTATAAACAGAATGGAGATAAAACTAATTTTAATTAAAACAAATAATTCACAATATAATATTAAATAATGGATAGTGAAATACAAGGAAACCACATGTGTTTTATTAATATCTATGGGAAAACTTGGGAGTTCCCAGGATCATTTTCCCTCTTTTGAAAGAAAGATTATCATATCCATTTTTAAACTTATTCATGCTGTTTTGATAGACATGGAGACTATCACTGAGGTCTCTCTCCCCACTCCTCCTTCATTCACTGCTCCACATATGTATGGTGTGAGTACAGACATAAATAAACCCATGTATTTATTAAATACTTTTGTATTTTGCCTATCTGACAAAATATTTTACTTGTTTCTATATAACACATTTAGAGTCCCATGACACTAAATACCTTCTAGTTGGGCTAAAATAAAATTTTTTTTCTTAAGAATTTTTATATATAACCTCTTCCCTTCTCTTGTACGTCATTAACTGGAACTCATCCATCACCCTAAACTGCCGGAATAACTTGATATCACAAAATAAGATGATTATTTTTGGGTATATTTATTGTGTTTTGCTCTATACTTGGGCTTTTGGTTGTTGTTATCATTGTTACTATTGTTGTGATTTAAACCCAAGACCTTGCCCTTGCTAAGAATGTGCTTTGCCACTGAACTAGATATAGCCGTTATTTTTATATGCTTTTAATGTTTTTCTTTCATGCAGGTAAAATACAGAGAAGAATATGAGAAGAATAAAGGGAAGTCCATGCTTGAGTTTGTGGAGACACCATCGTATCAGGTTTCAAAGGAGGCTCAGAAGATGCAGAGTGAGGTAGGGGACTGGGCTTGTTGCCCAAAACTCAAGGGTACTTGAAATTTTCTCATTTGAAAAGAATTAGCTGGTGATGGGTGGAGTGTACAGACAAGAGCACTGCTCTATGGGGGAAGGCTTGGAAACTGTGTTCTAGACCCCACATTGCTCTTCAGGGCAGGCTATAGGACTCCTGCTCTAGACCCAGCCCAGCTCAGCATGGCAGGTTCAAGGATTCCTGTTCTAGACCCAGCTCAGCTCTGTAGAGGAGGTTCAAGGACCTCTGTTCTAGACTCAGCCCAGCTCTGCAGGGAAGGTTCAAAGACCCCTGTTGTAGACCCAACACAGCTCTGCAGGGAGGCCCAAGGATCCCATATTAGACTCAGTACAGCTCTGCAGGACAGGACCTGTGTTCTGGCTATAGCCTCTCATTGCCAGAGGTCACTGAATTCGTCTGCTCCTTAGTTTACTGATCAACAACTATAGCTAAATCAGAGAAACTCCTGTTTGCTCTCACAACCCGTGGAAAAGCACTTACAACTTCTTCAGATTGGCCATGACTATAAATGAACACTTTCAAACTGTACTGATGTAAAACTGAGTATCTAAAATGAATTGACAAATGAAGAGTTGGTTGCTTTTCTTTCCCTCCCCCTACCATGGTAACAGAACCAACAATTCTGTTAAATAATTGAATCCTTATTTTGTGCCTGCCGCCTTGCTAAGAGCCTCACCTACATCAGCTTGTTTAGTCCTTAAGCAAATGGCTTGAGGAGAATGCAATCTATGCGTTTGTAATGTGCTGAAGTAAACTATCTCAAATAAAGTCACACATCTGGTAAATGTCACCAGTGTCTTAGTACCTGGTCACAATCTTGGTACTTTCTTCCTCTGTCAAATTATTTAACTGACTCCCCTACCCAGGAAATACATAAATGTGTTTTGTTTACTTTGCTTCTAAGAGAGAGGATAACGCTGCTATAGGCAGATACTCTTTAGTGTTGTGTGAATTCATTCAGCAAATAGCTTTTGAAGTACTGGCTCATTAGGGCATGGGTACTTCAAAAGCCAAAAGAGTAAAACAACATACAACACTGCAGATTATATTTTCTCTGACCAGTTGATCCCTTCATTTTCTTTCCATGTAGGGCACCAGGCACAGTTTTGTCTGCAGTCAGTATCTACCCTCTGTGGTTACCAATGGGCTATTACTTTTGAGAGACAGAGGCAATGACAAGTACTGTCAGATAGTTGCAACTTAGTATTATGTTTTTGTTTGCCATCTGCTTTGAGACGCTATAATCCATCCTTTTGGGAAAAAAGCCCTTTAGACAATAAGAATGGACACACTTGGTTTAATTTCTTCTTAAGTCAAAGAGGAGAGGTACATTATTTATCCTTCTCTGTCATATCTTTTTAAGTTTGTTATTGAATTTGATAAAGAACTGTCAGTAGCTTTGGTGACTAAGTGAGCTGTCTCCTTTAGGTGACTTGGCAGAGCTGGTAAATTTGGTCCAAGCTTAGAAGTCCACAAAAGCTCACCTTAAAGAGGACGGACTATACTGGAACCTCATTTCTTTATTAAGACAACTGTATAGGAAGCATTTCTGGACAGCCTTTCTGCTGCACGATTATCTGCCATTGCAGTGCTCCCTTTTATGTGAGCTAGCAATGGAATTTAATGGCTATCCCATTTTGTAGGAAGTACATGGCCGCTGTTGCAGGTCTATAGCCCAGAGAGAGATTTTGACACTCATGGTTCTCTGGAAGTTTAACAATGTGTAACACTCATAATTACCCCATGGTCCCTCACATCATCCACATTGCTCCTCCATGGACCCTCACAGACACCTCACGGCCCCCTGACAGCCTCTTCATGCCTCCTAAGCCGGTCAGCTCCTGACACTCTCTCCTGGTATCCTCAACCAGAGACAGGGACCCAGGCTGAAAACCCTTTATCATGCTGTTTCTTGGGATTATCTTAATTTTCTTGTACCCTGACTACTTAACTTTCCTCTCACCAACAGACCTACACCTACCTTATCATTTATGGTTAATATATTTCGAGACCTCGTTTCTAAATTAGAAACAGTAGTAATTTGGAGAGTTGGGACTTTAGCACCTCATTCTCATGATAGCCTCTCTCCCTTTCTTCACCCTATTTGCTCTTTCCCTCTGACTAGTGAGACAGGTTGTCCCTTTAATTATAGCCACCGATGATTAGATTCCCTTTTTTTATTTCCCTTCAGATTTTTTTCAGTCTTGCCTGTTCTCAGCAAGGCTTGATGAGAGTCAAGGCTTCCATTAGGGGAGTTCTTTGGGTCAGATTGATATTCTCAAGGCTAGAGAAAGAAATGTCTGAAAATTTTAGATCAAGATGATGTACTAAAGTACCTTTGGATATAGAAAGAATAAAAACAGACCTGAAGAGAACCCCTGTATAAGCAGAGACTGCACATTCATTTCCCGGTCACCCAGACTGGAATGATCACACAAAAACTGTACTAATTACAACACTGTTTGGCCGATGACTCAGGCATATTTCTAGCTAGCTCTTACATCTTAAATTAACCTATTTCCTAGATTAAATTAATCTAGTATCATCATAAGGCTGTGACCTACCGTTGAGGTTCCAGTATCTCTGTTCTTTGGCAGCTACATGGCATCTGCCTGATTCCAACTTCTTTCTTCCTGAATTCATTTAGTTTTCCTGCCAAGCTCTAATCTGCCTTGCCATAGGCCAAAGAGGATTCTTTATTAACTAATGGTAATAAAACATATTCATAGCATACAGAGGGGAATCCCACATCATCGCATATTAGAGTTGGCTTTTAAAACTAGCCTGGATTGTATTCCTTGAGGTACCTGATTGGAAAAGCCTGATTTCAAAGAAAGTCATTCATGTTTTTGTTCTAACCTTTAATCGTGTTTGTCTTGTTTCATCTAGTGCCTAGATATAGGATTATCTGTGTTTTCCCATAAGAAATCTCTAAATATGTCCTTGGGAAGTTCTTTGTTTCTGTTTTCACAAATGTGTCTCCCTATAGAGTCTAACAGAGGTTTTTGATTCTTT
This sequence comes from Alexandromys fortis, assembly GCF_014885135.2. Taxonomy (NCBI): domain Eukaryota; kingdom Metazoa; phylum Chordata; class Mammalia; order Rodentia; family Cricetidae; genus Alexandromys; species Alexandromys fortis. The sequence goes on along the minus strand of NW_026067958.1, from coordinate 1,453,088 downwards.
CGGGCCGAGCACTGGGCCCCTCCAATCTCAGCCATCCTTTCTCAATGACGTACTGCAGTGATTTTCCTCCAGAAAGGCGCTTTTTGAAGTGAAATAGCTAATATAAATCAATGCAGACACACACTTTGCTTTACTCTATAAAGAATGCTTTATAAAATATATTGGCCTAGAAATGTCAAATGTCAGCTTTTGGGTGTATAGTCAGTCATTCTATCCCAATTAGTTCTGCATGGAAAAAAGAAGAATTTCTCATAATTGCTTTTTGTGTATTTATGATTCTTTAAGTCAAAATGATTTTAGTGAAGCTTCTTAACTGACTTACTGAACATCTATGTACTCCAGTTTTTCTCATAGTATTGTCATTATTGGTTGAGTGACGACATGTAAGACAAATGCTAAATGAGGGGGCGATGTGTTTCTCTTCATCTCCCTTCTGCTTTGGCGAATACACTTATTTGTGCAAGCACTTTTCTTTGTAACAAATGCATAATGAACCTAGAAATAGCTTCTCATTTTGCATGAATAACAATCGTAGGCACAATTCATCTATTTTATCATCTTTATGATATATTTTGAATAAAATATTTGGCAAAATTTGGCTCCTGTTTACTGAATATTTCACCATTTGAAGAGATTATCTTTATAATCTTAAAACGTGGGTTATTATTGTCGGAGAGCTTGGTTAGTGGTTAAGAGTGCTTGCTGCTCTTGTGGAAAACTCAGGTCCAGAATCTGACACCCATATGGGTATCTTACAAACATCTAACTCCAGTTCCAGTGAATTCAGTGCTCTCTTCTGGCCTCCATGGTATACACACACGCACATGCACACACACACGCACACACACGCACACACACACACATATATATGTACATATATATACATATATATATATACATCAACCAAAACATTCATACACATAAAATAAAAATATATGAATTTTTAAAAATAAAACATGGTTGTCCTTGATTTTCAAGTGTGAAACTCAAATGCTGGAATTTGTAGTCATAATCAAAGATGTCAAAGCAGGCCTGAAAGGCAAGGATTGTTATAGAGTTAGCTCTTCTCCAACATCAGCACCATAGGCATCTTCCATTCGTTTCTCATGTGAACTCCAGACCTCACACTTGATGAGTCAGTGCTCAATCATGGACTCCCAGGATCAAGCCATGAATCATTCATTTGATTCCATTTTAAAATTGGTTCTCCCAGACTCACAAAAGACTGCTTTTGAGAAGGATTATGGGGTCTTGAACATTTATACTTCTGGAGAGTTTCAACTGGCATCTACACCACCAGATTTTCTTCTAGTGGATTAGCCAAACTTCCTTTGAGTGAAGTCATCAGATGATCCAATCAGAGAGCTTGTCTTATTCTTCCTATAAATGGAGGAATATTAATCACAGATGCTCAGTACCTTCACTGTGCAGGAGAGGCTGCTTGGTGACTGTTCTTCATTGGTAGAATTGTCTTGCAGTAAGCCATGTGGCAGCAACTAAAGAAATAAAAATATGGGTTAATTTAAGTTGTAAGATCTAGTTAGTAATAAGCCAAAGCCATTGGCCAGGCATTTATAATTAATATTAAGTCTCTGGGTGATTATTTGGGAGCTGGCTGGTGGGACAGAATTGACCAGTGGTCCTGACAGAAAAACTCTGCCTACATTGTGTAATTGACAAAACTGGAATTTTTGTTCTGTTCTTCTTTTTGACTACTTAATTTTGGTGTATAGGGTTGTTTTTATTTATTTGCAAGCTTGTTGTAACAAAGTTTATTAAAAAATAATAAAGATGGTAGAGTTATATGAAAGACCACTAGTTTGGTTCTGAGACTGAATGCTTGTTCTCATGGTTTCCTTACACTCACTAGAGTTCCCTATATTGACTATGATGTGGTCTTATTTGACAGAAAGTTTACAAAGAAGATTTTGAGAAGGAGATTAAAGGGAGGTCCTCACTGGATTTAGACAAGACTCCTGCATTTCTACACGTGAAGTACATCACCAACCTGATGAGGGAGGTATGGCCTTGTGCATTTATATTAGATATCACAAAGCAGGAAAAGAGATTCCAGAAGCATCTACTCAGCAGTTCTCTGCCAGCTGCATATCTGGGGTGTGAACGCCTTATCCTGGCCTTCACTAACAGAGCTTTGCATTTTCTTAATGCAGGGAAGCACAAATTATCATGTCTGTTTGCTGTTGAAGGAAGAAATTCTCCATATGTTCTGTAAAAACTTGAAAAGTTTTCTGCTTTTGTGTTGTGATTCTAGCTCAGAAGCTTTGTGGGTAGGAAGTTTTATAGCTTCATAGCAGCTGGCTCTTACAAAAAAAACACTAAATGAAGGCTTGGTTCTCTCTCCCATACAACCATAGAGAAGTATATATAATTTTATACTGTATAAGCCATAATATGCATGTTTTTTAATTAGGGAGAGGTAAATATATGCAGTACTCCACTACCACAGATTTTGCAGTTGAGTTTTCCACATTTGGGGAAACCTTGGGGATTAGCACATCTGGTGTGCAAACGCTAAGCCTTGTGCTGGAACTAACTTTCACGACCAGGCTAGCCTTGAGCTCTCAGAGATCCACTGGCCTCTGCCTCCTGAGTGCTGGTTTTAAAAATATATACTACCATGCCTGGCTGAGAAAATCAAATTTTTGACAACTTGATTCTCATAAATTTAGTATCATGAAACATATTGTACAACCAGCTTTAATTTTAAAAAATTGAATTCTAATTTGTAATTATCTGTTCGCGTGTGAATTTGTGTACCTAAATGCAGTGTCGCGGAGGCCAGAAGTGTTCAGGTTGCCTAGAACTGGAGGTGTGAGCTACCCAAACTGGGACTCTGGGTCAGATCCTCGAGAGCAGTACAGGCTCTGATCTGCTGAGCCACCCCTTCAGGTTTTTTGGGTAATTTTCTGGTAGCAACACAACCCTTGATAGCAGAAATGAGGTACTCGGGAAAGTCAGTGATTTATTCAAAAATTCTTTCTCTTCTACGTGGGGAAAATTGCAGAGTTAGCATGTGGAGCAGAAGAATTTATTGCTGTGCTTTGCTTTTATCTTCACAGAACTTTTCTTGAAATCTTAATTAAAGTTTAGCTGAAAATTGAGATATTAAATTTGTTGAATATTAAAATCTTTAACTTTAATAAATCAAGACATACGTGTATATCAACATTTTAAAAATTAATCCATTTCCTCCAAGTGGCTCAAAGCTAACTAAGAGCTCGTCTCATTTCACTGTGATATTCTCATTTGAATGATTTTATGTTAATATAATCCTGAATATAATGCATAAGTAGAATAAAGAAAGAAAAGTGAAGTCCCATCTTATTCTAAATCTTTGAATCAAAGAAACGATCCCTCTGAAGGAAATGTCTTAAGGCAGTGGAGTGAATTGAAGCATGATTTCCATTTAGAGGCCTGTCATCAACTTTTAGTAAGTAAGTGACAGCTGGCCTTTGCCATTTAAGTGACATCAGAAATTACTGGGATTCCCTAGAGTAGCCATACAACGTCTATGGGATTCTCTTGTCCCGTGTGTTTGTTTGTTTTGTTTTTGTCACTTCTTATTCTTGAAATTTTCTTTGAAACTGAGAACAAATACTTGGGAGAGTCCTGCTACTGCTCTGCGTTTTAAAACCGTCTTCTTGGTGTGCACATCAGAGTCGGATCTCACGATCGTTTACATGCATGTGACCAAGTGAGCTTAGTCTTTTCCTTTTATTCCTTTCTTCTTTCTTAATGGGGAAAATATGACCCTCATCCTTTCAAAGGAAGCATGCAGAACAATAATGCTATGAGTTGCCTATAATCAAAACATAGCAAGATTCACTTAATAGCATTTGGACTTAGGATTTTGAATGTCTGAACTGGACGGGTAAAGAGGCTGGCAAAACTATTCATTGGATTGGGCAGCTTGAGGCTATGAGAACAAAATATCATAGACTGAATGGTTTCAAATCAGACAGTTCTTGTTCTAAAAACCAAACCCCAAATCAAGGTGCTGGTGAATTTGGCTCCAGGTGGGAGCCCTGTTCTTGCTTGCCACTGGCTGCTTCTCTACTGTCACCACAGCAGAGGTGACAAGGGGTCTCTGTTATAGTTTTCTAAGGAGCCTTTAGTCTCATCATGGGCCCTAACCTGTAACCTCATCAAACCCAGTTAACTTCCAATGGAGTAAAGGTTGCAACACATGGGTTTTAGAAGACTCACAAGTACTTCGTTCACAACGGCCAATCTTTTACTTAGTTACACAGAGCTATCTAATGGAAAAAGCCATTTGGTTACTTAATACAATTATACATTTCTACGTATAAGCCAGTAATTGTAAATGGATTCTGTGCTCTATACTTATGGTTTTATATTGCCATTTAGAGTCTCCAAAGTATCACTTTATAGTTTAAAATGTATGTTTTATGTAAGGCCTTTGGCTGCTCCAATATTTTGCCTGATTTTTCTCCATTGCCCTTTGGTTTTAATAGAACATTTATTTTATTTCCTTTTATCAAGATGGAAATGGAGACTGAGTTACTCAAAGGCCTCCTAAAGGTCACACGACCAAATTAGTAGCAAGGCTGTGACTTTCATCAAGGTCATTTGACTGAGAGCTACTTCCAAGATCACACGCAGGCTTGACAAAGTCCCCTAAAGCCACTGTTTGATCAGAAATCAGGGTAATTTAATGATTTATGAAGGAGGGGGGCATGTGACATGACAGGAACTTTAGAATTAACTGGAATCTGACCTCTGATTATCAAAGGGAGTTATAATTTTTATTGAGCAAAATAGTCATAAAATCAAACCTTGTTTGATGGAATAAGATCTTGTTTTATAATGGAAGTAAATAAGGAAATAAGCAGTTTTTCAGTAGGGAATAATTTATAAAGAAGGGTCTGCAAAGCTGCCATGTCTACCTAAAATATAGTGTCAACGGCTGGGATGTAGCTCAGCTGGCGGGGTGCTTGCCCTCCCAGCACACACAAACCAGCTGTGACAGTGCATACCTAGAACCCCAGCACTCTGGAGGGAGGGGGAGAGAGATTAGTACTTCAAGGTCGTATTTCTCTCCGTAGAGATTTCTAGGCTGGCCTGAGCTTTATGAGACTCTATCTAAAAAATAAAAAAAGTGATATTAAGACAGATCTTTTCAAAACAGATCTTTCAATAAAATACAAACTTAAAAATACCTCTGGCTACAGCAACCTTTGGCTTTGTAATTCTTTTCCAGTCAGTTATTTTAGAAATTCACATTAAATAGATATTTCCAAAATTACTTCAAATGCAAGAAGCATATTTATTCTTAAGATTTTCTCCAACACTTGAAGAGAAGATATCTTTTTAAAGAAGTTCAGTATGATGCCAAAAGATATTGGGAGAAAGGATGAAACATGGGCAAAAGTGGATGCCACTTTGAGTTTGATAGAGGAGAAAATTAAACGTCAATGGGAAAAGGCAGGAATGTTCAGCATCTAATTTTCTTCCTTCCTAGCAATATTTTCTCCTGTCTATGGTCTCGAGGAGACACATACACTGGCATATGAGTTAAAGTAGCTGCTGACATATCTTCAAATGAAATATTCTATTCTTGTCTTGCAGAAAGAATATAAAAAAGATTTGGAAAATGAAATAAAAGGGAAAGGAATGGAACTTAGTTCAGAAGTTCTTGATATTCAAAGAGCAAAGAGAGCGTCTGAAATGGTCAGCGAGGTGAGTGGCTTCTGTTAGCTGGTCAGAATGAGAGCGTTTTTCAGCATCTTTCCTTACCGTTGTAGCTTTCTCAAAGGTTCCATATGACACAACACGCATGTGTAGATGATAGATGATGTCATAGGCTTTTCCCAGGAAGCAGATCAAAGGTAACTTCTCCCTCACAATCTTTCTATATGCTGTGGGGCCGAAAGTGGTCAATTTAGAGAAATCTGCGTCATATGCAAGATACTCCTGTGAGATTTGGCTTGCTTTTGGAAGGGAAGGAAAAGGTCCCCACAGAGGCGGGTGTGGCCCCCTGTCCTGGAAGCAGCTGCAACTGAGCGGCTTGTGCTGTTTTTCTCTTTAAGCAACACACGTTTCTAGTCTTCAGCCGGTCGCTAAATAGTTAAAGCTCTGTATGGAGTGAAAGTAGTTGTTTCTCATTACACACGAACTTTATAAGAAGAAGTGAAGTGTCCGAGATGTAGTTTCCGTCTCCTAGTCCTTGTATTGTCATGGCTTTGCTATAACATCGTGGCTTTGATGAGACCCTTTCTGGTTAAAAAGTTTCACATGCACCCAGGAACCTTCCTCCCAGGCACCCGGCACACACATGGCCTCTAGCACCTGGTGAGAGACCTGGCTGTCTCTACTTTGGTCCCACCTCCACCCACTCTGACCTAAGAACCCTGCTATAGGTACCTGACTGTATTGGCTGCCAACACCTGGTAAGAAACCCAGTCTCTTCTGCTTCAGGACTGTCCACTCTGGTTCAATTCTCCAATGAAAAGACACAGACGAGCCCAAAGAATTAGAAAATAGTGTCTACCTTTTTGTTGTCTACAAGAAATAAACCTCTCTTTCTTGACTAGAGTGAAAGATGAAAAAAAAAATAATCCAAGCAAATGGGACCAGGAAACAAGGAGACCTAGCTGTTCTGAACTAACACAGATGACCTCAAACCCAAGCTAATCCGAGGAGACAAAGGTCACTTCATTCCGCTCCACCAAGAGGACATTATAATTCTACACACATGTCCACCAATGTTGGCTGCACCCAATTTTATAAAGCAATTGGGCATTAAGTCACAGATTAACCCTGACACAGTTACAGTAGTGACTTCAATATGTATTTTCCCCAATGGACAGAATATAATCAGAGAAACACTGGCGCTAAACGGCATCATAGGTCAAATGACCCTGATAGATATTCACAGAACATTCTTCCCACACATTACAGAAGGCACAGCTTTTGGCAGCATGCTACAGAAGTTTCTCTAAAATGGATAATATATTAATACACAAAAAACTCAACAAATTTAGGAATAGTAAAGTAGCTTCATGCATTCAATCTGACTGCGGTCAAGTAAAGTTTGGTTGGCAAATAACAAAAATAACAAAAAATAAATAACAAGAGAAACACCAGAGGATATGCAAACTGATGGAGATCAAGCAACTCAGTTGTCAAGTATTTGACCTTTTGAGGAAATTAAGGAAGAAACAGAAAACGTCTGGGAATTAAATAAAAATGAAAACTTAGCTTACTAAAATCTCTGGGATAAAATGAAAAAAGTTTTAAAAGGAAATGCATTGCTCTGAGTGCTTACATTAACAATGAGATGAACTTCAAACAGATAATTTAATAATGCACTCAAAAGGTTTGGAGAAACAAGAACAAACCAAACTGAAGCAGTAGATAGGAAAACTAATTGAAACCAGGGCAGAAATTAAAGAACTAGAGACAAATATGCCAACAGCACACTGTGAGGAAGCAATAACATGAAGGTTGGTTCTTGGAAAAGATAAATGAGATTGACAAAACTTAGTCAAATTAGCTAAAATAAAGAGAATATCCAAATTAATAAAATTAGAGCTGACAGGGAGACATCGCAACAAACTGAACATAGGTACTCATGAATAATATTCACCATGACCAAGTTTGCTTTGTCTCAAAGATGCAGGGATGGATTAACATATGCAAATTGATAAATGTAATAAAACTTGTAAATGGACTTAAAGACGAAATATATGATCATCTTAGTAGATAGAGAAAATTCTTTTGACAAAGTATAACATCCTTTCATAATAAAAGTCCTAGACACAACAGGATTGGAGAGAACAAATCTCAACATAATAAAGGCTGCTATATCTGTCAAACCCATTGCACTTCTGCTAAATGTAGAAAACCTCAAAGCAACTCCATTAAAATCAGAAACAAGACAGAGCTGGACATTATCTCCTCTCCAGTCAATACAGTGCTAGAAGTGTGGCCAGAACAATAAAATAACAGCGGGAAATAAAAGTGATACATATAGGTAAAGAAGTCAAAGCATGCCTGTTTGCATTCTTCACAGAAATTGATCAAAACAGTTGAAATTCTTATGGAAACAGGGCAGACTGCTAGTAACCTGAGCAATCTTCTTCAGCTGTGATACTATGTTCACTCTACATTGAGGGGTCAGTCTTGTTATTGCTTGTCAGTTATATCTGGAGAGTTTATTTTATACTTAAAATGGTAGGGTCCAGTTGAAAATTGAGTGCTAATATGGTAGTCTGAATAACAACAAGCCATGATGCTTTAGAACAACAACAACAACAAAAGGACTGGCCTGGCCATATAGAAACAGAGACTAGAGAAAGCCATCTTTTTATTCCAAAGTCCCACTAATGATGGGCTCCTTGTTTGGTGCCTCATTTTCCTCACTGTGGATCTCCCATGGAGCCTGTTTCACAGACAAGAAGGACCAGTAGGAATCATCTGTGGTGTCACATGGCTTGGCTGTTGAGCACTGTGGTCTCATTATCAATCTTCTTCCTATAATGTGAACCCATCTGTATCTCAGGCTCCAAGACAGCTCTTCACGAAAATTCTCACTCAACAATTGCCTTTTTAACAGTATAAAACATCTCCAGTCAGAATAGTGGTTCTAATTATGCATACTCCCCAAATTACTTAGTTCTGGGGGATTATGCATATTAATAAACATTCCGTTCTTTTGGACTTTGGTTATTTACCTTTTTTTTCTTTAGTCTTAAAGTGTGTGTGTGTGTGTAACATTCTTTGTATGTGTGTTTGCACATATATATATATGGTATGTGTCCAGAGGCTGAGTGTCTTTTCTGATTCTCTCTACTGAGGGTCTCTGCTGAACCCAGAGCTAACTGATGTATCTAGTCTAGTCTATGTGTCTTCTGGGGGATCTAAACTCTAATCCTAATGCTTGTATAGCAAGTGCTTTATCCACTGAGTCATCTCACAGCCCTCTCTTGGTCATTGAAAAAAAAATGTTTAGTAGTTTTTTTAATCATTGACTACAAGTATATGTTGTCCACAGTGTGGCTAAATTGTATTCAATGTTGCTTTTATAGAAAGAATACAAGAAGGATCTGGAGTCGGAAATTAAAGGGAAGGGAATGCAAATTGACACTGACACCCTTGAAATACAACGTGCCAAAAAAGCTGCCAAGATAGCCAGTGAGGTGAGTGGAGGATCACGCAGACCTTGAAATTTCTATTGTACTCAGAAAATCATATCAGCAACTGGATTTGTGCATGGAGTCTCTCAGAGCTTTGTGCACTGGTTTGACAGTTTGGAATGGACACTATTTCAAATCATGATGTTTATTTGAAAACTTAGAGTTTCCACTTCACTCACAGACTTTAAACACATCAAAGAAAGCCTGGAAAGAGACATTTTAATAGAGTACACACACAGATACATGCATGCATGGACACACACCCTGACACATGTCATTCCTGTGTTACAATACTTTTCGTGTTAGTCTAGGCTACGATAAATACTGTTGTAGTCCATTTTCTGTAGATTAGCTTATATTCTGCTTGGCATATTTGTGTTTCCAGTGTTTTGAGAAAATCATAGAAACCACATGTTGAGATTTTAATGTGAGTACAATCTTTGTTTCCATGTATTTAGAAGACACCCTTTGTCACTTTATATCTGCGCTTGAGATTTCTAAAGCCAGCTTTTGGGTTACGACATGATATATTTTGAATGACCATGCACATTCATTCCGTGCCACTCTCTCTTCATGCAATGCTTATGAAGATGTGGGCATAACGAACCTGAAGGGGTCAGACCATATGTACATTTTCTAGGGAGTTACCTGGGATTGTGCTCCATGCTTCCTGAATCTCCACAGTAATTCTGAAAGTACGAGCAAGTCACTGGAGTTTGATAGTGTTTAGGATAAGGCTGTTTTATAAGAGTAATATAGAAAGCTGGGGTGCAGATTAAGGAAGGTGACTTACTTATCTCAGAGTTTGGTAGTGGGGCTTCTCTAGGGCTGCTCTGGAAGCTACTGTGACTCTTATACTGTGACTTTTATGGCATAATTGGCCCTTTTTGGAAGTTTGAGACTTCCAGATCTATATGTATGATATATAGGCAAACATGGTCTTGCATATGCAGAGACATAAATAAGCCTTAAATGCAGTTATGCTGGATCATTTCCTTTGTTTTGTTTTCATTTACTATTGCAGATTCTTTTTCATTACTTCATATAGTTTGCCTCTTTCAGAAAAATTATATATTTTGTAATGTAGATGTAAATATGAAGCCATTGAAAATTCTGTTGTCCATGTGTATGATCTCAACATGACATGCCCAAATCATAACCTATAATTTCTCCCCTTGTTTTTATCTCTTTGCCTCTTGAAATGGCACCAGACAAGTATTAGATGTCACCTTGATTCTGCTTATCAATTACTACTTTTGATACTATTCTAAATCCATTTCATTTTCCTGCCCCAAACTAAGGCACCATGTTCATTATCAGCACTGATGCTGTCATGAGTGAGCTATGTCAGAAACACAGATGGACGTTCTTGTGTCTTTCCACAATGTCAGTATATGTTGAACAATGCCAAATTCATGAGGTTTAGTAGTTTCAGTGACAATAATTAGTAATAAAACTCACCCACCTTGGTAGCTTGGACAAAGTAAATGAAAGTTTTTTTTATTCTAATTGCTATTCTATCTTGATTACTCTTAACTCTTACGCATCACAGACACATGCAATATATGTGAGTATGTAAATACGCATTCACACACATGTATGAATACAAGTAAAAAAGGCTGCGGCAGAATTCAAAGTTCGAGAGCTCTTAGAAGTGGGCTAAGGAAGAGTCTGTGTGGATGAAAATGTAGATAAAAATGAACCCTATTGGTGTGGAGAACAAGCTGCTGGTGCAACTGCTGCTGGAGTTGAAACCTGAGAGTGAAGCTGCAGAAACCTGAGGTGTAAAGGCAAAACAGGGTCCCAAGTCGAAATGGGTCAGGAGCAGGGAACAGCTGGGGTTCAGGGAACAGATCCGGCCAGGCACAGGTCCAGGTGGGGTGAACAGGGAGCTGAGTAAGCAGCTGGGTACCTGTGTCAAACAGTGGGGAACTGAGCCAGGTCAGGGAGTCCTTGATCCTTGCTCATTGACACACACCAGGTATGGAATTAGAGGCTTGTTGGGGCCACTCCAGCACAGAGTTAGGTATCCATTGCTTATGACGGCCAGGTGTGAGCACTGCATTTTTTCTCAACCTGGTGTGCCCCATAAATTCGTGAGTTTCCCTGGCATGATTTTAGCACACACATGTGCCTCCAATTTAAATTATTCCTAATAAACTTGTAGGCTGGCTCCCTTTCTAGTCCCAGAAATGAGTGTGTGCCAGATAAGTGATGTCTGTAGATGGTGTGATTTGGGGTCCACCAAGGGGCCACAGTCAAAATGTAGTCAGAGGCTTCTTCTGTAATAGAATGTGAAGCCAAAACAGAGCCCCAAAGCCAGAATTATACAATACGGAGTAGCATGGAGGAGGGCATAGTGTGATTTCAACAGTTGTAGTGAATTCTTAGACCAGATTCTGTCTCAGTTCTTCCTCTTTTCATGTATGCCTTTAAAATCACAACAGCCATACTTTTATGAGTTTTTCTTATCCTGATTTAGAGGCTGCATCCAGCATTAGCTCAATTTAGCATATTAGAGTGTATTGCAACAGGGTAGGGATTCAAGGCTAGAAAAAGGAGCTTTCATAATAATAATTCTCATTATTATCACTGGAATGACTGCTCTAGCCAGCTGAAAGCATTCTTCTGGAACAAGGACTATGGAATAAGGATAAGCTATGAGTTTCACCATCTGCCTAGTAGCAGGCTTTTGAGACATATAAGCCCATTTTTTTCCCCAGTAGGTCAGGATTTTTATTTTTATTTTTTGGTTTTCGAGACAGGGTTTCTCTGTGGCTTTGGAGCCTGTCCTAGAACTAGCTCTGTAGTCCAGGCTGGTCTCAAACTCACAGAGATCCGCCTGTCTCTGCCTCCCGAGTCAGGATTTTTAATCACTCATTTTTGTACACTAGTTGAGATTTTTTTGTATGTGCTAGGATAATAGCGTGTAATAGTGTGAATTTAGTTGGTGACAACTGAGGAGAAAATAGACTTAGGGGGGAGCCAGCTGTGCTCCACATGGGCCATGGAGATTTTGGAGATGCTGAGATGCTGCTATCATTGTAATCTAAGTGGCTCATCTGAATATAGTCTTAGTTACTTAAGTTTCATGTTGTCAGATTGACAGGCTCTTGAAGCCTTTGCAACTGAAGTTTGGAATTTTGTGACTGACTTTTAATATCCAAAGTGGAGTTTAAAGGGAGTGTCCATGTGTTACATTGTTGGGCCAGTGTCCCCCAGTAGTCACACTTGTACCATGTCTGTAGGCTTTCTATGGCCCATGAGATGTTAGCAAACTGGGGCTCTTGGTACACTTATGTGTTTGGGACGAAGGTGTTATCATTTGCTGTTTTTTTTCCTTTATATTATTTATTTATTAAAGATTTCTGTCTCTTCCCCGCCACCACATCATTTGCTCTTTTAAACCTTCCAAATTTAGAGGTGTTTTGTTCAGACAATGATGAAGGTGTCTAGTGACACCTTTTTCAGAATGTGCTTGGTCATTCAGAAAGGTTTTAGATTGCTTAAGGGTAATATAGTTCAGTCTACTTTCCTGACTCTGTGCCCAGACAGGATGAATCTGTTGTCATTCATAGCCAGGAAGAAAAAGCAAAACTCTTCTGATATACTTCATGGTAAAGGAAGTGCACATATCCCTGAACCAGCTAGGTAGAACCAAGGATGGGGTAGAATGATTTATGTAAGTCCCTAGGGTCCTGAGACTTGGGCCAGTGTTCCATAAAACCCAGTGGTATAGAATGGAAGTATGCATAGTAAGTTGCAATAATCCAGAATAGCAACAATTTTATATTGATTTCGAAAGTCATCAATATAATTCTGTAGTTAGCAGTAAATTTTCAAATTTATCATTGGAATATAAAAGCTTCCCCAATCTAGTTCTGTACTTTTTCTTATTGCAGCTCAGTAGACAAAGCCTCCTGATTTTGTATGAATATGTTATTACACATCATACTTCTATTATACTTGTTGTATAGAAATGAAGGAAGAAGGTCTAACCTAATTCCAAAACATATAGTCCTGATGTCAAAGTGACATTATGTTTTTTCCAACACCACTGTGAAATGATTGCAGAGTATTGTGTGTTTTATTCTCTACAGAGAGACTATAAAAGAGATCTGGAGACAGAAATTAAAGGGAAAGGAATGCAGGTCACCGCAGACACTATGGATGTTCGGAGAGCTAAGAGGGCATCTGAGATGGCCAGCCAGGTAAGGAAGGTGTGAGCACGGAGTCTCCCGTGAAGGTCCTGGAGGAGCGGAAATGCCATTTTTCTGTTAAAATACACAAATAGTACTATGGCCCTGGAAAGTTAAGCAAATAACTGAGATTATTTTCTGTTCTTGTAGAAGCAATATAAGAAAGACTTAGAGAATGAAATCAAGGGGAAAGGGATGCAGGTGAATATGGACATCCCCGATATGCTTCGAGCCAAGAGGGCATCGGACATCTACAGCCAGGTTGGTAGAGGATGAAGATGCTTGCAGTAATGTATGCTAATCCTGTTGCTGTGTGCTTTCTGAGTCTTTTTGATTGACATCTTTCTGGAGATATTGCCTTCAAAGTTAGAATGCTTTCTTTTGAGACCCTTCCTACCAAACTTGACTACCATTGCTATTAGAGGCACAGTGGCTACAGATCCAATTGAGTTGCCATTATGAAGTGCCAAAGTCACAGTGAGTCCCCCTTTTTGAGGCCAAGAACATTTTGACATTATTTTTATTTTTAACTCCATTACATACTTGCCTTGAATACTCTGTTCATACAATAGAAAAATAATTCTAAAACTCTTTTATTTCCATTTCACAATGAATAATATTTTAAATAGCCTTCAATTAAATGAAGTAGTGAAAATAATATATTGTCAACTGATAATGTTAGCTAAAATTTTGGAGAAGACTAAGTTTTCTTAGTAAAAAATATACCTGCCATATAGCCTCAAAAAATTAAAAAAGATAGGTGTGAATAAGGTCAGTAATATTCTGAGAATGATGAATATTACATGTTTTGTTTCATATGAAGAACCTGAATTTAAACACACATACACACACACACACACACGGGTGTGTGTAGAGGAAGGAACTGAGGAAAAGGGGGAAGAGGAGCCCAGCAGGTGACAACAGGAAAGAAAAGACAAAAACTGCTTCTTTTAAAAACCTAAAGTGAGAAGGATAATATCACAAAAGAAAATATTTATAGAAGAACAAAGAACAAGGTGCTTATAAAATCTGACTTGGATGAAAATACACATTATTTAATCATGTCTTTGCTGTAAAATTTACCTTGAAAATACATCCTAGTGGAAAAGGTAATAGAGGAGGATGAAAACAGGAAATTGTTCTAGAAGCAAGAAGTTAAATTTGACCAATGAAATGTATGCTGAAAATAGTTTTGACCCAAATTGGATACATTTGTCCAAATTCTGGTTAAAGCAAAGCAGAAAGTGTCAAGGTGCGAGTGGCAAGACAGTGGAGTAGAAATGTGGGGGTGCCTGTCTGCTCCTCAGTCACCTACCGAGGGCTGTGAAGCAGTTGGAACAGCACTAAAGCCACGGCGTTTGGTCCCTCGTTCCTCACGTTGCATGAAGGCAATGAACTTGGAGACGCTGGCTGTATCTACATGAACTGAGTGTAAATCTCAGGCAAGCACATGAAGCGGGCAAATGGACTCACGAGTCAGGGAGGAAGGGTGTGACGACAGCTGCATTCCAACACTTGCTTTGTTTAGCAAGTGGTTCTGTGCCATATGGTTGCCTTCAATAACCGGGGTGCTTGGATTGAGTCTCCCTTCCCATGCTTCCTAGCTGGTGCCTATACTTTCGCATTTGATAGTGGTATCAGTTTGTGAGATTGACTGAAGAAGTGAGTGTGTGTTGGGTATTGAAATAATGCCAATTACATCATAACATTATGTGTCCTGGTACGAAGGACGAACCCAGGTTTTATTAAAGGAGCTCATTGTAGCTCATCCACTGGAGAGGAACTTGAGATGTTTAAAAACCTTAACTATGAAAATCGTAGCATGTTTTCCTTAGCCACCGATCTTTACCAAAAACAGTAAAGAAGGCATCAATCCAGAAGCTTGTAACAAGGTAGACACAGAAAGTTGGGTCACTGCAGAAGAAGGTTCCAAGTTTAGAAAAGACATAGAAGTTCGTCTCTCTGGGGTTTCTGAATGGTGTGGAGTGAGTATGGCAGCCTGCACAGAAGTGGGGCTGCTGAGCGACCGTGTGCTCACACCCTGGAGTTAGCGACCGTGTCATCATCCACTTTGACTCTCGAGTTGTAAGTCACAGCCGTGTGGTGTGCTAGAGCTGGAGGTGGCCCCACATCTCCTCCTCCCTCCACACAGAGATTTCAATTATTAATAATTTTATATTTTTAGAGAAAGTATAAAGACGAAGCTGAGAAAATGCTTCCCAAGTACTCCACTGTGGTAGACACTCCTGAAATCCAGAGAATCAAGACGACGCAGCAGAACATTAGCAATGTGAGTAGCTGCTGTATGAAGGTCTCAGGGCTAGACAAATTCCAGCTTTGGTTTGGATCTCAGAATATTTGCATGTGTGTAAAAAGTTAAAGTGGGGATGAGATGTAGGTCTAAACATAAAAGTCACTTGGGCTTCATGGAACCTTTGTATTCACAGCCTGAGACAATTCCATGTGTTATTTTTAGTGTTCCTGGGCTATGACCGAAACATCGCAGGGGCCAGGTGGGGAGCTTGCCACTTACTGGCTGTCAGAAAGTTTAAATTTCAGAAATTTTTGTTAGAGATGCCCACTTTGTATTTTTTTAAGTTGAAATTGCCTATCTATCTATCTATCTATCTATCTATCTATCTATCTATCTATCTATCTATCATCTATCCATCCATCCAACCATCTATTCTTGTAGCTCTGGGGACTTTATCTAGGTCCTTGTTCAAGTTAGGTAGAAGTTCTGCTATTCAACTATAGCCCAACAACACTGAACTTCTAAACTGTTATTTTTTTTTTAGGATGTTTTTTCCCTCATTATCTGATTTTCCCCCCTGAATTGCTTACGTTTTTTGCCACACAAATTTATTTCTTCAAAATAAAAATAAACTATTTTCATAAATTCCAGTTGTTAGATTTGTTTGGAATTTCAAATCCAAATTTTGTATTAGACACAAATGGCAGGTGTTGACTGAATTTTAGCTGAGGAAAAGTCTTAGCCTCCACACTAATTTTACTGTGAAGATGAACGCAAACACATGAAGGGACCTTCCTCCCGGTTGTCACTGAATTTGCATGGACAGCATACCTAGAGACTCACTAGTTTAAAACCGACCCATGAACTTCCCTGCTTTTATTGTAACAGGAGTTGCCTGTGTACTGTTAAGAAAGTAGACCTCTGCTAATTGATAAATGTATAAACCTGGATTTTGTGATGGCATTTTCAAATGGACCATACAGTCAAATACAATAGTGTAGAATTGGCCCAGTCATTTAGTACTTAAGTACAACCAAGTGCAAGTGTCTTTAAGCTTGAGGACTTCTGGAATACTCTCCACTTTCTCAGTCATTGGCCAACTCTCACTCTCCAGAGAGGTAGACTGTCTGTTGATTCTGGGATCTTCCTAAGAAGGGCCAGGCTGTACGAAGAGACGGGCAGTTCCCACTGGAAGGTCAGAGAAAGGGCTGCTACCAATCCCTGTGATCTGTGATGGTCCTGGTTTTCCTTCCTTCCTTCCTTCCTTCCTTCCTTCCTTCCTTCCTTCCTTCCTTCCTTCCTTCCTTCCTTCCTTCCTTCCTTCCTTCCTTCCTTCCTTCCTTCCTTCCTTTCTTTCTTTCTTTCTTTCTTTCTTTCTTTCTTTCTTTCAATTTATATTGTTTACAGTATTCTGTCTACATGTGTGCCTGCAGGCCAGAAGAGGGCACCAGATTTCATTACAGATGGTTGTGAGCCACAATGTGGTTGCTGGGAATTGAACTCAGGGCCTCTGGAAGAACAATCAGTGCTCTTAACCTCTAAGCCATCTCTCCAGCCCCCTTATGTTCCTGATTTTCATCTTTTTCAGTTCAGGTCTTATATTACTCTTCCAGCCCTGTGGTGTCTGTCCATTGATTAGCCAGTGTCGCTGGTGGGATCATTATGACCTCATGGGACTTACTAGGGCCACTGTTTTCCTTAGAGAACTTTAGTTTTGTTTTGCTTTGTGCTTAGAAGGGGTAGATGTCAGGAATCTCTGGAGTGGTTTGAATAACTCAACAAAGGGGAGGATGAGGAAAATACAAGAGTCAAGGCTGACACTGTGAGACAGTGAGGGACTTTTGTATTTGGCAGATTAGCAGTGGTGTGGCACCTCCCTTGTTTGGGGGCTAAATGCTAACAGCTGAGTGAATTTCACTAACATGTCCTTTGATTTTTCTCAAATACACAATGCCATGTATTTATATTATATCTATATCTATATTTTAGTTTTACAAGACAGGGTTTCTCTGTGTAACCTTGACTGTCCTGCCATATATATAAATA
>NW_026067958.1:1396111-1435311 GCF_014885135.2 Alexandromys fortis | reverse complement strand
CAGGAGACTGTAGATTGCCAGTTTATATTCTTAGGGCAAATAATCTACCCCTAGCTAAGGTACTCATCATGCCTTAGAACAAGTATTAACTGAGTTAAGAGGTTGTGAGATCGGAAATCAAAGTCAGCATTTATTATAATAATGGGCTATTTCCTTGATTCATGTAACATTGCTCCTCATAAATAAAGCCACTATTCACACTACTATAAAACCTGAGAAATAGTCTTGCTCTGTAACAGGCAGATCTAGGACTCGGATTCTAATAACCTTATGGTTCCTATTTTCTTCTTCCCGCTCTGAAGATATCTTACAAGGAAGGAGTGGGAGCTGGCACCGCCCTAAGGAACACTCCAGAGATTGAGCGGGTGAAAAAAACCCAGCACAATATCAGTTCAGTAAGTTCTCCACAGCACTAATTATCCTTTCCCACAAACAGGGGCTGCATGCCTGTTTTCAGTTTTTTTAATGTAGCACCAACTCGTTTTTGCCCTGTGTCAATCACACTTCTCAGTTTTTCCCAAACACACCTCTGTGCCATATTTCTATTTTCTGGCCTTATTTGCCCTCTACTTCCTCAGCAAAGAAAATTATATTGGTTGAGTATAAATTGTAAGATCTTACCCTACAGTGTTTTTGACTCTGGGGAATGGTAGGTAGGGGCAATTTCTCCCATTTACTGCTGGGCATGAGCAACAGATAATTCTTGTCCATCCAGGAGGGGGTTGCATTTGAGAGCGTTTCATATGTTTAGTTTCTAGCCATGGGTGTGAAAAATGATTCTTTCCTTAGCATTCATTCCCTGCTCCATCTCTTCAGCTCTAGTCTTGGAGATATAACCTTCTAGAACTTCCCCTTAAACCGTCCAAATAGAACTGCTTTCATGACATACATAGGGGCTGACTCAGAATTAGCTAGTGTTTTGAGCATGTGACTAGGTAGTGATTTCCATTGGAAAAGGAATTCCAGGAGGGGCAAGGAAAGTTATAAAAACTGTGCAGCGCATGAGTGCCGTCAATCTTTGTGCCATAAAGGAAGTCCTGTCCCGAGGATAGTATCTAGAGAGAGAACTTGGAGGCCCATGTCTGAGTTAGGGTGAATGACATGTTGTTTGTTTAATGGGAATCTGAATCAGGCGCCACTTGATTCTGGCAGAGAAGTTAGTTTGGGAAAGATGTGTAAAGTGATTACATCTATGCTTTCAGTCAGATGTCAATATTTTCAAGCCTCTGAGGCTAAGTCAATTTGATTTTTGCCTTTAAGTACATGTTAAATTCTAATTAACACATTACTAAATAAAACTGTTTCTCAGACAGAAAATAATAAATTATTATATTACAATAATTTCTAAGGCATTTTATACGTATGCTTAATTATAAAGCTTTTGGTTATAAGCAATGCTTGTTTATATTAACCAAAGGATACCTATAGTAATAGATAAATGTGAATTTATTTGTAATTCAGGATAAAGAACCCAAAAAGCATGAGAAAATATAAAAAATTGTTTCCTACTAAAGGGAATATAATATTAGAAGAAAAATTCAATTATACAGTGGCAACAATAGAAGAATTCTAAACTATTTTAAGCTTTGGATAGAATAAATTAACTGCATTTTAAAATAAATTATTCAGGTGAAATACAAAGAAGGAATTAAGCATGCAGCAGCCATTTCAGATCCTCCTGAGCTAAAGAGGGCTAAAGAAAACCAGAAGAACATCAGCAATGTGGTCGTATTTCCTCCAGTGCTTTTCTGTGGTATTAAAATACCACACATGATGGGAGCACAGCATCGGCACAGGTGAAGTCTCATTACAATGAGTGCCATTGTGTGGTCCTTCCTTGGAAGTAGAGATGACATTCCATACTGCTCTGTGTCCTCCACGATGTGCCTCCTAGACACATTTTTAAAATGAAGGTCCACTCTGTGCTCTCGGGGGATTCAGTGAGTGAGACAAACTACAAGGTGTAGCACAATTAATAAAAGCCCAGAGACAGATATTGGAGTTCAACCTGAAGGTCAGAAAAGCAAAACAGACAGCCACTGGCTCTTACCTCAATCTTAGTCCAAAATGGTGATCCTGCCTCCAGGAATCTCATAATGAGATTGTGTGTGTGAGCTGTCTCCTCCCATTTTATAATCCTCTCTAGTGCTGGGATTAAAGACATGAACCACTACTGCCTGGCTTCTATGGCAAACTAGTGTGGCTACTGGGATTAAAGGTGTGTGTCACCACTGCCTGGTCTACAAGACTGACCAGAATGACTGTTTTACTCTCTGATCTTCAGGCAAGCTTTATTTATTAAAATACAAATGAACTATCACTACAACAAGGGGCTGTGGGTAGTCTCTAGGAGAAACGGCATACATTACTGGTATGCATTGTCTTATATATTGTCACAATGATTTGTATTTGTTGACTAGGCACTAATTTTTTTTTAATATTTAACAAGTATTATCTTTTTTAACCGTAAGCAATAATACTTCTTGCAAAGTGTTCTGGAAATGCAGAGGATGAATAGTATGTCACAGTGGGAGAGGAAAGGTCTTGGAAAAGGAACAACACTGGAGTCTTGTCATAGAGACTTAGAAGAATGATTTCATATGGCTTTTGTGAGGAAGGATCTTCCTGGAAGGGAAAATTAGTATTTTCTGAACCCAAACCTATTAAAAAGGGAGGACTGATGTGATGAGCATTGGGATGGAGGGTGGCAGGAGGTGATGGTGGGACCGGAGATGCAAAACCAAGCATAATACTATAGTATTGAGAATCCCTATAGTGTGACTCATAGATCATTCAAGAATATGTTAACAGTCCCAGTATTGCTCAGTTTTTGATCTGGTGATTAAGTTGTTTTACTTAACTACATTTTCTCCTTGCTTCTTCTTCCAAAAAAGTATTGCTGGTCTCTTTATGATAGAAACAATACTCTGTAGTTGGTTGTTTTTACTCTTTTGGCACTTTGGGGGCCCAACATCCAGCTCCCAAATAAGTACAAGGAGTCTTATTCTTTCTTATGAATGCCAAGCCTTAGCTTGGCTTGTTTCTAGCCAGCTTTTCTTAACTTAAATTGTCTCATTTACCGTTTGCTTCCGGGCTTTTATCTTCCTCTATTCTATATACCTTTCTTTACTTTTTACTCTGTGGTTGGCTATGTAGCTGGGTAACTGACCCATGGTGTCCTCCTCCTCCTCTTCTTCTCAATTCTTGATCCTTTCTCTTCCTCTCCTATTTATTCTCTCTACCTGCCAGTCCAACCTATCCTTTCTCCTGCCTCACTGTTGGCTGTTCAGCTCTTTGTTAGACAAATCAGTTGTTTTAAACAGGCAAAGGAACACAGCTTCACAGAGTTAAACAAATGCAACATAAAATAATGCAACACATCTTTGCATCATTAAACAAATGTTCTACAGCATAAACAAATGTAGCACATCTTCAACTAATATTCTACAACAATACTCTCTTAACTTCATTTGAAAAGTAAGTGTATAATTGCATAGATCTTATAGAATTTGCATGGTGTGTCATACAGGCCACTAGCAAAATTCAGGATGTTTTGTTAATGCTGAAGTCATGGAGAAGAACATGGACCATAGAGTTCTGATAGGCTTGAATCCAGTTCTCTAGACTTCACTTATACACTCTTTATAGACTTTCACCTATGAAATGTCCTTTTCTATAAGGCAGAGATTAGAGTATTAAAGAGTTATTGCCTTTAACTCATGTGTCAAATTGATGAATAGGAGAATCAGGACAGGAGTCTCCCGTTGAATTGTCATCTGGGTTTCATTCACTAGCAATTGTAGTTCCTCCCTCTCAGCAATGTGGCTCCACAAATCTTCAGTTCAGCTCTAACATAAAT
This sequence comes from Alexandromys fortis, assembly GCF_014885135.2. Taxonomy (NCBI): domain Eukaryota; kingdom Metazoa; phylum Chordata; class Mammalia; order Rodentia; family Cricetidae; genus Alexandromys; species Alexandromys fortis. The sequence continues at coordinate 1,431,452 of NW_026067958.1, read as the reverse complement.
GATATTTCTACCAATAAAGATGGCATGGAACATTTCTCATTGTATCTCTATCATTTCCATACTGAGAACTTGCCTAAACTCTTACATGCAACCATGCACAGAACGTTGCTCCTTAGGGAGAGGGTACATTGGAAGAAATCCAACCCTTTCCATTTATTCTCCAGGCTTCTCAAATTTTTCTTCATTTTTATGTTCAGTCATAAGAATATGCATTTTGAGTGCAAGGTCTGTATAAAGCCCTAAGGCGGAATTTAAATTCAGAAAATGTATTGACTATCACTGCACAGCTCCCTGCAAAAGAATTTTCTCTTCCAGTTTGAGCTTTCAGAAACTTTCAGCAGATACGCCGTCCCTTTGCTCTGTGTTTGGTGCTCTTTTATTTCTTGAGATGTCGAATTGTTGGGGAAGTTGACTATGGTGGTAAAGTTGTCTCCGTCTTCTGCCCTCCGTTAAGAAAGAAGATCTGTATGCAGTAGGTCATCTTCTGTAGTGTTAGGCCAAATGTCAGGTCTTCTGACGTTAGAACTTGGTAAGGGGAGAGACTGATGGTCCTGTGAGGAAAGTTAGTAGATATAGTATACCGCTGCAGTACGGGCGTGGGGTCTTTGTGACCTTTGTTCGCAATGTGTTGAGTAATGACAAGAGTCTATTTTACATTTAACATGGCTCCTTTCTAAATGATGATGATAATAAATCATTTTAAGAATAAGATGGCAATTTAGTAAACATTACTTTAATGTCAAGAATTGGTGAACTCACAGAAGGTATAATTCCTTATTATTGATGAAATCACAATCAGGAAGTAATCAATAAATTATGTAATGTAAATATTAGCAATGAAAGGAATAGTTTAGAATATTTGACAAGAAAAAACTTGGGGACTAGGGTCTCAAGATGACATCTGGAAAAAGTGGACACAAAGCCTTATCCTTACCCAAGAAGCTATTTCCAATTGATACTTGCTGAAAATATGAAAATCATTTTTGTCTAATGGAGTATCAAGCACACTTTAGGCCAGACTCCATGACCACAAGTAACTGGCCAACATGACAGAAACATGGAAATGTTTGTTGTTGGGTTTTGTTTTTTTGTGTGTGCATTTGTTTTATTTTGTTTTTGGTATTTTTGGCTTTATTGCTTTTTGGTTTTTGTCTGTTTCATTCTTCAGGGGAAAAATGACAAAACACTTGTAGATAAGAAGGTGGGAATATTTGAGAGGCATTAGAGGAGGGGAATAATATGATAAAAATACACTATATGAAATTTTTAATGACTATTAGTTCATGGAGAAAAGATAAAATATTAATGATCTGTAGTACGTGACATTTCCTTTAGTATGTTCCTGTGGTACACATTTATTTCCCATGATTCCAAACTATCTAATGCTTTGTTCCTCAGCTCCAGTATAAAGATCAAAACTATAAGGCCACTCCAGTAACTATGACCCCAGAAATAGAGAGAGTGAGGAGGAACCAGGAGCAGCTGAGTGCGGCAAGTCATTCTGTTTTCTTTTATATTTTATCTAACAGGATGTAGTTTTCTTTTTCAAAAAGATGCTCTGTGAACCAGTGGACAAAAGCATGTGCATTTGGGCATGCTTTCACACAGTGGCACATTGGAGGGCATAGAGTATGATGTCTCTTGTGTGAGTCAGGAAGTCTGCATCCTGCTTTCTTACTCAAGAAGGCTTTGTCCTGGTTGCTGGGACATGAGGAGACATAAGAACCACATCTTTTCCTCATGAACCCTTTAGTTTACTCCTAAATCTCTAAAATTGCATCTAGGTAAGAAGCTGGGAAGTAGAGAGGATGGGGAAACAATATTAGAGATAGGACAAAAAAAGACTTGATGGGCTCTTACCATGCAGCGCCAACGCAAGGCACCTCATAAATGAAATGGGAGACACCAGCCAGTCATTTGATAATCCATTGCAATAACGTTGTCATAGTTAACCGAGGGGGGACCTCTGCTCTATTTTAATATTACATGTGAACATCTGAGCTCAGCATTATTAATTTCTTTGACGGGTGGATGTGGAAAACTGAATTTTGAGGAGTCAGAAACCATGCCAAAGATCCGTGGCAAGTAAGGGCAGAGCTGGGACTTGAACTTAGGCCTCCTGGAATTTAGAAATCTGTAGGGTAACCCCAAGTAGTTACCTTTTACCTTTTGTCAACCTTTTATTGGGGGGGGAACTTTCCTCAATAGTGAGAATAGCCTCTTTCTTGCAAAACTGGAATTTTGAAAGACTTTCAAATGTAAGAGTTAAGTTCTCTCAGGTGGAGGAGGAAAGTAAAAGTGAACATTGTGTATCTTTAAACCTCTGAAGGTAGAGGAAGACGTCAGGGATGTTTTAATGGTGGGAACTAGGAGGCCATAAGCAGACCAAAGCACTTTCCCAGCCTGCCATGGGGCCTTCATTCTGGTTTATTGTCATGGCTCCATTCTGATGTTTCTTTTTAAGGGTGTTCCCTTAGCTCCATTGCTTTTCTTTGTAAAGTTTGTAGCTAGCTGTGGCATGAAACAGGCTGCTTATTGAAGATCCCCTTTTAAGCAGCATATTCAGCTCTTCTTGATCAGTTGAGTTCAGTCAATAGGAGGTCACTATGTTAAAAGCAGGAGTGGACTTGAGTCCCAACCCTTGCGGTCGCCACTTGGAGCTCTTTATACTATTTATTTTAATTCTTATATCTCCTCTATAGGTCAAATACAAAGGAGAGCTAAAACAGCCAACTTCCATTTCGGATCTTCCAGAGCTGAAGAGAGTGAAAGAAAACCAGAAGAATATCAGCAATGTGGGAACATCTCAGTATTTATTGTTTGTATTTAATGATATCAAATGTGTCAATATGCAGATGAAGGAATTGTTTTAGAGCACAGGTTCGCAATCTATGGGTCATGACCCCCCACATATCACACATCCTGCATATCAGCTATTTACATTATGGTTCATAACAATAGCAAAACTATAGTTATGGAGTAGCAAGGAAATAATTTTATGTTTTGGGGTTTCCATAGCCTGAGAAGCTGTATCCGAGGGTTGCTGCTTTAGGAAGGTTGAGAACCACTGTATTAGAGAGTTGCTAGCCTCAGCTGACGGGCAGCTTCTTCAGGGGGCGGTGTCAGGTGGTAGGGGCTGTCGTGTGCAGTGCTGTATTGTGATGACTGTCCTGCAGTTTGTGGCATATCATCCTCCTCTTACTTTCATGCTGGTGATTGCTGTGGTTGCTACAAAGACTGGGGTAGTTTCTGGCATCTTGGTCCTGCATCTAGTGTGTTCTGACGGCAGAGTTCCTACCTGCCTGAGTTCTTGTTTGTCAGGCCCCTCCCTTTCTCTCACCCATGATGATTATTGCCATGTTTCTGGGGGAAAATGGTGAAGTATGTGTGGCTGACTGGCTATAGCATATGAAATGGAGCAGTTAATAGGTACTTGGCCCAAGGCAGCATTTTTACTTAGACTTGTTGAGTACTCTAGATCCATCTGTTTATATAACCCACCCACAGTTCACTAAGAGCATCCTTTGAGGATCTCATTAACATACAGAGTGGGCTCCTTGGAAGAGGAAATTTAGAAATCTATTAATCTTCAAAGAAGTCTTTTATGCCTCAAACCATGACCAGTTTATGAGTCAAAGGCAGGTTATCATTTGATTCTTTTCCTAAGAGCTATCTTTTGGAGGAGTAAATGTTCTTTCTTCTCAGTCATACATGACATGACTATTATTCTGAAGAAGGGATGTGGTTAGGGAAAAGGAGGATGACATGGAGACAGGCATGACGTCTTTACATGACTTGCCATGGTCACCTGTGAAATACATCCTTTCAAGGCTCCGCTGAAGTTAATTTCTGAGAAAACACAGCTATGCGAGTCCATCCTATTCAAACAAGACTTGTCACGTCCACAAAGCATTTCTTCTCATGCCCCTCTGGGATTAAAGGCTCACTCCAGACTCGCTGGTGATAGATGCGAGCCTAGCCACACTGATTGAGAAGAGGTCCGTCCGCTGCTGTGCCAAAATGAAGTGGAAGCTTGGAGATGAAAGCATTGTAATTCCCCTCCCCTCCCTCTCTCTTTTGTCTTAATGAGTTCCAGTCCTTGGCTAGTCCTTTAAAATTAAATATGACGTGATTCCTTTTTTGTTGAACTGATGAACAATCTTCTATTTTCCTTCTCTGAAATGGTAGGTTTATTATAAAGGTCAACTGGGAAGGGCCACGGCTTTAAGCATAACTCCCGAAATGGAAAGAGTAAAGAAGAATCAAGAAAATATTAGCTCGGCAAGTGGTTTTAACTCATTTTGGGCCATTGCAGAGAATGTATCCTTTACAATTTACTTGTGTTGCTTATTGTCTTATGAATAAAATCTATTTCCAATAAACATATACTATCGCAGATGAATCCCCAAAGCTCTCACTATATACATTTAGGTTATTGTGCAATCCCTTGTTAATATTCCTAGATATGACTGATAGCTACATCGATAGTTTATTTAGGCTAAGAATCATGTTATTTTATTCAATATCTTTGAAACTGACCAAGTCTTTAATATATAAATTAAAAAATTGTCATTTTACTAATGTACTTCACTGAACATGAGTTATTAAATGCTTTCTACAAAAACATGTACAAATGAGCAATTCAAAATAAGAATTCAGAAGATAGAAGGGTTAGTGCAGTTAATATCACTAAAACTAAATCAGGAAAACGGTTCACGGTAAGTGTGCATTGCTTTAGTGAATTGTAGGGCTCCAGGGCTCCAGGGCGGGAATCCCGGAAGTGCCCACAGTTCTGAGCCCTGAGCCCAGCACACCCGGCAGATTTTCATGCATGGGGGTCAGCATATGGGATTCATAGTTGACAGCTCTCTCATAGCATTCCTGTCCAGAGAGACGGGGCGTATTCAGCATCAATTGTCTTTAAGCTCTAACTGCTCAGAAGAAAACATAGAACTGTTCCTCGTGTTCCTCACTCTCTAGAGAGGGAAAAAGGAAAGGAAATCGGAAGACGTCTCATGTACTCCCCTCAGCACTCTTAGAGTCGAACATTGCTTAGCAACAGAAAATATGACTGGGCTCTATTTCATGTTGTATCTGCCCCGTTTAAATGTGCTGAGCAGGTCCACTGTGGTCATTTCCTGACTGTTAGGCACACGTGTTTGTTTGCTCTTGACAGACTTAAGTCCTTTGTACAATACTTTAAGGGGAATCATCAAGAGTGTAATTTTAGGTGACTATTCTGGAATAAAATGTAATCCACCGAAAGAAAACCTACCTGGGAAATAATTCTGAGTAGGTTGCACATGACTCACCCATTTGAAAAGCTTCAAAATGTTATGCAGCATTTAGATTATAGTTATCCAGTTATATGAATGTCTGCTGTTTCCTTTGCAGGTGAAATACACGCAGGACCACAGGCAAATGAAAGGCAGACCATGTCTGATCTTAGATACACCTGCTTTGAGACATGTTAAAGAAGCACAAAACCATGCTTCCATGGTAGGATGCGACAGATCATTGTCTCCATGACTAAAACATACTAAGGAATGACAAGACCTGTGTTTGGATGGCACAGTTCACTATTAATCTGGACAACTAACAACACACGGGCATGGGAATGAGCCCTTGGGGCAGGGTGTTATAACCACACTGAAATGTAATGAAAATATTCACTCTAATAAAATAATTTCCCCTCGAAGATTTTTGGTGTGTTTTTATTTCTAACTTGATAATTATAAGTACATGTATAAATGACATTTATCTAGCCTTTGTTTTTTACTTAACTTTAAGACTTATTTTGGTATATTTGCATATTATAAAGAATATTTTTGAGTGTGTTTCAAAAGCAGTGTTGTATCAATTTTTTACCATTAAGCTTATCCATTTAAAGTGTTTAGCTTAAGCTAATCTTAATAATTATTGCCCTCTTTGAATTTCAGAACATGAAAAGAATGTATGTTTTATAATATACAATTTTTATAAATATATATGAAATTCCACATAATATATCTCTTAATCTAATTTTAAGTAGCACTGTCGCCTTGAAGAATTGTGCTCCAATGACTAATCACTATTGCATATTACAGGTGAAAGAAAGGAAAGCAATTCGTAGTCAAGCTGTGTGTTTTGTGCAATAACCAATGTTTTTAAGTAATTGTCTTTTATAGCTTACTGATATATAGGTTTCCATATCATTTAAAGAAGATGCTATTTATAGTGTTTAAAAATATAAAATTATCGGTGTTTGGTTTCTGACATTGTTTTTGGGGTATTTGTGCAAAAATCTTGTGAGACAATGAGGAATTTCAGTTTGAATTAATAATACTTTTTTTTTTCTTTTTCAGGTCAAATATCATGAAGATTTTGAGAAGACAAAGGGGCGAGGCTTCACTCCCATTGTGGATGACCCTGTGATGGAGCGGGCGAGGAAGAACACCCAGGTTGTGAGCGATGCTGCCTATAAAGGGGTCCAGCCTCATGTTGTGGAGATGGATCGGAGACCTGGGATCATTGTGGGTAAGCATGTGGTCTTCTCACGGGTATGCAGGTCAAAAGACTATGCCCACATTCATCCGACCTGACAGGTTTGGGGAAATTCCAAATAGATCACAGGTAGATTGCCCTGGCATCATGCTGAAAGGGACCCAGGGATTTCAGTATTGCTGGTACCTTTTATTTCCGAGAGTTCCTGTGTAGCATCCTACACAGCATCAGCAGCATCCCTGAGAGCAGTGATTATAATGGTTGAACATTCTGCTTCCTTGGAGCTTGTGTGCTTGCTGGGTGAAAGTGTTACACCGTAGACATTGTGCCCATGGGAGACAGAAGAGTTATTTCCCGTTTAGGCTCTTTTGTCCTTAAACAGAATCTGATGGTATTCTGTCACACAAATCACTTGTATTTTTGAACTGAGTTTCTGAGCTAGGATATTTGCGGGCCACCTGAAAGCCTGGTTGTTTAGAGAGGAGCCCTTTCTTCATTGTGTCCTTTTCTTACATTCAGTCTAGGGACATCCTAGGGAATATGGCTTGAGCTATCAGCAGGAATCAAGCTGACATCGAAGCAGGCTGGAAAGGAAAGCCATGAAGTCTCAGCATAGATCATGAAGTTGTGGCAGGAGCAGCTGGAGGCAGTTGGTCACGTTGCATCCGTGCCTAGGGGGCAGCGAGGGCTGAACACTTGTGCTCAGCTCACCTTCTTCCTTTCATTCACTCCAGGGCCGCGACACATAGAATGGCACACCTGCATTTAGGATGGGTCTCCCCACCTTAGTTACCTCAGTCAAGATAATCCCTGCCAGGTGTGTCCAGGGATGTGTCTCCATGGAGGCTTTAGATTCTGTCAAGTTGACCATACAAGTTGCCATCCCAGTCAGAGAGGTTTTGGCGACCACGGTATATAGCTCTCAGTAACCTCACTGTTAGAGTACCTTCCTCTTCAAGGGAAGGGCTTCTGCTGGAGAGTCAGAGTGGGGAAAGGGCGTGGAGAGGTGGGTTGGTGGGGAAGCACACATTTCACGAAGTAACATTTAGTCTAAAGCGAGAGTGCTAAACTAACATCCGAGCCCCGAGCGACTAGGATCCTTACCAACGGGAAGTAGAGTATTTTCCAAAGAAATACTCCAGGCCTATTTGTAGGCTATTGATAGCTTCACTCATTTCCCCAGGTTGATTACTTACTGGGTCATAGTAAGATGGATGGATGAATTGTGATGTTTTCAGTACAAGTGATGCAGAAGTAGAGTTTCATTGATTTGTGCTAATAACTCATAAGACAGAGTGGCGTGATTCATCTCACCCTGGGGTCCTACAAAGACGAGGGACTAGCAATGATGGTGAAATCATTGCTAAAAGTGATGAAACTGTCTAGACAGGGCTCTCAGTTAGTATTTATAGTATTTTCAATAGCACTTATCACTTTTTTAAAATATAGATTTATAACTAAAATTATTTATTCAATGGACAACCTAGGAGTCAGTTTCTTTTTTCTTATGGGGAAAAAAATCAGTGTCCATGAAGGCTTGCTTATAAGATCATAAAACAAAATACATTTAACCAACACTAAATGTCCCAGTGAGCCAGGGTCTACATCATGAATGGAAATACAAGTACATAGATTTGCTGATGAGTGCAGACCAAGACCGTTGATGCTGCTTCTGTTTTTGTTGTGGAGTTCTGCTGCTGCTGTTTACTAGCTGGATGAACTTGGCGCGGCTCTAAATCCTTCTTAGTCTCAGGTTCCTTACCTATGCAGTGATGACAGCAGCAGTGCTTAGAGTAGCAGATACGAGTTCGGTCATAGCAGAGATAGTGCTTGGCATACATTCACAGTATATCATTGAGAAGAAAGTCTTTGCCTTTAGTTCTCTGATTATGCTATCTTAAGCTCCCCCCATTTCTTCCATAATTGGGTATTTATTCCCCAATTTTGTATCACTGCACAGCCCTCTTAGGTCCAAGCATTGTGACAACAAATATATTCAGAAATTATTAAACTTGAGTTTTGCCTGTAGCTACAATAAAAGATGGGCACATTGGCTGCTGTGTTTGTTAGTCAGATGTCTGTCACTGTGACAAAATGTTTGAGAAATCAACTTAAAGAGGAATTGTGTTCATTTGTCTGACAGCATGAGGTTTGAGCCGATTGTCGTGGCTCTCTGGCTTTGGGTCTTGTGGGAGTATAGTGCAGGGCAGTCAGAGTGTGCCACAGAGAAAGGCAGCCACTGGAAAACAATGGAGAGTTGGGTGGGCTTGTCTTAAGGTGCTCTTAAAAGGAACGCCTCAGTTACCTAACTTCCTGTTACCAGGGATAACCTCTTGAAGTTTCTACAACTTTGAAAAATGTCACAAGCTAGTGAAGGTGTCTTCAATACATGGACCTTTGTGGGGACACTTCAGAGATAAACTATGGTGACAGTGTGGTAACTGAACACAGAAGTAACTAATCTATGATTCATTGAGGGCAGAAAGCACGTTTGGGCATGCCTTCATGCCCCATCCCTCATGGTTCCTTGTTGGAATCCTTTCTACGGAATTGGGATAAATGTGTCCTCTATGGCTTTATTTGTTCCCATAGACCCCACCAGTCTTGGAATGAAAAGTGAACCTGCCACTTGTCTACATTTCCAGCATTCTTTCCTGTTACAGGGAGAGGACAGTTTTAAACAAAAGCATTTCTGTCATTTCCCATGACGACTCAGGTGTCCTCAGGCAGGAACTTGAGCAGATGCTGTCTGTCCTTGGGTGAAGCACAGGAGTACGGGGGGTTGGGGATGCTAGAGAATTGAACATGGCAGCCATGTGTGAACGTACCTTGGCCTGAGTCATAGGTGTTTCGTGGAGACTCTCATGCTGGGCAGTGAAGAAACCTGGCTGCTCACATCGGATGAAAGTGAGGACTGCTCCCCATTTCTCTGGCTCTGAAGTGCCCTGGGCCACTTTTAACATGTTGCTTTTGCTTGACTGTTTCCCTTGCTGACTTTTCAAAGCTCCCTCTTCATCTCTTGGTTTCTTCCTTTTGGTGAAAGACCTCAAAGTATGGCGCACAGATCCTGGCTCCATCTTCGACCTTGACCCCCTGGAGGACAATATTCAGTCTAGAAGTCTCCATATGCTCTCTGGTATTGTTTGAGTTCCTCTCTCTTTTCCTAGGTTTTGTTGGAAAGTTAATGATGATGCATTATAGACTTTCACTGTGGCAAACATACCATGGAAATTGAAAGCTGAGAATTCAGAAAATGCGAGAAATGTACTATGCCACTTTAGAATAACATTAGTTATTTATGAAAACAAAACTTATAAAAGGAACTTGGAAATAAATCCTACATTAGTTTGTCCTAGATTCTTTTAAAACGGTGTCTAGAGCATACTTTCATTTGCCTTCCATTGGCAAATGGGATTCTATAGGCTTTCTGGGACTGCGGGTCTGGTTATTTGGATTGCAAAGAGCTTCTGGGACAGAAGGGAGATTTGTTTCATGAAATACAGTATTATAGTATTTTAGAGTCAAGATTCAAAACTTATACATACAACAACAGGAAGGGTTCTCTACAGTGTCATGCAAGCTTTCCAATTAAACTTTCAGGAGTTTTGCTTTTCTCTCTGAATTTCTATACATGCCTTTCCCCCATGGAGGCTTATTTGATTGTGAGCTTGGATGACAGTCTATCACTAAAAGGGGAAAAAATGAATGACTTGGTATAGTTACCAAACATTTAGACTTTTAAGCCACGTTAAGCAAATATGGTTTGAAAATTACTATCTAATTTCACAGTCTCAAAAGAAACAAGATACAAATACCTTGTACTCAGGGCTACTTGAAAGCAAGTATTTAAAGCAGATGTTCACTCTCAAAGAATATTTTTTTTTTTACTTTTCTAGTGTTTGCTTCATGATTGTCTGTCTCATATCCCTTATGTCTCTTAAAAAACAAACAAACACTACAGACTAAACGAGAAGAAATGTCTTGTAGGTCCTGTATGTATGTGGTGCAGTCCATGCTAAGTCTGGGGTGGGTCGCCAGAACCTTAGAATAGCAGAGCTTCAGGATTATTATTTAATGAGGAACTGTCTTGCTTCCCCGTGATGCTTTGTTTGTTGTCTAAGTCACGCACTCATGTGTCGAATATTCTCCCTCTGATGTAGAAAAGGCGAGTCAGTACCAGAGACACCTGTCTCGTTCCCAGTCCAGCAGCACTTTTGGTACAGGTCTGGGAGATGACAAGTCGGAGATCTCTGAGCTCTTCCCTAGCTTTTCCTGCTGCAGTGAGGTAACCAGGCCATCTGACGAAGGAGGTATCAAACCACAGCCACTTAAAACTAACTCACCTCTCCAGTGTGCACCAGAGTGTCTTGTACACACTTTCACCTTTGCACAGCTTGGGTGTACTTGGAATTTTAATTTGAAGTTTGGAAAGATAAGAATCTTTTACGTAAAACTACTAATTTATAGTTTGGCATGCTTCACTGTTGTCCATACAATGATCCATAACAACAAAGGGTCCTGGGAGATTTGCTACGGGGTGCATGACTGGTGTGTATGTCATGGATATGCACAGTCTTAGTAGACACCAGAGCTCTGTGTAGTTTCTGTATGGCTTCCATTAGGGGGAGAAAATCAATCTTAGAGTGGTTAAGAGATTGCTATAAAATGGTGTGTGTTTTAATACTGATATATATTTATGGAGTTACAGCTTGTCAAAAAGAAATGGCATGCAATACTTGGGATGTAAGATTTCTTTTTTAAAGTAGAAAAATATTGTTGTTGGTAATAATCATCACTTTATTGTGAATTCCTCTCCTTTTCATGTGGTTTTTCTTTTCTGTATCAAAGCTAATGGATTGCTTGTAGAACTTTCAATACCTTCCATTAGGATGTTATGTGGTGGCTGTGGCTGATAAAGCTGTAATTAGTAACAAGACTCAATGCATTGGGAAGGGAAGGAGACAACTCAAATACTGAGTTGTCTTGTCAAAGATCAGACTGCTGAAGTTTCTAGGTAGGAGTTTAAAGTTAAGTAGCTGAGTACCTAGGGGAAGTAAACATCATTTCTGCGGACAGCTCTTGTTTTCAAGTCATTGTCTGTATTCACCACAATAACGCATTATGAACATAAAATCAATCATACTCTTTATACTTGAATTCTAAACATACCCTGGCTTGAGATTGCTAGAGGATTTGTTGGAGATGAAGGACTTCCTTTTATTCATCCTTTTTCCAAGACAGAATCTTGCTACATATAAACTCAGACAGGCCTCAATCTTGTGGTCCTCCAATCTCAAGCTTCTGAATGTTTAGATTGTAGTACCTTTAAGATTATTCTCAGGCCCCTTTTATGCAGCTCCAAAGAAAAAAATTACAAATGAGTTTTGCTTTATTGTAGACAAAAAGCTGGTTGCTTGCTTTCTTCAGGGTCTGGCTTATTCATGAAGGCTTCTGTAACTACTTCAATGATTTTTCTTCTTTTTGGGTGGGAGATACAGACTCTTCCTTCAGTGCCTTTTAAAGTTCTGGATGCACACACTACCACTGATGCTTGATAAGATAAACACAAGAAGCAAATGTAAGAAGTAGTGTGGTCAGTGACACTTAGCATCACCCAGAGTGTTTGCTTCAGTGGTGACTCTTATATTTCATGTGTGCATAACAACACAGCAATCACTCATCAAACATACATCTGCACTGGCCAAGAACTTGGATCTGTAATGTATCCCATGGTGAGCAAAAGAGACAGGAATCTACTGCGGAGGGGGGCATAGCCTTTAGTGGGGGACCCTGATATTAAACAGGCACAAAAATGCTACTACATAATTATAAGCAGAGTCAGTGATATGTGCAGATGGGACAGGGCCTAAAGGACAGTTGATAGGCAATTTCGTTTAGCCTTGATGTTAGAAAAGACTTCTTCAAGGAAGGAAGTGACTGAGCAGAGCACTGCGAGGCCATGACATTGGCTCGTTCAAATAGAAGTATCACCTAGACCGTTACAATTCAGAGAGTGCCCTGGTGCAGTATTCCGAAGCCCCCTTCCAAGTCTACATATGGCCTTGGTTGACTCCACATAGACACAGAAAATGCAGAACTGCTCATTCCAGGAGCCTCAGCTCCCATCTGCAGTAAAGATGCCCGGGTTAGCCTGGGTCACTACTTTTTCTCTCCCAAGGCTGTAAAACCCACTGCTGTTAGCTGTGTTTAATCTCCTCTTGCCTTTCAAATCACTGTTGTGTTTTTCCTCAAACTATTTAAAAAAGAGAATCAACTCCTCTTTGAAGTTAAACTGAATGAGATGATGTCTCTGTTGATAAAAAGTACCAACAAATATTCCTTTGCTTTTATTAGATTTTAAAGACTAGAGCTGAAAATAGCTTGTAATCTTTCTGCCTCATCCTCCTGTTCACTGAGATTGTAGGCTGGTGCCATCTTGCTTATTTTGGAAGAAGTTTAAAAATATTTTTTGATGGTCTGGAGAGAGTTCTGTGGACAAACTACTTGCCATGAAGAGTATGAGTATAGTTTGGTTCCCCAGAAACCACACTAGTGCCCAGTGGGTATGGTGGCCATTCATGATTTCAGCCTGAGAAGGCAGGGACAGGGAATCTTTGGAGCAGGATGGCTAGCTGGACTATATTGATAAGTTCTGGGTTCAGGTGAAGAGTAATTGAGGAAGACTACTTTGTCCTTCCATGCACACATTCATCCAAACACATGAGGACATGCATGCACACATGCACACATGAGGACATGCATGCACATATACATACATGTTCACACTGTCCACTTACTTATTTGATTCTCTTGTTAGTGAGTGATTAGTGTCAGGGTGGGATCTTGGGCTTCCTGCCTGCTAGGTAGACACTTGACCATACTCCCAGACCAGAAATGTTGTTTAAAATGAAGGGATTTTCTACTCTGAGCAAGGTGGCAGGAGGTGCATTTTTGACAGGCAGTGAAGGCTCACTGGGTTGAAGAGAGCCTGTGATGTCAAATGGACTCTTTTGAGGTATTTGTAAGTTTCTGCTGTTTATGGGCATCTCTTACAAGGATAATATACTCTTGGTTTAGGGACACTATGCCTAGTTTTCCAGGTAGGCATTGAGGTGTGAAGTAGAAGTTAAAATGTAGTAAAAGTTTGATGATATCAACTCAGAAGATTCAACACTAAAAGGTATCTATGCTCCTTGGAGAAGTCTTAATTATGCATAAGAATATGTCCTTGATTTCCTTCATTTTAGGTGAAGCAAAGCATAGTCAGTGAGATCCACCTTGCCTGTGTTCAAGTGAATAGTGACATACACACTTCGTGTGTTCAAAACTACCCCCAACTACCAGACTATGGTTATGGGTCTGAGGTCATTTAGAGTTTTGCTAGTCTGATTAAGAGTAAATTTGAATAAATAAGATATTTTATTAAATACCAGCCAGGAACATGTATACTGGCCAGGTCCATACTGGAGACTTGTACTTAGATTATGGCCCTGAATTACATTAGTCAGGGGTTTACTAAGGCAAAACTCACAAGGCCATGTGTTTTCTGCCTTCATGCAATCAGTGGCAAGCATACATCCTGACGTATTTCCTGTCTATGTACTTCCTACCTAGACTGTACATCTTATGCAACTGGGGCAACCAAGCTTGTTTCCAGAGATGAAAACACACGGCTTGTTATCTTACATAAACAACAGCCCTAACGTTCCAGGAAATTATCTGTACTTGTACATTTTAACTCTGTCTTCATACCTCAGTGCTTACCTGGAAAACTAGGAAGTGTTCCTTAATAAAGAGTATATTATATGTAAGTGGAGCTTATAAGTTAGAGACATATTTGTTTTATAGATATCTTAAGGACAATAATTTAAACTTAAGGCATAATGTTTGCCATCACACTACCCTATATCCTTTCAAATCTTTACTCTCCTGGGCTTACAATTTGCTAAGTGATAGCCGCAACTTCTCAAGTCATAGAGCCAACCTCTTTGGAATCATTCTGCCCTTATGTCCTTTATTCATTCTTCACGATGCATTCATTAGAACGTCTTATCATGTCTGCCATGCAGAGCCTTTCCTGGGGCTGCTTGTGTTACCTCTCACACTGCTCTGAGAACATATCTGAGCCAATGGCTGGCAGACGTGATATAAGAGAGGTAGGTTTTATTGTGGCTCAGGGTAGAGGAGGTTATACAGCCCACCATGGCAGGAAAAGCATAATGGTATTCATAGTGGCAGAATCTTGTGGCGAGGACTCTTCACATCTTGTTTAACCAAGAAGCAGAGAGCTTGGACCACAAAGCAGGGTTAAGCCATAACTCTCAAAAGCTGTTTCCTCCAGTGGTCCACTTTCTCCAGGGAGGCCTGCATCCTAAAGGTTCCATAACCTAAAAGAACCCAGAAAATAAGGGCCACAGGGCTGGGGAGATTTCTCAGTGGGTAATGTTTTTGCTGCATAAGCATGAAGCATCCAAACTCAGATGCCCAGCACACATGTCAAAATCTAGTATGATGATACACGCCTGTAATCTTAGTGGTTGGAAGCAGAGCCTGGAGTATCCTGTGGGCTCTCTAGGCAATCAATCTAGCCAATAAATACATAAATAAAGTAGAAAGTGACTGAAGAAGACACCTTGCATTGCTCTCTAACCTCCATAAATTCTCATGCACACACGGAATATCTTTGTGAAATAAACTCTCTTGTAGAAGGCCTGGAAGGGAACTTTCACACTTTTGTTTCAATGTCTTGATGTTTTAATGACATTGAAGGAAAGCTGAAAACAACTTGAAGTAGGAACCTTCCCAGAGGGAGCCCCCCTCCCTTTTCCTGCAGAGGAAGGGAAGAGATAGTATTCCTGACCTGGCTTTGAAATGTAGGCTCACCTTTGAAATGCATGCTGTGCTGGGCTCTGGTGAGGAGGAGCTGATTGATTGAAAGACAGGATTTGATGGTGATGACAACTGTTTGGTGGAAATAATTAGTGTCTTTAGCAGCAACAGTCAATCATGTGCCTTTGTTTAAACTCTGTCCCCAGAATTTGAAATGTGTTTTCTAACACTTGCTAGAGGATGAAGAAAATGGAAAATGTTCTTATGTATTTCAAATGCTTTTTTTTTTGTCTAGATTTTCTTGATTCCTTTAAATTGTGAGCATGTATGATTACAATGTGTTATATCCTAGAAAATGGTCCTTTTATATATTCAGTCATCCCCTTCTGTAGAGGGGACATATGTGACAAAGCCATGCTGTATATCAGGACTCTGAACCTTGGGTCCTGACCCTGGCTCTGATTTCCTGTGCACAGCAGACAAGAGTGTAGGCACAAAAGTGTTCTGAGATATTTCATGCTTCTTTAGCGAAGTGCCATAAATTTCAGTGAACTCTTTTCCTTGTCTCTATGACAATGTGTTTATGTTCCAAAGCCATCTGTTCCGCTTTACAAGCTAGGTGGCTAGGCAGCTGTGAGGGGCAGTTACTGGGGTCCCTCTTCGGAGAGAGGGGGAGATGCTGATGGTTAGGACAAAGGGTTAGACAGTCGTCTTTTTTCCTTAAAGAGCAGTGCCGCGTTTGGATTTCATTGTTAACCCAAAAGAATTCTCTGAATTTTCTATTTTCTTGTTGCGTCGGCTCGTCTCTCCTGCCAGCTGCCCATCTTGCTTTGATTGCTGAATATTTCCATTCTCTGTGATTATCTGGAACTCGCTTTGCTTGCCAGGCTGTTCTTCGATGGATTAAGTTACTAAAGGGCTTTCCTTGAATATCTCTGTTGTGCTATTTTGATTCAATAACAGAGGATTTTATTTAAACTTCATCCAATTTTATTTTGATTCTTGAATAGCTGAAATCATCTCCACTGCCTTCCAGTGTTGTCCTTTGCTTGCTTTTCGTCTGACACACGTCATCTGGCGGACACCCGCCTTATGGTCTCCTTTGATCTTGTGTTTGTCTACATGGTGTATCTGCCTCCTGGTACTGCTTTGTGTTTCATTGGCTTTCCTTCATTTGCTGTCTTCTGTTGTCACAGTTATTCTTCGCTGCCCTCGGTATGAGCGTGTGCTCAGTTTGGCTTCAGGTATTTTCCGTGTTTCTGCTTCTTCTGCAAGCATCAAAGGGCGTAGGGGTGTGCTGGTGAATGAAAAACAGGTGCACTTTCCAAAACAGACTTTCAGCTTTCCAACCTGTGAACTTTCCCCCAGTCCTTTCCGCCTTCCCTGACTCAAAGGAAATGTCTGAGGTTCATGGAGCTTAACCCAGCCCAGCCAAACTGTATGTACAGTACCATCTTTGTGCTTAAAACAGAGTAGATTTTAAAGAGAGCTTTCAGAATTTTCTGAAATTCTGACCCACTTGTCCATAGGTGTAAACAAAGCACTGCACCAATTAAGAAGAGAGTTGCCCTCAAGATTTGGTGGTACAGTAATTTTGCCTGCCTATTGCCATTTATATCTAGTCTCTTCCATGTGGGGGAGATACTGAAACACACAAAGAAAAGATACAGTTATTGTCTTCAATGAACTCACCGTATTCTGGATGGTGAACCAGATACATGGTGTTCTGGAAGGCATTGCCTCTGATTAGAACTGACCAAGTAGAAAACAGGTAAGGGGATTTGGAGACAGAAACACTGACATGGATAACAAGGGAGCACACTGGGGACCTGGTTTGGCACCTCTGTGCCCAGGACCTTTGTGAGTCTTGTAGATGCCCAACTAGAGTTTGGGCAGCACAGAACCTCTTTGGCAGAGACGGGATCTAGCAGCATGTAACTCTGGTTTTTGGGCTTGCCTGTAGATGATAGGCTATTTGGAGGAGCAGCTACCCAGACTTGCTGGGCTCTTCTTTGAGGTTTAGTGCTTTACTAAGAGTGTGATTCACATTTTTTGTATTTCAGTCCCACCAAAGGCTTCTTAGATAGAGGAGCAAATGGTACAGAAACAGAATTGTGAATTTTTGTTGCAAGCTGTATTGTTTTTATGTTATTGTTGTTTATATGAAGAGCAGGTGTGGTGAAAACCAAACACCTTCCTTTCAAACAACTCCCAAATTCTAGCAGGAGAACAGTGACTGAATGTTTAATAGGCATCTTAAATCTCGCATCTGAAAACAAAATCTCATTTCTGATTCCTCTCCTCACCCTACATGTTTTCTCTTTGTACTTACCTGCTCAGCTATGATGTGATTATTTAATACTTTGGGGAAAACCTTGGAGACAATGTTACCAACTTTCTTCCTCCCACGATTCACATTTAGTTCACCCGGTGGCTGGCTTTGTCTTCAAAATAATGCATGTCTGTATAACACCCGTGAGATATTTCTCATTTCTTCTACTATACTTTGAGACTCACTCTCTGATTGCATTGAGCTGATAGAACTAGGCTTCTGCTCTCTCTGGTTCCATCTTTTAGCCATATTGCTCTGTCCTGGGCTCACCCCACTGTCAGAGACACCCTTTCAAAAGCTGTATTTGCTCTCAATAGATTCTTGCTTCGAATACTCCAAAGGCTCCTGGTCTCACAGACGAAAACCGAAAGACCATAGTCCACAAGGCACTGCATGATCTGGGCCTTGGTTCTGACTTTGTCTTCATTTTCCTCTTTTCCTCTGACCGTGCAGCCCTCCTGGCCATGTCATCTTGCTTATCCTCCTGCCTCTAGCCTTCCCAATTACTGGTCTGCTTGCCTAGAACACTCTTTCCTCCAATGATTTTATGTCTTGCTTACTTCAGTCATCTGATTAAAATCAAACAATCAGAAAGACCGTCTTTGGTCATACATCCCATATACACTCCACGTGTATATGGATGTTTTCGTCTGTGTCTCTGTCTGTGTACCACTTGCATGCCTGGTTGTCCATTGAGGCCAGAAAAGGGGAGGCGAGAAGAGGATACATGATACCCTATGGCTGGAGTTACAGATAGTTGTAAACTACCATGACCATGTGGGTCCTGGGAATCAGTTCTGGGCGCTCTGGGAGAACAGCCAGGGCTCTCAACCACTGAGCCATCTTTCCAGCCCTGTTTCTTAACATTTAATTAACAAATTTGCATACTTCCTCTCCCAGAATCCAAACTCAGTTAGGACATAATCTTTTTGTCTTCTTACTGTTTATTTGATCTCTATCCTAGAACTCTCCTCTGGTATATTTATAATGAATAAATATCACTGGGTATATAAATATGTTCAATTATAAAGTTTAACCTGGAATATAAAAAAGCAGTTTTGCTACATGTGTTAAATCAATAAAGCTTGACATTATTAGTACTCTCTAATTAAAGTTTGTTTTAATTTGAAGACAATACTGCTATTTATAATTTTTAAAATATTAAGATAGTTTACTAGGACATAACATTGGAGGTTATGTTTATTACAAATCTTGAGACAGCAAACCTTCCATAACCAAGAAATCAGAAAATAATTTCTGCAATAAATACTCTGCTTTCAAGTAGCTACTTCTGAACTCATTGTTTTATTTTGCTCATGGCATCTGCCCTGCCCCCAAAGTAGAAGCGCCCATCAGAATTTCCTCATGCTCTCCTTTGTTATGAGGTCATGAACTCTATGGGGACAGAGGAGGTATGAAAATGTCACCTACCTATGTTAAAAAAAATGGGGAGTATGGTGAGAAGGGATGATGGACAGGAGGCTGAGTGTGAGGACAGCAAGATCCTTCAGTTTTCCAGGACAATGTCATTAATTACTTCCTGTTAAACTTGAAGCAAGAGTATCAAATACAAGGGCATACTACTACTACTACTAAGCTACTAATATATGCAAGTAATAGACACAAAACTGTATTTCCAAATGTCTTTTAATGTGAATGCTACCCAGAGGTTCCCAAGTCTTTTCATGATATTCATTGAGGAGTTTTTAAATTTATAAATGGGAGCACCAAATCTCTTGCCAACCCTAAGATGGCTCCCTTAATTAAGATGTGTGCTTCCCTGCTCCCCTATCCGACCTTCCTTTATCCCAAACATCCCGTTTCCCAAGTTCCCCCCAACCTCCCCTTCTCACTTTTCTCTCCCCATCTCCTCTTACCTCCCTCCCCCCCCTCCCCCAAGATCCCATTTTTTGCCCGGCAATCTTGTCTACTTCCCATAATCAGGAGGATAGCTATATGTTTTTCTTTGGGATCACCTTCTTATTTAGCTTCTTTAGGAGATCAAATTATAGACTCACTGACCTTTATTTATCTCTAGAAACCAATTATGAGTGAGTACATCCCAAGTTCATCTTTTTGGGTCTGGGTTACCTCACTCAGGATAGTGTGTTCTATTTCCATCCATTTGCATGCAAAATTCGAGAAGTCATTGTTTTTTACCGCTGAGTAGTATTCTAATGTGTATATATTCCACACTTTCTTCATCCATTCTTCCATTGAAGGACATCTAGGTTGTTTCCAGGTTCTGGCTATTACAAATAATGCTGCTATGAACATAGTTGAACAAATGCCCCTGTCATATGATCGGGCCTCTCTTGGGTATATTCCCAAGAGTGGCATTGCTGGGTCCAGGGGTAGGTTGATCCCGAATTTCCTGAGAAACCGCCACACTGCTTTCCAAAGTGGTTGCACAAGTTTGCATTCCCACCAGCAATGGATGAGGGTACCCCTTTCTCCACAACCTCTCCAGCAAAGGATATCATTGGTGTTTTAATGACATTTTAGAGCCTAGTTCAAGGTTATTATCTTCTATCCATGAGCACAGTTTTAAAATTAGATAGTCTACTGTATTATAAAATAATTTTTTGGAAAAGGAAACAATGATGTACTCTTGGGGGGGCATGTAGACTATTACATAAAATAATTTGAAGGTTTCCAAGAAAGTGTAAATAATTATTATAAAATCTATTAATCTTTTTTCTAGGTATATACCCCTAAAAAATGAAATCAGATCCTTATAAAGCATTCCCATGATCAATGCAGCATTTTATTTTCAACTCAGGTGGCAACCTTAATGTTTTACGAGGAATGCATGAAAGAAATTGTAGAATAAAATACAAAAGAACTATTATTCACCCTTTAAAAGGGGGTGTTTTCATTTTCTAGAACATGGCAGAGCCAGTGGACACAGCATTAAGTAAAATAGGCCAGGACACTGTGAAAAACATCACATGATCTCGTTTGTGTTTGAATTATTAGTAAAAAAAGATCAAATACATGCAAATAGGGAAGAAAGCAGTGGTGATTATGGTAATCTGGGAAAGAAGAGAAAGACTGTGATGACAAGATGATACAAAGTAGGGGATATGAGAGGCTAGGGCAGCTAGAGACCTAATGTGCACCATGTGCTGGACCTTGGCATCTCTCACACAAGTGAGCGTTGGCACATTCTGACGTTCATCACACAAGGATGTGAGATGAAAGGGGTGTTAGTCTCCTTCTTCATGTTAGTCATTTTACTTCTATATTTTTAGACTTCAGGTATAAAAATATTTAGCTCTTAAAAGAAAGTTTCTGGTCTAGAAATATTCACCTTCATTTAAAAATAAATTTAGTTCTATTTTCAGCCATATTTCAACTTTATGACCCCAGTTTCATCCTCTTCAATCTAATTTCTTTCTGACTAGAATTTTATAAAGAAAATTATTTCAACTAGAGACTCTCAATGGCTATTTCCAAACTGAATTTGGGTGTTATTTCTAAACTGAATTTGTAAAGTTTGTTTGTATCTGTCAGGATGTTTTATGTCTTTTGAATTTTGAGAGCGTTTCTGACTATGTAGCTCCTGCTGCCCTGTAACTCAGGATCTTCCTTTGTTAGTCTCCTAAGTGCTGGTGTTCTAGGTGTGTATTGTCACCTGGTAAAGTGAGTGCTGGCATTCTAGGTGTGCATTGTCACACTTGGTGAAGTTAGTGCTGGCATTCTAGGTGTGCATTGTCACACCTGGTAAAATGAGTATTGGCATTCTATGTGTGCATTGTCACACCTGGAGAAGTGGGTATTGGCATTCTAGGTGTGCATTGTCACACCTGGAGAAGTGGGTATTGGCATTCTAGGTGTGCATTGTCACACGTGGAGAAGTAGGTATTGGCATTCTAGGTGTTCATTGTCACACCTGGAGAAGTCGGTATTGGCATTCTAGGTGTGCATTGTCACACGTGGAGAAGTGAGTGCTAGCATTCTAGGTGTGCATTGTCACACCTGGAGAAGTCGGTATTGGCATTCTAGGTGTGCATTGTCACATCTGGTGAACTCATTTTTTGCTATTTTTATTTTATGTCTAGATAACTTTGAAGAATTGATGGCTGATAGATCAAATTTCTGTTATGAAATTAATTGATAAGAAAATGAATTTCTGTTTCTTTATAATATAAAACCCAATTAGTAGATTAACACATCATTATGCAATCAGTATGTATAGCTTATCAAATGTACAAGTACATATTAGGCAGATAGTTTTTTCTGGATAAAATAGTATGATATTGCAATCTGAATGAGAAACCAAGAATGCTTTCTTTCTCCTTACCTCCCTTTCTTTCTTCTTTCCCCCTCTCCATCTCTATCTCCCTCTCTCTTTTCCTCTCCCTCTCCCCCATCTTCTTCTCCATTCTTTATCTCTTCTCGTCAGAGTCCAAAATGGCCCAAAAGAAATTTAAAAAAGCCATTGCCTCAGAAGGAATACCACTTTCTGAGATCCGACTTTGATTTCCCCAAAGTGAATGGATTACTGATACCACAGTTTCTTCCAGACATGTTTGGGAATGTCTCACTAACAATACACGTATTGCTTATGGGGCTCATCCCCCAACATTACTCTAACACCCGACATAAATCGAGTATAGACAGAGTACAGCCTTAGAGCGTGATTAGCCTGCCTCCCTCATCATCATAAGCCCTTAGTGTGTTCTCCTTCCTTTTTCTCCCTCTCATCCTGATCTTCCTCCAGCACGAATCACAGATGGCTCTTCTTCAAACTTCAGTGCATCATTTCTGGAATCGTCTCTGCTCCTCAGACCTCAGTGCCCTTGAACTTTCCAAACTCTCAGTGACCTTAAAATCTTGTCATATCTGCTGTGATTATTTTTTGTTTTACGATAATCAGACTTGAGTCCGGACTTACATGGCAGGGAGCAAAGCATGTGGCCATTGTTTTGTGTGTGAGATTTTTAGCCCCAGCAGGCATAGGGAGGGAAAGGCAGGTGCAGCAGATGAAGGTCAGATGTCCGCTGTGGCTTCATCCCAGGCTTCAGATTTGTACATGATCTTCAAGTTCGAGCAGTTATTCTACCACAGTGATGGTTGGGTATGCCTTCAAAACTTGACAGTTTTAACTAAATTCTAGATCGTGTCCTTTTGTTTTACGTCTATTAGTTTCTGGGTTACTGTGTGAAAAATCTGTTTCTTAAGTAGTAGTCTCCAGAACTTGGCACCAAAAAACAAGCAAACTAAAACCTGGAGGTCAGCTGCCTTGTTTCTGCCTTCTTCAGAAAAAGCAAAGAATTTCTTAGCATTCAAAGGGATCCCTCAGATATGTAATTTATATCACTGTTGGTTTGAGCATAAACTTTGTGGATTTAGGTTCCACTTGTGGTTTATGGGGACTCAGGCGCCACACAATAAAAATATATCTTTAAAAGCTGTTTGAGATGTCCTGAGATGAATCTTCTATGGGTAAATGTGCTTGCCACCGGGCCCGATGATCTGAATTAAATCCCTGGGTTCCACAGAGTGGAAAGAGAAAACTGATTTCCATAAGTCATCCTCTGACCTCTAAACATCCCATGGCATGCACCCACTAAATAAATGAATAAATGTAATAAATCAAAAGTTATTTAACCAGAATGATCACATCATAGGACTACATTTATTTTGGAGGGGGGCAATTTATTTTAAAAAGATTTGTCCCACTGTTTCAGCCACCTTGCTCCTGAACAAAAGGGATTTTAGAACTTAGCTCATGAATAGACGTTCATATAAGCAGCATCTTCACTCTTTTTTTCTTCGCAGAAATGCTTTCTTATTGTCGATATAGAGGTACATTGTTCTGAAACCCAAACCAAAACACAATCTCATTAAATTCTTCACTATGCATTAGTTGATAAATCTGAAGTGTTGGGGAAAGAAATAATGACAATAATTTCATTCTGTTGTGTCCTGAACTCATTATTGGAAAATTTCTGAAAAACAGTTTCCTGATTGTGCTGGATTTATGAAATAGTGAGCCTCTGAGGGAAAACAAAACCCGAATTATGTTCTCAGTTCACATCATGTGTACAGCCAATAAAGCCTTTTTCATCTTTAGTAATTGGACTTTGGACATTTACTAACCTTTGCTCAGGTGAGGTCTTCAAAACCTCCGCTTTGTCTTTCGTGTCTTGAGCCCTGTCCTGTGTTCTCCTCAGGAGAAGATGATCCTCCTCCAGCCTTCCTGTTTAACAGCCTTCTTTTTTTTTTTTTTTTTGGATATGGGAATAATGGGAATAACACTTGTTTATTTATTGCTCTTGAAGAGGGCCCTGTTGAATTCCCAGCACCCACATGGTGGCCACAACCACCTGTAACTCCAGTTCCAGGAAGAATCCAACACCCATTTCTGACCTTCCTGGGCTCCGGACACACAAATGGTGCCTATATAAATGTTTAGGCAAAGTATTCATACAGATGAATAAATCTAAAAATTAAAAAATAACATTTAGTTAGAAATTATTGAGACAAGTGATGTGTGGAAGAACTTCATGGCACAGAGGAAGAAACATTTTGGTTTTACAGATATTGTATTATGTTCCAGATAGAGTGTGAACTGGCCCTTTGGTCAACTTCCACATCTGGTCGGTAAATCTTACCAACGTAAAATAAAGTTGTCCACTCTCCTGTGTTTTGTTGTTGCCTTGGGAAAGTGAAAACTTTTGTTTTGAAGTATTAATGTTATGAAAATCCCTGAGGCTTTGAAAGACCCTCAGAGAGTGTCTTCCCCCTGGGGAGACCCCTTTCAAGGAACAGCGAGACCACTTGTTCGGATGCAAACTGCAAGAGGTTTATTCAAACACACAGGTACCTGGGGCGACTCATTCTCTCAGAAGACTTGCGCGCCGACAGGCTGGGGCAAGGGGTTTATATAGGGTCAGGGAGCAAGAAGCGCGGGTACAGAAGCGAGAAGCATGGTTACAGGGTTCTTATTGGCTGTTTGGAACGAGACCACCGCTGTTTGGAACGAGGCCAGGGTGGTCGAGGACAAGTTTCCAAAGTACAAGAAATCAGATATGAGCCGACTCGGCCCTGTCTAGAGTCTAGGTACTGTCCGTTTCTCCCTAGGTGCTCAACCGCAGATAACCTGTTTTGACGGTTGTAGGGCTGCTGTAGGGCTGCCTTTCAGTTGAACTCCGTAACCAGTACAAGCCTTGCGTAAAATGGCGTTACTGAGGCTAAGGCTGCAAGCTATAAGCTGGGGTCTTTCAGCTTAGTCTTCTTGAGTTTGGAAAGTACTGCACCATGTGACCACTCACCTGTCCTCATGTTAATGAACGCTAACCACTAGCTTGAGAAAAGGCCACCATGTTTCTTTTATTTTTATATGTTCCCCTTGCTTGTTGCAGTTAACCTTAGCATTTTGCTTTTGTAATAGCAAGTGTGGACCTCATGCACAGAATGCAAGGAATCTCATACAAAGAATAGTAATATTTCACCGAGTTCTTTTCTTTTAAACATTTAGTTTTTGAAAATTTTATACATGAGTACTGTATTTACATTGTTTCTATCCCACACTTTCTTCTATTCAGTTCTTCCCATAGATTTTCATGATCTCTTCTTCTTAATTATAATGAATATATATACCCTCACATCCTCACACCCTCTGAGTCCAGTTAGTGTGCTTATATATGTATATATACACATGCTAACACATGTGTACACACATATACACACACCCTTCTGAATCTGTTTAGTGTTGCTCATAAGTATTGTTCAGAGCTGACCACTTGGGTTTGGCTAACCTATCAGGGGACTCATCCCTGGCCTTCGAAGACTGATTCTCTTGGCAGTCATTAATAGCCTTAGCTCTTCATTTAGGGGTGAGGTCTTGTGGGAGTTCCCCTATTCACTTTGAGATGTTAGCCCATGTTGTCATTGTGTAGGTCTTGCATTGAGTTATCAACCTGAAATTTTAAAGCCACTCCTTTAATTCTTTTGTTTGTTTTCCTAGGTTTTAAGAAAGGCATCCATGTAGTGTAAGAGCAACACAGAATGATACTCATGCCTCTTTTTAAGAACTGTTGTTTATTTTTACTTCATTGTTTTCCTTGGGCTTTCAGTGATGTTTTTGGAGTTCTAGTAGGATTTAGAAGCTCCTTTAATACAGTAGTTATAAGGCAGATAGCAAAACTTTACAACCCCATGGAAACTTTCTACTAAGGAATGAGAGAGATGAGGATAATCAGTGAAGGCATGGTGAAAACCGCAGGGCTGGAAGACACACTTGCCCTGCAGTGGCTCTTCCTGAGCTCTTGTCCCTGCTTGTAACCCCCACACACCAAGAGCTAAACTGGATGCCTCGATTTACATACTGTGTTAACAGAAGCTGCTGGTTCCCTTTGAAGGGCAGATCTGAGCAACTGAATACATGAGGATGCATACTTTTTGTTTTTGTTTTCCAAAAAGTAGAGAGCACTGTGAAGCAGTGGTCCTAGTAGACATGTGCACAGAAACTGGAATTGTGGCGTATAGACTATGAACTGTAGACTCGGGGATAGCATGCTTTTCCCTAATGTTCTTTCCTGAGACATTTCCCCAAAATATTTTATGATGGGTATTCTTCTTGCATAAACCTTAAAGTTTATAATTAAATTGTATAGTGATGGATTTGCATATAGTTTTTTCTTTCAGGTAAATGAACAGACATGTCTAAATGATTTTTAAAAGTTATGAGTAGATTCAAATAATATTTAATGAAGAAATTACTTGTCTAAATGGTGAAAACAAGTTTTGAGGGTTTTTTTTTTAGTCTACATCATTAATTTATGTATTTAATTGGACATGCCCTATATGCATATCCAGAACCATCTCCCTAATTGACTGAAGGGCTGGCTGCCCAGGGCCATCATGGTTTCCAGAGGGCAATTGTTTTGTCATTCCTTTGTGTGGCCTGCCTGAAACTTAGCAGACAGTCGTAATTATTGTGAATTGCTGTAGAGACTTACTGTGTGGCTGCCACAGCAGTGAGCCACACGGTGATTGAAAAGTTTCTGCCAGGGGTTGAGGAGGGAAGTCATTGCTCTCAGCGTCCTCTGCCCCCACAGGAAAGTCTCCTACTTAGCCAGAGTAGGAGCCTGGATATTTAGAGTGATTTTTATTATTTTTTCCCTCGTGGGTAGAGTTTGATAATATCCCTAACAACCCTTCACATTAAGTATGAAAATTGGGTTGATATTCTTAACCAGGGCTGTTTTCTGGAAGGATTTGTGGTTTAATCATAGTTTAGTAAATTTATAGTAATTGCAATCTAAGTAGGTATCTTGGCAACCTCTCTTTGATGACCTACATGGATACTAAGTACAATTTATAATAATATCATAATATAAATTCACTTACAAACTATTAAAAAGAATCTCCATTCAACTTAATATCATTGTCATCTGGAGAACCTATTGCAGGTTTTAATTTGCTAATCATTAAACTTCTTTAAAGAACTGATTTCATGCACCATTAGAATGCATTTGCCATTTATAAAATATTAAACTCACAACACCTGAGAATTATATCTTTTCATTCCTTTTATTATAAAAATTGACCTGAATAAATAAACCTATTATAGGTATATGCTCAACCTGATTAAACTAAAATGGCAAACTATTATGGTTTTAATAGCACATGTATTGTACATCTTTTTCTAATGAAGTATATAATTATACAAACCAGAATGAAGGCCATAGTACTGAAATGCCTTCACTGATAGCTAGTTTGCTTACAAATACTTTAAAAATACAGACATATTGCTTTGGATGCTATTCATGAAGAAAGCTCCACTCATCCTCTGCCGAAATTTCTGCCAAGAAAGATGGATACATGTGGAATCCCTGTCAGTAAGAGAGCCTCTGGTTATGTTTTGGGAACTAGTTTGTTTTGTTGGTTGCTGTTTTATAAATTATTGTTGAAAATATATTGCTATAAATATATACTAATTTGCTAAAACTGATGTGGTTTATGAAAAATACAGACATATAGAGAAATTCACATACAAATACATGCTTTTGTATGGGTTTGTGGGCCTTTTTTTTTTTTATAGCTTCTGTACTCTGTTTTAGGTGGTTTGTCTAGAAATCCGAGCTCATCAAGAAATAAATGATGTCTTGTTTGCTTGTATGTTCTGGTTTGAGTGGGTTTTTGTTTTTGTTGTTTGCTTGCTTGTTTTCGAGTCAGAATCTTGTTTTGTGACTCAAGCATCCTAAATACAATCTGTGCAGCTTGGGTTGGCCTAAACTCATTGTGCTTCTGCCTCAGCCTTCTCAGTGATGGAGTCAAAGGCATGCACTGCAGTAGGATTTTATTTGGGCAGCCAGATCACAAATAATGACACAATACTTCTTATTAATTATCAAAGCTCAGCATATAGCTTGTTCCTAACTAGCTCTTATTATTTTCTATTAATCTATGTTCTATCGTGTGCTGCTTCCACTCTTCCGTCTTGCACCTCCTGTTTTTTTCTCTGTATCTCCTGGTGTCTTCTGCATGCACGCCTTGATTCCTCCTATACCTCCAGCTTAGGTATGGGCTATTGAGCATTTTATTACACTAATCATAGCAAATACATCTTCACACAGTGTGCAAATATCCCACAACAATGCACCACCATGCTTGACTCAGAAGCTGTGTCTTCTGATTGTCCTAATTAGTGGTGAAGATGGTAAAAATTCAGTGAACACCATTTTGATATATTTTAACATAGGAGGATGGTACTTATGAAACTCCTGATTGTTTTTTGTTTTATTCTTTGATACTTTCATATGCGTATATAATGAATAATTTTAGTTATTTTCAGTTCCCATGCCCTCTCTCATTCCTCTCCCTTCTCCCATTGAAACTTTACCAACAAGTCTCTTTTGTATTTTTTTTCGTGTGTGTGTGTATGTATGTGTGTGTGTAACTTACTGGGCATAAAGTTTAATTATGGTTGACACATGAGTATGGTTTGGGTTATTTATTGATGCATGGGCAACTTATCAGTGTTATACCATTAGGGAAAAAAGACACTACTTCCTTAAGCAACCATTAACTGCCAATAACCACTAGTGGAGGGATGGGACCTCATGCTCTCCTTTCATCCATGGTAAAATGAGGATTGGCCAAGTCTTGTTCAGGTTTTGTTCAGGTAACCATAGTGGCAGTGAGTTCCTGAGTGTAATGTCTATGTCATATCTTTTACCATTTACATTTTTATTTGTTGCAGAATCACATATGTAACTACTAGATTTATATCATTTTAAACCCTCCCTTAATTCCTCTCTAATGCCTTCTGTGTTCCTGCTCCACGCTGACCCAAACATGAAGGAATAAGGGTCCTGAACTGTGAGGCATTGAAGGGGAGGGTCAGAGATGAGAATTAAGAAGAGGGAAAGCTGGAATCAAGAGGTCTGCATGAGTAGACGACTCCTCCTTGAAAGCCGAGGAAGAAGCACAGCATCTTCCACACTGTCTGCAGGGGGAAAGAGACAGAGTCAGCAGAAAGCTACCGCACCATGGGGGTGGAGTCAGCAGGAAACTCATGAAGCAATATTGCACAAAGGGATCACAGGGTTTCTCATGTGTCATTGACCAAGCACACGGTGACCTGGGGACTGATAGCAACAGCCTTTTAGTTAGGGGAAGAGTCAGGTTCCTAGGTACCAAAAACTTTAACTCTTTCAAGGCCCTGGCCCTGGCTCCATACTACAGCTTGTCAAGTATACTCCTGGGCAGGAGTGCAGAGCTAGTGCTCCTTTTGCCCTTTCATCTGGGCCTCTGAGAAAACTTCGGATTTGGTCTTGTCCTCAGCAACACTCCCTCTCAAACTTATGATTCTTTTATAATTGTTATTGGTTTACACACTCACACGCACACACAGAGAGAGAGAGAGAGAGAGAGAGAGAGAGAGAGAGAGAGAGAGAGAGAGAGAGAGAGAGAGAATTCACTCAGTGTTGCTCATTTGTACATGTTTTTAATGGATGACCATAGAAATATATTACCTGTCAGAGGGGCTTGTCCTGGAAGAAGAATGATCTCCCATTTTCAACAGCCATTGATGGCCTATAGCTCTTCATCTAATGGTGGAACCTTGTGAAATTTCCCCATATGCATTGGCGTGAAGACCGGAATTATCATTATGCAGTCTTGTTTAGATAACTATATGTTGTACATGCCAGCTTTCCTGGCATGCCTACATATGCTACACTATATAGTAGCATATGTCCTCGTCTTCTGGCTTTTACAATTGTTCTGTCTCTCTTCGGGGGATTCCCTGAGCCTTAGGTGTAAGGGTTTTGTTATAGACATACCAAATGAGACAATGAAGTCCATGGTGTGTTTATACATATACATCTTCCATCCTCCTGCTCTTAAACTCTTTCTGCCCACTCTTCCATGATGTCCCTTGAGTATTGGAGGGACTATATAAAATTAGATCAACAATTTTACCCTCACTTATTGGATTATTTTTATTTTTTCAGGTTTTTTTTAGCAAGCATGATTTTTTTTTTGTTAAGATATAGTAATTTTTGTTTCAATTTTTTTTTTACCATAGCATCTACAGTAGAGTAATAGAAATCTTAAACTGACATTTTGAGAGCTCCTGGGAGAGGGGGAGTCCATTTCCTTTAATGGTGTGATTGCTGGTAGGTATACCACATTCAAGAGTAGTGGGGCAGCACAACTTGGCATTGATAAGCAAACAAACAAATAAACAAACAACAAAAATAGAAGAAAACTCAAAGGTGGTTCGGAGTGAGGAGTTGGGAAGGGTATTGTGATTATGACCAAAACAAACCGTTTGCATGAAATTCCTAAAGAATTATTCATCTTTAAAAGAACATAGTTAACTGTGCGATAAACAGATTTTTAAATTAATCTTTTAATTAATCTCCTTAATTACCAAGATTTGGACTAATCTAGAGATTGCCTGTACTGTCGCTTCTCGGGTTTCATAGGACACCGAAGACATTTCGTTTTACTGTTAGTTCTTGAAGTCACTTGGGGTTAGGCAGAGCATTCGGGCATTAACCTCAGGAATTTGTGTGTGTCCTTGTGCAGCACCTGTTCTTCCCGGAGCTTACCAGCAGAGCCACTCCCAAGGCTACGGATACATGCACCAGACCAGCGTGTCATCCATGAGGTCCATGCAGCATTCACCCAACCTAGTAAGTGCTGACGTCAATCCATCCTGCTTGGTGACAGAGTGAGGAGAGCTTGGTGACAGAGTGCTTGTCTAGAATGTAAGGTTCTGAGCTCAACCCCCAGCACTGGAAAAAAACCAAACCTGACACATTGCTGTCTGTGTAGGTCTTTCAGTGGAAACAAAACCATTGCTGAGGTCAAGTGATGAGAAACAATCACACTAATAAACACTGCATCAAGCAATAAAACAAACAAGACATCTAGCAGCAGGGATCCTTTTTATGTTGCTTTTATGTTGTGGTGATGAAACACTATGACCGAAAGCAATTTAAAGAGGGGTGAGTTTATCTGGGCGTGGGCTCCAGAGGGATGAGAACCCATGCCCAGAACGAGGAGGCATGGTGGCCATAGGACGAAGTTAAGACATCACATGTCAACTGTAAGAACAAAGCAGAAAAGTAATCTGGAAGTAGGGCAAGTCTATATTCTTTTAATGTCAACCCTCAGTGACATATTTTCTCTAGCATGGACATATGTCTTAAATTTTGCCATGACTGGAGATCAAATATTTAAATACCTTAGCCTATGGAAAACGTTTCTCATTCAAACCACCATAGTGTCCCAATTTTTACTTCATGATTGGAAAGACCTGGGTATACTCTTCATCCAGGCCTAAGGGGGTACAGGTATGCCATAGTCAGGTTAAAGAGTTAAACTTCATGTTCATCACAATGGCCTCAGAAGTTGAATGGACATAGGCAGAATAGCTGACAGAAATTTAAATGTTTTTAACACGAAGAAATAGTAAGTAGATATCTCAGTTACTCTGACAACCATAGTATCCAGGTATTGAGATGAGATGCTATACTCCCAAATATGTGCAATTACCACATGCAATTTTAATCGAAAGTCTATGAATGACAGTATCCTTACAATACCCCTATTAGCATTCAGTTGAGGTTCCGAAGGATGATTGCTTTGTGGTCATACTCAGTGCTTCATGCTGAAGTTGCATCTCCCAATACTTAGAAGCAGGTGATGTTCTGTAAGGTAGTCAAGTGCTTTCAGGTCCTTTGTGTGCCTGCCACGTTCCTCAGTCTCTTTAATCTATGAATAGTTTTGCCTTTGAGATTTACTGACTATTAATATTAGATGAACTATTAGTCTTGAACTAAAACAAAGAGAAAAACACACTTTAAAAATTTTCACTTTAACATGTTCCTTATATGTACATAAAAAATCAGGATATTCTATAGGAAATTTGTGGCACTGTGATCTGAAATATGTAAAGTTTAAGTAAATTGTTTCTTTTATATATTCTTAAGAGGGAACAAAAATTTTTAGTACTTATTTCGGAAAAGTTCATTTTCTATACAAGGGGGAGACTTTGACAGAAAACCAGTGGACTATGGGCTTGCTGTCAAGTGGGGGAAGGGGCTAATCTTCTAAAGAACGAGGGATGGGGGAAAGTCTACATTTCTAAAGCTTCTAGGATTTTCTCTTTGTGGGACCCAATGTTATTCTTTCGAAGATTATTTTTAGGCAAGCACACTATTTTAATTATTGTATATCACTATTGTCTTTTAAGGTTGAATTATTGTGTCATCTTTTGGGATCGTTGCTTTGATCTTAGATCTGTCTTCTAGATGAACAAACTTGAGATTTCTAGTATTAAGTGGCACCCGTGGCTTGCAACTGCCCAGAGGTAGCAATGTCTATAAGCCTTCATACTCATCATGGGTGTGGTGGTTTGTTGGGACCCAGATTTGTACCTGTGACTGCAACACCCAATCACTTCTTTTCTCAGAGGACCTACCGAGCCATGTACGACTACAGTGCCCAGGATGAAGACGAGGTCTCCTTCCGCGATGGTGACTACATTGTCAATGTGCAGCCAATTGATGATGGCTGGATGTATGGCACCGTGCAGCGAACCGGGAGAACGGGCATGCTCCCGGCAAATTATATTGAGTTTGTGAATTAATTCTTCCTCCTTTGAGCTTTATTCTGATGTATTCTAAACCCAATCTTTTTAAAAGATAGAGATACTTTTCAGATAACTTGGCAATTATTTTACAATAATGTATCCTTACTTTGACAATTAGACACACAGGTACCAGGAGGAAGGAATGACTTTTGGGCTGGAAACAGCAGCATCCATAGTAATTCCTGTAAAGAAAACCATTAGGTCTGGAGACCTGGTGCTGCTAATTGTGTTTGTGGTTTCATTTAGTTGGCTATTCAACCCTTCTGGGAAATGTATTTTTGTAGACTTTAATAGAGATGTTGATTGTCCCTTATATGTAACAAGTGTATGAAACTTCTTAGCTGTCACCTGGAATCATCTGAAGCCAATTCTCATAGTCCAGCAACACAGCCAATAATTTAAAAATTGTTCAGCTTTTGAATCATTGGGTAATTTTCAACTCAAGTGAGAATTGCCTAATATAATAAATGGGAGCAGTGGCAGAATGAGTCTGGTTAAAATCATATTGACCGTAGCCTTTGGGAGAGGCAGGAAACTTGCCCTTTCCCTAGGCTCCCCAGGATCTAGTTATTTTTCATTGTTTCAGGGTATAGCCTATATTTCTCAGTGTTTCTTGGTATTTCACATGTGTTTCATGGCACAGCCAATCTCCATTTACATTCTGTGGGGCAGAGCACATGCTTAGGTCCCCAGACCATCAGGACCGGTAACTTCACAGCTACTCTGCAAAGGGCAAAGTTTAATGTCATCTGTGTTATTTCCCTAGTAGCCTCTATCCTGTTGCATGTCTAGTGGGCTTAAGCTTCTGTAACATGGCAGCTGCTTGTCCATCCTTGTTATAAAAGTCAGCAGTGTGGCTGATCTTGCCCTGCCCTTTCTTATAGTTGCCAGCTCATAAGAAAACATTTTGAAAAGTTGCTTGAGACTTTCTTGCTGTATTAAACTCTAGCTTTGAAAGACTCATGCCTGAGGAAATACACATATACTCTAGTAAATAGAAGACTTATGTATTTACTGGCTAGCTTTTGCTCACTTAATGCTACTACCATCAATTTAAAAGCGCAGTGAATTGGACAGCATTCTGCGTAAGGGGAAATGGACTATACAGTATAGTGGAGGGAAAACGAAATACAAAACAGTAAGTAGAAGTTTGTGCCACAATTCAATGATTTGGTCTTATATTTTGACAATTGGTCTTCAGACTCTGGGATGGAAATATAGCCACTAAGTATGTCTATAAAAAGGATTCTTTCCCCAACCTTGGTTCTCATTTTCTAAATCACATTCAGGATTAGATAAGAAAATCATCGGAGATTTTTTTTTTTTTGGTGCAACCAACAGATGATTCACTAAGAAAGAAATAGATGTCTTGTTTTGAGTGTTCAGGGTTTGTATAAGTCACAGCCCCAAGTGGAACCATTACTATTGTATCTTAAATTTGCTCTGCAGTCTGCAGTCGAAGTTAGTGGATGTCGGTGTTTATCAAAAACTCTGTTTTTCTCATGGTGCCTCCTACTGTGACTTGAAACAGTGTGGCATTCATTTGAGATGTGAAACAGGAGAGATCAGTCACAAAATTGTGAGAAGATACTGGGATTGTGGGACTATCCACCCAATGTGTTCAAGGAAATTAACAAAGCACCCACCAGTGAAAAACATTTGAATGAAATGTTTGAGGCCAAACTCAAAGTTGATTTACTGAAAACTTTGAAAGTGAGTCCATATCTTTGAAAATCAGTAGTTTCATTAGATTTGCCTTAAAGAAAAGTTTTAATACACTAAGCTGTGTTTCTGTGATACCGATAGAATATTGAAAAGAAAAAAAAATAACTGAGATTTTCCTGGAAAGGGTTCTTATAGCTTTGTAAATAAAGAGCTGAGCTAATTTTCTGTCATTTGAATAGCCAGTCATGATTAACCTTCCTAACTGTTTTCATGTCTTGAACACACACCTAAAAAACCAAACTGCACCTGCAATAATTTTACAAACATCTTAAAACTAATAGCAAGAGTGATAAGCTGGCTCATTTATGTTATGTGTCTTTATGCTCCCCCAGGCAGACCATTTGTGTGTGTTTGTGATTATTAAAAAAAAGAGTTGTTGTTGATTAAAACTTCAGGCTAAATGAAGGGAAGGTATGATTTTTGATAACTGTGCAGGAAGCTCAGCCGAAGCTGACTTTGAAATGACGCTGGACATCAGCTAGTCTCCATAAGGTAGCAGCTCAATGGCCCACGTTTTTGGCACTCATTAATTTCAAAGTCAGATTTGATGAATGTGAAAGTCAGTCCATATTTTGGAAATAAGTGTCCTAAATGTTGAGCTTTACATAATGTTTGCATAGCAAGATTTTTCTATTTTAAGTCTTTCTGAATTAAGATCTGATCTGGACTCAATAAGGGGCAGTTATTCTCAATACAGACTGAGGCAGAACCAGACAAGGCATGCTCTTGATAGTTGTGACACTGTTACCAGCACATGTAAGGCTGTTACCCACCTCGTCAGAAAAGAGGAGCCCAGATGTGTCATATCCAGATGCCATCTTTTTCAGCATCATTAGAAAACGCTATAT
>NW_026067958.1:1393027-1396106 GCF_014885135.2 Alexandromys fortis | reverse complement strand
TATTACACTTTCCACATGCCTCCCTCCTCCTTGCAGTTTGGCAGCCAGTATCTGAAGTGTCATACTGACAGCTACAGATGAATTTAAAAACAAGCCCTTTAGAAATCAAGTTAGGGGAAACTAAATGCCAAACACAGAGAGCGTGCACCTGTTCCTAAATGCGGTGCTTTCTCAGGCCTGACAGACGCACAGGAAGATGCTTGAGACGCTTCTCAAGGACTCTGGAGACAAATGTATTTGGTTCATGTTCCTCTTGAGAAAAGTTTAACAACAGAATTTAATGCTTTTGTTGTAAGCTTTTGTAGTATATTTGAAAAAAACTTCCTTTTTCTCCAGAGAGCTTACTATTTCTAACCTGTGACAAAATGAATACTTTATGTCCTCATTGTGTTCCTACGTGTGCAGCAAACCCAGTTTGGAACTTCGATCTGGTTGTCCTTCTTCATGGAGCCCCTGCATCTTCCCATGTATCTCAGTCTCCACAGAGCACCTAGGAATGTCTAAGCACAATTTGCCCAAGCACCCTGTGTGGGGATGGGTGAGATTAGGACAGTCCCTCTCTCACCAAGGCCCTTTGTTTCAAGATGATGATGTCATTTGGCCAGTTTTACTAAAGTCTTTCATTCCAGGTCTTCTCTGTTCTGAGGTTCATAGCACTCCAGGAATGCTGGGAAAACCTTTTCCACAAGTGACACACCCAGTTTTCAGGTTCCTCCACCTCTAGTGGAATGCTTTCAGTGAAATGATAAAGAATATAAGTGTGATCTTTAGTAATGCAGCCCAATATTCAGTGGATATAGTTTATACTAATGCTCTAATATAGATATATACAAAATAGGTGCCTTTTTGATTATACTTGTTTTTCATTATGGTCTTGGAAAGGAAACCAAGCAAGTGAGCTTCTGCATATTCTATAACAATATTTTATGATACATGATTGCTATTTTTGTGGTGAGAAGTGGGATGCACCTAACTGAAAGGTGTTGCAGGTTGTATTTTCCTTCTTAAGGTTTAGAATTTTAGAAAATACCGACTTCTTCCATTTTCTGAAAAGTTGGTTTTTTTCTTGTGGATTTATATATAGTTGAGAAATATAAGCATTAAGTTTAAGTTTGGGGTTTAAAATATTTATGGTGAGATAGATTAGCTATATTGTAAGGCTGAATTCACTGCGTATGATGAGCTTTATGACTTGATCTTGTGTTAACTGTCTCTGATAATCTGAATGTGGCTGCATTGCACTTGTATGGGGTAATACAATGTGATGAGAATGCTTTAGTTGAGTAGGAAGCTATGTAAACTAATTTAAGATGCTAAAATGAAAAACTTTCTGAAGGATTCCATGCCCCTTAGGGCCCTTTTTCAGGCAAGTAGCTGTTAATAACGGATGACCAAAAGAGTCAAGACATTGTGGGTATATTCTGTGGTCATCATTCCAGGACACATAAGATGCTAGACTCCTCAGGCTTCCCTGGGCAAATGTCCTTCCCAACTGTCCGCGACTTCAGTCTATCCCCAGGACTCCACATGCTTACTGTGTCTGATGTATGGTATTCTGTCTGCATAGCAACACATCACTGTTGTCAATCATTGTTAAAGATGGTTTCCTTTAAAGGAGAGAGAGAAAGCTGCAATGCAGCCGCCTTCCTTTGTGTCCATACAGTGGATTGCTAAGCATTTTGGAAGTAACAACAAGCGTGTAACAGGCATGATATTTGTGGAACTGTTGGCTTTTGACTTGTAATAAAAACACAAATTGGAATGGTGTACTTTGGATTCTGTTTGCTTTGAAATATGTACAATTGTGGTTGGTGATTAATTTGTAAAACTGTACTAACTTTGAGAACATAATGATTTTGAAAGAGGCAGTAAATGATTTTTCATTGGAAGGGGATCACAGAATGATATAAGGTTATTAGTATAATTTGGCTTTTGTTATGCAAATTGTTAACACCAGCTATTAAAATATATTTTAGTAGAAATGCTTTAATTCATGTTTTTTTTTCTTCTACACTGTGAATCTTTAAGCCTTGGTGGACCAGAGGCACATTGTGATGTCCAAAGGACTAACCTATGCAAATGAGTTCACATCTTATTGCTGTCACAGTAAACATGTGCTAAGAAATGATTTCTCCTCATAATGTACAGCAGTATTGAAATAGCACAGAAAGCCTGGCCTCCCATGCATTACACTGTAGTCCCTCACAACCCTTCAAGGCCACCCAAACCATTAGCATTTGTGGAAATCAGATTGTTATCTATTGGAACTACTTGAATGACGCCAGAAGGAAAATGACAGACAGGCATCTTGGTTGTGGCTTTCACAGAACTATGTTCTCACATATTCTCTTCAGGGTCCTGGTATTCTGTGTCTACTACATGTGTTTGTAAAGGATTTATGATGCATTACTTTCCTATCAACACATTTGGTTTGCTTTAAATAAATATAGAATGTAACAAAAGTGTTCGACTTCTTGGTTGTCACCATGGTTTCTTTGGAGCACAGGTCATTGGGTGCAGGTAGTGCCCTGTGAGTTCCTCGTGATGACTCTCATCCAGTCACAGGATAGATGTGTGATGGCAAATAGTGCATTTAGTTTTGAAAAGCTGTGCAGAGTGTGTT
This sequence comes from Alexandromys fortis, assembly GCF_014885135.2. Taxonomy (NCBI): domain Eukaryota; kingdom Metazoa; phylum Chordata; class Mammalia; order Rodentia; family Cricetidae; genus Alexandromys; species Alexandromys fortis. The sequence continues at coordinate 1,393,483 of NW_026067958.1, read as the reverse complement.
TCCCCAAACGAATACAGTTTTAAGTAATAATAATATGCTTTTTAAACCCACAGTCTTTCTGATTTTACACCAAAGTATTGCTGCAATGCATCTTGTTAGTTAACTTTTTTCAAAACTAAAATCTTCACCGGTCTAGTGTTGGTTTTCATGTATCTGTAAGATGAAGGAAATGACTTGGAGGAAGGAAAGAGCACAGATGATACTCTGATTTTTCATCTAGGAATGACTCTTTATCATAGATCATAATTACTTCCATTCTCAGAATGGAAAAGTTAGCTAAGCTCCTATTTTTACTCTCATCTACATTTCAGTAAATTGGATCTTGGCTTTATTGTTTGCTTTTGTAAATGTCTCTAACATAGTGCTTCCAAACTGTAGACTGATAAATCTTTTTTTTAATATAATTTTTTATTGAAAAGAAAAAAAAATCCGCCTCCTCCCCGCCTCCCATTTCCC
>NW_026067958.1:1344930-1392517 GCF_014885135.2 Alexandromys fortis | reverse complement strand
ATGAACATGGGATGTACTCACTCATAATTGGTTTCTAGAGATAAATAAAGGTCAGTGAGTCTATAATTTGATCTCCTAAAGAAGCTAAATAAGAAGGTGATCCCAAAGAAAAACATATAGCTATCCTCCTGATTATGGGAAGTAGACAAGATTGCTGGACTGATAAATCTTATAGACGGACAAATTTAAAACAGGTCAATCAAGAAGCTTTGCAAATGGCATTTGCTCATAGAGTAAACACTTCTACCAAATCTTGAATGTTCTATTTTTCACATTCTATAAGGATGAATCGAATATCTGTGGTATTATGAATCAAACATACTCAAGTTATTTGAAATTATAAAATAAATAACCCAGGTATCTGTTTACTTGAAGAATTTACTGTCCTTCTTTCCTCCAAGACTTTTTTATTTCATGATTATAATTGTACTCTTTGAAATCTGGGCCACAGAGGAAATGAATAACTGTCCTAGAATAATTTAGGTTCCAAATGAATTATGCTTATAATTTTATTATCTAATTTTAAAAATTGTGAAGTTAATTGAAATTAATTAAATAATTGAGATGTAGCAGAGTCCCAAATTCTTTCCAAAAAAATTTCTACAAAAATATTCAGATATAATATACTGGAAAGTAGACAAAAGGAAGATTTTACTATCATTTTTTTGTAATCTGCTTCTGCTCTACACAAGGAGTTTTGTGATGGCAGAACACTGGATCAAGTCCAAGGGTGAGCTTCAACATTTTTTCTGTAGTTCTAAGCTGAATTCTTTGGCCTTTGTCTATTACATTTTTATCTGTGAGCAGTAGAATTCTGATGGAAAGGGGAAAAGGAGAGAATGGACTCAAAGACTGAAAGTAAATATCAGAACGGGGGCCCGGTTGCTGATTTGGGTTTATACAATGGAGTTTTGATCTTTGAAGCTTTTTAGTAGTCTAAAATAGAGAAGTGGGTGAAATCTGAACATCTATTACTTTATTTCAAAAAGGTTTTCCCATCCTTTCATTAGCTTTGAGATTGCTCTTCCAGTGGACCAGTTTCTCATTCATGATAGCCACACTTTTGGCCTTTTCGCAGGGTAGTTGCTGACCAAAGACACATGTTCCAGACTGGTGCTCATTCCATGTGGGTTACCACATTCTGCCCCATGTAAACTCATGTCTCTGTCCACAGCTGATTAGATCAAGGTGACCGGAAGGGCAGCCTAAGAACCATGTCCATCCATCAGGGTTAAGAGTGGCAATTAGCTAAGATATCCTAAATATGTCTGATTTTAAACTCTGGTAGACAGAGAAGGTGGCCCCTGGTTATACTATTGAAAACTGTAAGATACAAAAGTCAGGAGGAAGCACAAGTAAGTGTGGATGAGTGGAAAGCACGAAGAGAGGATAGAAGGAATTGAAGAGGTGATTGCTGGTGGCAGGAGCTTTGGCATAATGGGCAGAAGTGGATTCTTGTTCATGGTAGCCACTGTTTAGAGAACTGATTTCTGCTATTAAGTCTTGGCCCATGCTCCATTCGATCTACAGGAAGCTAGGCCACTCTGAGCGACCTCCTTTTCCCTCCCTATATATCTGTAGCACTCCAGTGCCGCAAACCCTGGGTCTCTTTCTGTGTTGCACAGAAGCTTCCTATTCTCTGGGATGAGTTCCAGGTGTGCCTGTCACCCTCGTCACAGACGTCTGATGAACAAAGCCTTTACATAGGTCCTTTGTCACAGACTAGAGGCTCATATCCGGCAAATGGAGTGATCAGCCAGCACATACTAAATGATGGTAAGATGTACATGGTGTCCTCCAAAATGAAACACTTAGCAAATGGGACATTATTATCACCAGTTGAATGTCACATATGTTGGTATTAAATTTTATTGTATTTCAACATTTTTGTCTTTAAATTTCACTGTATCTCAACTTTAATTTGGGTTATTTTTTAAATATTCTACTGAAAATCAGTAGAATTTTTATTCTTCTTTGTGTTTGTTTCAAAGTCTCTCTATACAGCTCAGGCTGACCTGCAACTCACTTTGCAGCCCAGAAAGGATATAAGCTATAGCTCATCCCCAAATTTATGATCTTCCTGTTTTCATTTCCCAAGTGTGGAGATTATAGGTGTGCACCACTACACCAGGTTAAAAAATCTCAGTAGTTAGTAGTTAAATTGTGTTTTCCTGTGCCTTGTGAAAGGGTCAATAATTAATATCAAATGAATTTAACTGTATTAGAAGATACAGACAAAGACAGGATTTGGGGGATTTAGAGAACAATAGTGATTTTTTTCTTTATTTGTTCTGTTTGTTGGTTTTTCTCTTTTATTGATTACTTCTGTTTTGACAGTTTCATACATGTGTACGGTGCATTCAATTTCCTCTCAGCCTCAGCCCTCTTGTCAGCTTTCACTTTGCCCCTTATTATTCACTAAGTAGTTCCATAACTACTAAGTGATAGATCTTGATTAAAAGGTGTAATTAATGCCAGGTGGTGGTGGTGCACGCCTTTAATTCCAGCACTTGGGAGGCAGAAGCAGGCGGATCTCTGTGAGTTCAAGGCCAGCCCTAGTCTACAAAAGCTAGTTCCAGGACAAGTGCCAAAAGTTACCAAGTAACTCTGTCTCGAAAAAAATTAAAAACAAAAACAAAAACAAACAAACAAATGATAATTAAGGGAATAAATTAGCAGTAATGAATTTATTCATTCAGAGTTTACTTCTTCAGAGTTCAGTGTATTTAAAACACAGACCAAAGAAACTTTCTCTTCCACCATTAAGATTAGTAGGGGAGTCTGAGAGCAAGCAATTAATTACATATTTTTGTAATTCTGACTACTTAATTATAGTTTGAAAAGCCACAAAAGGGAATCCCAGAGTGCTAAGAATTCTTCATGCTTCAAAGGGTGAAGTGTGGACTGCAGGGAGGGTTTGGAAAGCATAGTAAAGCAGGAAGGTTTGAGCTGAGCCCTGAGAGCTGCGTGAAGAGCTGACAGTTGAAGTCCTTTGCAGCACTGGACATATGTGGAGATCTAGGCATTGATGGGCAGTAGCAGAGATGTACATGTCTCGTCTCAAATTTTAAGTAACAGTGGAACATTTTCATATTTACATTTTCACATTTAATAAAATTGAATCTTTGGTGGAAACTTGTGTGTTCACATTCCCTTATCACTCTAATTATGACTTTTTCCATTCCTAAAACACTTAGTGTTAGGTAAATTATACAAATAAAGCTTCACAGATGTGGTGTACCTTCTTGGTGTAATCCGGTATTACATGGGTTTTCCTGCACTGCCACTACCTCCCCATATCATTTTGGAAAGCATGTGTTGACCTGACCTTATCTAGTACTGTCTGCAGTACAAGCATTGACTGACATGTGCTTCTGCCTTGCTTTAGGGTTCCCTCATTCAGGAATCTCATTTCCATCTAATACACAGTACGAGTGGGGTATGCCGTGTTAAATGGGCAATGCAGGGGGAAATCATTCACAATGCAAGAAAGCTGTTGATGTTTATCTAGACTACCACCTTCCTCTAAGGTAGGTCATAGTCCTTTTTTAAATTCTAGCAAGAATGTACAATATAGATCTCCTTTAAAAGCCTGACAAGGTACTTACATATTATAGGTGTTACATCTGAAATCATTGACTGGCCATATTTGATTCCTTTAATCGATGCCTAATGAATAACACCTATTGGAATTTACACACATTTCCTGGTAGGTACATTTTTTTCCTTTAGAAAGAACTTTTGACTTCCAGTACTGTGGCACATAAAGTGATTTATGGGCCTCTAAACCTTTGGTATTTATGGAAAAGTAGCTCTAATTTTGAAGTGTCCAGTTTGTATTGGGACAGCCAGTTCCATATACGTTTTTAAAAAATGCTTTTAATATTGTGATTATGATTTTCGCCTCCCCCACCTCCCTCAGATCCTCCCCACCTCTGCACCTCGTCGCACTGAAGTCCAGCCGGAGCAGGGAGGACAATGATTGCTCATCTGCACAGGAAGGACAGACGCCTTTCCTGTGCAGGGGCTGTGGTGGTACAGCTGCATCACCAAAGGGAAAGATCCCAGGAAGTCAGCTGCCTTTGATGAGCTGTCCTCAGTGAGGACAGTTAGAGCACTGCTGGTGGTGCCCGGATATTCAGAGCATAGTTTCAAAGTCACGGTCTCGTTTCCCGACTTTCTAACTTTCCAGCTTTCCTGAAATCACACACAATTGTCAGGATACTATGGCTAGTTGGATCATGTTTTCCTGTTCAGGGATCTCATGGCATGGAAATGTGACCAGTCGAGTATCATGGGATACAGATGTCTTAGTTTGGGTTTTTACTGCCGTCAAGAGACACCATGACCAGGACAACTCTTTTTTTTTTTAAAATTTTTTTTTATTGAGAAAAGGAAAAAAAAAGTTTCCGCCTCCTCCCAGCCTCCCATTTCCCTCCCCCNTCTCCCCCTCCCTCTCCAGTCCTAAGAGCAGTCAGGGTTCCCTGCCCTGTGGAAAGTCCAAGGTCCTCCCCCCTCCGTCCATGTCTAGGAAGGTGAACATCGAAACTGGCTAGGCTCCCACAAAGCCGGAACATGAAGTAGGATCAAAACCCTGTGCCATTGTCCTTGGCTCCTCATCAGCCCTCATTGTTCACCATGATCAGAGAGTCCAGTTTTATCCCATGCTTTTTCAGCAGGACAACTCTTATAAAGAAAACATTTAATTGGGGCTAGCTTACAGTTTCACAGGTTCAGTGTGTTTTCATTGTGGGGAGCATGGCAGCATGCAGGCAGAGGAAAAGGTAAGAGTCCTACATCTTGCAGGAGACAGGAAGTCAACTGACACACTTGGTGGTATCCTGGCCTTAGAAAGCCTCAAAACTGACCTCCACGATGACACACTTCCTTCAACAAGGCCATGCCTACTCCAACAAAGCCACACATCCTAATAGTGCCATTCTCTGTGAGGTTATGGGGACCAATTACATTCCAACTACCACAACAGGCAAAGCCATTTTGTCAGGAGGAGTAAAAAAGATTCAATGCTGATTGAGGAAGGGGCCAGGGGGTTCCTCCTTTTAATTTTTGCTGACATTGGCAGAAGTTTGGTAATTTTCCATTGGCCATGAGCTTGCTCTGGGAAATGCTTACTTCTTGTGTACTATTATTTTTACCTTGACTTTGTAGGTCAGTGGACAGTCAACTCAGCCTAAGAATGGCCGAGTTTCTCCTGCTGTTGACGTCATAATTTTGAACAAACATCCAGGTCTTTTGTGAGTCTCAGACTAAGGCTGAGGGATGTTAGGTACTGAGCTATTGAAAAGGCACAAGGACGAGAGAAGGGAATTATATATCAGTTCCAATGGACAGCAGGTAAATTTCTTCATATATTATGGTCTTGAACAAAACATTTAAAAATGATCAGCATAATTACATATAGAGTTCAGTAGAATCTGACCCAAAGGTGAAAGCAGCGGTGTGGACAAACACAATATGAAGAAAGAGATACCCAGCCTCTTTATCCCATTTTAAGCACCAGTCAGATGTCAGCAAGTCCAAGTGTAGATTCAGTGGTTTTAAGCAAAGGAGATCTTCAAGTTTATATGAAGTAACCTAGGCAGTTGTTTTCATAACTTGCATATACAGGCTGTTGTTATTACAAAGAAAGAAAACCTTCATTTACATCAACGCTGGCGAGAAACTATCTTCATTGTCTAAGTTTTAAGGAGATAGCTTTAATAAGATATTATTTCCACGTTGAATGATTGGTTTACCGTGAACTGGTGGATGATGGCCTTTTATGGTGGAGGGTTAGGAGGATGAGTAGCTTGTGGAGCAGCAGTGAGGGGCAAAACTGTCCCTCCCAGGACAGAGCAAAATGGAAGATGGAAGAAACCCGTGGGCAAAAGCAAACTCCATATTTTCATGATCAGGTGTGTCTAGAGCTGTGGGCATTGTCTGTGGCCACCAGACTGGAGCCCATACTGGTAATTTTCCATGGGGGTTCTAGGCATTCATCCTTGGCCTGGGGTTGTATCATTTCTCTCATTTTAAAGCTTTCTAGCTTCATGTACTGAGTAGCTAAGGTTTTGCTGGCTCTTTAGAATATAAATCCAGCATATTCCATGTAGCTATTGTGGGTCTATCTAGCCTCCAATTGCATAAACCAATTTATTTATAAAATAAATTCCTGTTTATAATTACACATATTCTATTGGTTCTATTTCAGAGACTCCAGACTAATATAGAGACCACAAGTGGTTCTCCACAGAGGTTGCTCATGTTATGAAAGAGAACTTGCTTCCATTTCACTCTTTATGGGATCATTAATTGACTGGTAGGGAATGGTTATTAAAGACTCACACATTCATTAAGAACAGATTGGACATTAATTGTTAGTGAAGTATGATGAGATGCTAAGAAAGCATGTTAAGGCTCTGGATGTCTGGGTGAGAGTAGGATTTGTACAGAGTGGATTAGATATTAATATGTTCAGTTTAAAGTGATAGGGAGATTTTATAGATTTTTATGTATTGTACTTTGTAAATTAACTTCCGAAGGGGAAGATCTGTAGTTCATGTCGACCTTTTAAAATGCATAACTTATCAGGTCACTGATAGTAGAACATGCATGGGTTCAATTATCTGAAAGTGACACAAGAGGGCAGCTGTGTTCTACTTCTGAGCTCGGTTGGCTACAGCATATTAGGAGCAAATTGAATATGTTCATAATTAGAATGACAAATTCTGATTATAAATAAATTTCTTATTATATGGATGCAATAAAAGCATTTAATTAAAATCCAGTTACTTCTACTTTATGCTCCCGAAATCCTTACTGACAATGGTTGACAGGCAATAATGAAATTAATACCCTACTGATTAGCCTTGCAGTAGCGCTTGCGTTTACACAGAGCTTTCTGTCAACGGCTTGGAAGTCATTTGACTGACCTGAAAGTGGATGTACTTCCACCTGAATGGAGGTACTCATAAAGTGCTGGATAGCCTGGTCTGGCAGATCCTGGGGGCTAAAGTAATGCGGCCTGAACAAGGGATGCTCAACATGTTCCAGGTCTGAATCGTGCCCAGTTTAAGTGGCTGCATACTGGGGTGGAGTTCTGGGGAAGAATTCTGCTTTAATACAGACCAGGAGTGGAGCTGTGATGTATTCCCATGCTTCAACAAGGATGCTATTGGCTTTGGCAAGATGCAAAGGTTTTGTAAAAATGGGCAGCCAATGAAGTTACAGAGCCTCCCCAAAATATATGTAGGTAGACAGTTGTTATTTACTTCATTTACATAGGTATTTATTACCTCAATGTGATAAATTTCCATTTATGATGGATACAAACAAGCATACATGGTCTCTTGTCAGCTCCTAATTCACCATGGAAGAGTGACATGAGATGGGTTGTGGTCTAAATATCGACTTGGGTCAAAGTATCCAATATGTCTCTAGGAAGCAGCTCCTTTGACCATGGGGGCATTTGTTCAAGCAGCAGTTTGGCATGCTGATTTGAATAGTTCAGACTGGAATGCAGAGGAATTCAAGATTGATTGTGGGACTATTCACCCAGAAGTATTGGGACCAAAAAAGTGTATCCTTAGCTCTGAGGGTTAGTTCCAATACACGTGCCAAGAAGAAACCATCAGAAGTTCAAGTTCAAAGTTCAAGTTCAGAAGTTCTAGCTGAGGATTCAGAATGATGAGCCATTCCAAACAGCATGGCACATGGGGGTTTTCTGATGAGACAGGTCAGACAGGTACCGAAGTGTAACACAGGGGAACCAGGAAAAGCATCCCGACCATAGAAGTAGCCATCTTGAATCTGGATGTCATTATTGACCACACGCCAAGAGGTAGTTGGCTTTTTGTGTTGGATTACAGGAGTCTTCCTGATAGTGACAAAGACTTGTACAGCTTCTGGTTCCTGCAAGTCCCAGAGTTCTAACATGATAGTGTGAACTATATGACAGAATTGTTGCCGAAAATTAATGGAAAAGGAGAGCCAGCTTTAACTCGTGTCATGAGGTCATGTCTTCAGGTACAGCCAAGTTTCATCCCAGGGTGTTGAAGGAATGTAGATATGTAATTAGGGAGTTGCCGCTGGTAATCTTTGAAAAATCATGTACTACAAGAGGACACAGGCACTGATGACAAGTGAGAGCCACGAGCTTTCAGGAAGAGAGGACTCCAGTGACTATGGACAAACACATTTGGTCAAAGTTTGGTCCAGTTGTGGAATGAATTCTAAGCAGATGTCTCATGAGCACATTGAAAGGAATGTGTTGACTGCTGGAAGCTGTGGAGTCACTAAGGGCAGAGTGTTCCAAAGGAGCCTCATCTTCTGTGAGAGGATGTTACTGAGCCAGCGGAGCACACGTGGGATGCACAGCCTGTGTGCTGTGAAGATGTGTGGCAAGCTGTGACACACTGCAATATCACTATGGAAAGAGAGCTACATAAACATGGCCATGAAGGAATTCTCGTATGCCTGGGAACCATTTGGAAACTCTGTACTTAGACTGGAAGAAAGACAGTGACATTTGGGAAGGGCTTGTATTGCCTCTTCTGGATGGTATAGTGTCTAGGTAGACAAGGGAAAGCATAGAAATAAAACTAGGGCTGACCAGCACATAGCTGTGAGTGGCATGGAGTGATTTCCATCAAGTTCAAAGATGAAGAAAATGATGAGCCTTTTATTTAGGTATGTGTGTGTGCGTGCACGCATTCGTGTGTATGTATGGTGTGCTGTGTGTGTGCATGTGCGTTTGGACAGAGGATACCTCACTTGATAGATTATTTCTTTTCATTATAAGAAAACAAGGGATCAAATTTGAGCCATTGGGCTTGGTGACAAGTACCTTTACCCACTGAGCCATCTTTCAGCTTGATCCTTCCCTTCCCCTCACTTTTGGCTTTGATTTTTAAGTTCTTAGTTTAGAAATAAGAAATTTATAAAACTAAGAAAGTGGACACCCAACCTGCACTGGGGCAGATAACTTTATTTACAAGAGCATCCAAGTATAAGTGTAAGTCTGGCAGGTAAATTAAAAGATTTTTCTTTTTCTTTTTTTTTTTTTTTTCCAGAAAGCAAAAGCAAGGTTTATTCAGCATGCTCTCCAGCCAGGCTGGGGGCTCTAACACTACTCGACATAGCATAGTAGGGAAGAGACCCCCCCCCTCACCATTTGGGGTTGACATTATATAGGCAAAAACCGCAAGCCAGGTTTACTCAGGGTAAAGGGTTAGTTTTGCTGAGTACAAGGTATGGACTACTTCTGTATGCAGCTACTTCTGTTTCTGTACATGCGCCCCGCCCTCCCCCCAAGCAGTTATTTCTGCTCCTGTCTAGACCACAAGGCTAGGCGGCTAGCTGCCAGGAATACTTGTTTTTTTCCTGCTTACTCTTATGACGTTGCAAAAGGCTCAAAGCATGTGTCTTAACCAGCTCCTAATCAAGTAATGCTTTTTAAAGCTTTTCTTTTTTTGCGTTTATTTATTTATTTATTTATTTATTTATTTATTTATTTAAGATTTCTGTCTCTTCCCCACCGCCGCCTCCCCTTTCCCTTCCCCTCCCCCAACCAAGTCCCCCTCCCTCGTCAGCCCAAAGAGCAATCNCATCCAGGTCTAGTAAGGTGAGCATCCACGAAACTGCCTAGGCTCCCACGAAACCAATAGGTACAGTAGGATCAAAAACCCATTGCCATTGTTCTTGAGGTCTCAGTAGTCCTCATTGTCCACTATGTTCAGCGAGACCGGTTTTAACCCGGGCTTTTTCAGACCCAGGCCAGCTGGCCTTGGTGAGTTCCCGATAGAACATCCCCCTTGTCTCAGTGTATGGGTGCACCCCTCGCGATCCTGAGTTCCTTGTTTGTGCTCTCTCTCCTTCTGCTCCTGATTTGGACCTTGAGATTTCAGTCCGGTGCTCCATTGTGGGTCTCTGTCTCTGTCTCCTTTCATCGCCTGATGAAGGTTAATATTCATTCACCTATAAAAAGGGAGAGGAATAGAATTCTATTAGGAAGCTGAGAAAATGAGCAGGGCCAGTTTATGTAAGGTTCCTAGAAACCACATTGGGGTTGGTCTTCAACTGAAGAGGATGAGACATTGTCAACATATTTTTGGTGGTGTGGTAATAGTATTTGTTTGAGATTTGAGATTATTTCTTTTAATATTTTTTAAGATAATAACTATATCTCTTTCCTATTATTTCTCCCACATACCCCTTGCTCCCTTTCCCGTGGCCCTCTTTTCATTAATTGTTTTTACAAACATATATGATGTCAATACACATATTCCTAAATACATAAATATAACCTGCTCATCTATATGTTATTTGTACGTGTGTTTTCAGGGCTGAGCACTTGGTACCTAATAACCTGCTAGTGTGCTCTTCTCTGGGGAAGACCCCACCTCCCACTCTCAGCATTCCTTTGTGAGCACTGGGTCTTCAGGAGCTTCATTGCCCTCTTCAGCATGTCTATATTCCTGTCCTTGTCCAGATCAGGTTGAGACAGTCATTTTCATGAGACTTCATGGGCATAGCTTCTGCAATTTGTGTGAGACAGTCTCATAACAAACTCCCAAATTTACAATGACCCTTGAGTCTTAGGTATGGGAGTTACATTGTGTATTGATGCGTATATCGGGGCTGGGCTGCACAACTCTGTGTTTTGATTGCTTGTGGTTTCTGTAATGCTTTCTGTGTTGCAAAGAGAACTTTCCATGGTGAGGATGAGGACTCCACTTACTTTTCCTGCTATATAGAGAATAAACAGAAAAGGGATGAGGAAAAGAGTGGGAATCTAAGTAGTAGGCGACGGCAGTGATCAGATGGTCCACACTGCAGGAAGTAGTGGCAGTGGAAAAAAGGTGTCATTGACAGATAAAATGAAGTTTACATACTTCATCTACTATAAGTACATTTAAAGTAAATAGTATAAAATAATTCAAAGAAAATCCAAGGATATAGGGCTAGCGGGATGGATCAGCAGTTAAGAGTTTGGGCTGATCTTCCAGACGACCTGAGTTTTTCTCCCAGCACTCAAGTTGGGCAGCTCACAACCACATGTAACTTTAGCTCCAGGGGAACTGATGCTCTTTTCTGGCCTCTGAAGTCACCTGTACTCATGTGCATACACAACGAGACACATGCATATACATATACTAGAATAGAAAATCTTTGAAAATACACACTCAAATGACCTCACGTAAGTTGTGTAAAATTTTGAAAATAACTTTCCTTATTCTTTCAATGAGTTCAGTACTACTAGCTCTGTGGAGTTATGGTATGGCAGATACTGCCAATGGCCTCCAGATATGTCCTCTCCTTTCAGAGCAAAATAATTTTTGCTTGAGCCAATGGTAAGCAACAGAACAGGAAATTTACATTTAGGTATAGCTGTGGAACCAGTGTCTTCACCCCGTCTTTCCTCTTGTCTTTAATGTTATCACCTAGAAGGAAATGCTCTAAACACTTCCTCAGATTATTAGTGCAATGCCACTTGCCGGACATGCCAGAATGGTGAGCTGTGAAGAATTGGTCCCAGAGCAATCCAGCAGGCAGCCCAGGCTTCAAAAGAATGATTTTGCCTGTTATGAGTAGTCTTGTATCATTTTAGCCACCACACGAAGATTAGAAGCTGTTATGCATGTGAACAGCCCAGCACATCACTAAATGTTTGTCTCCCATGCCTCTTCCATTAAAAACAAAAGGCTCTTCTAATTCTGCCCTCCAGTAATGGAGAAACAAATTGGATTCTTACATTTTTGTTTTTCTTAGAGCAGGATGTCGCAAAACAGAATCTATCCAGGCAGATATGAGAAAGCCTAGAAGCCATGTTATACAAAGAGCAGTTGTAGGAGTTGCGTTGTATTTCCTATTTGTAAAATAAGCATGCCCTTGACTCAGGGGAATGTCAGGCAAATAAGATCCCATGATTTTACCTAGCTTGATGGATTTGGAGCTGGACTATCAGCTACAAGGCTGCGCCTACCTGATGATTTGCCCAAATGAACTTGAAGAGTTGGGGTGCGGGAGTCATGGTAGCTGGGCATTTGCCTTGCACGCCCACAGTCTTGGCAGATGGGAGGTGCCAAAAGTACCATTAAAAAGGCACTCTCTAGACTCTGGAACAGTAACGGTGCTCCAACTAGTGTGGGCGTTAGTGGCTTTTACTGTGTTTTCCCAGGGTAGTGGTAGATCAGCATGTTGTCTCCAGGTCTCCTGGGAAAGGTCAGAGGAGGATAGCTACAGAAAAACAGACACCACCTGCTCCTGTGAGCTCTGAAGGCACAGCTATGGCTTAAATGTTTTAGAAATACAGAAAGTACAGGGCCATCTTGGGAACTCTAAACCTAGAAAAAGAGACCTAAAATGAATGAGGCAACACTGGTTCCAATTCGACTTGTCTTGTTTCCTGCATTCAAATGAGCCAAAGCTGTTGGACTTCCCGTCAGACTCCAGCTGGCTTCCTTCAGAAATGAGTCAGTGCCCCGAACAAAGGTCAAGATGCTTAAAACTCAATAGAAGATTCCACGTGAAGGAAGCAAGTAAGCTACACTCCGTGGTGCATATGTATGCTCACATACAGGAAAACGACTGGCTTGGTCATTGGGATGCTTGACATCATTAACTTGACAGAATCTGGAATCACCCATGAGACATTCTGACAAGGGATATTTTTAGTTAGATTCACTGAAGTTAAAAGACCCAACCGAACTGTGGGTGGCGCATTCTAGTAGGGCCCAAGATATAGGGAGGTTGGGGAGAAAGTTCCTACTCTTTGCTTTATTGCTTGCTTTTACCATTTGCTAATGAGTTATTGTTGCTACTGATCCCATTATTTGCCCACATCAGGACCCAGTTTCTTCTAGTCTTTCATCATGAACTGAATGAAGACCATTGGCTCTTCAAGAACTCCCTAGGCTTTCAGCGCGGGATTGAGACTCCTGAGACAACCAGCTTTGTGGATTGAGAAGCTACTCAACTCAGTATCTCTGGGTGAAGACAACTATAGTATTACCCAGAGAACATCATGAAAGTCAATCTGTAAATCCTCATTTTAATATATATTCATTTAACCAGTTCTGTTCCTCTAGATAGCCCTCAACAATAAAAGCACCAATCCAAACAACAAGTATACTGATTGTGGTAGTAATTATTTAGCACCTCTTTTGTTGGAATAGTTGAATTGTCTTCAAAGGAAAATAATTTTCAAAAAGAGTAAGTATAACCTTATTCAGGTGACAGATGCCCTCAGAAACATCTATAGGTACCTCATCACACTGAGATACATTTAATGCTTGCCTAATGTAGGTACAACATCAGCCAGTACTGTGAACCTGGGAGAGGTCATTCCCTTCTATGCCATCAGCTACTGTCACTGGCACCCTGTGAAATAGCCATGCTAAGTGACCTGCAATTATCAGATGTCCTCTTTTACATTTGAGTCCTTTCTTCTTGGAAAGCCACCCATCTCTGTTGTAGCACCCTGTTCACACATGCACCATACATGCTTGTCTGTGTTTTTTAATGTTTTCAATGAGGCCATGACAGCTTTAAGTTAGTCATTTTTTTTCACGTTGCACCAATAATTGTCTGGCACATAAAAGAAGCTTAAAAAATGATTCTAGATTGCTTGAGTTTACCTTTCAGCCTGTTAACTGGTTCCAAAGTCTAAATCAACCCTTCCATTCAGGAACTTTTGCCATACTAGCCACACTATATCCATTTAACAAAGGTCCCTGACAGTAGTGAGCGTTCTGAGACCTTTCTGGTTAACACTTACAGACATGCGGAAGTGTGTAGAGAAAGTATCCTTGAATGTGGCTCTGGACACTTCAGCCCTAGTTTTAATTTGTCTCTAACTTGCCTTAAGCAACATTGAGTGCCTTTGAGCAAGTCACACAATCATAGTAAGTTAGTGAGTGGACACTGAACTTTCTGTATTAGAATGTTATGAGAAGAAACATACGTAAACATATTGTAAGCTTTGAGGGGTTTGTCCTTCTCTGGCACTTAAAAGAGGAAGTTCCATTCAGAAGAATCTATTAGCTAGTCACTTCTGGTCCTTCCTTACTTCTGCAAAGTGTTATTATAATTAATTTTTATCAATAAAAAAATCAGGAGTCAGATATTGGGGTAAGAACCTGAAAGATCAGAGAAGCGGGGATCAGCTATCAGTCATCTCTACTGTTCCTCTGTCCAAAGAGCCGAGATTCTCTTTCCACTCCACCTTACTACTTCCTGTCTCTTTTCTGCTCACAGTCCTCCAAACCTCTATGGTTAATTTAGATCAGCTAGTGACTAGATCCCCCCTCTGACTCCAAGCAATCTTTATTTGTCAGAACACAATCAAAATATGACGCAGCACCTCTGAGTTTACCTTACAGGGTTGAGAAGTTTCTAGCATGGAAGGAAGGAACAAAGAGGCTCAGTCAAGCCTCTTCCTCTCTGGGTCACTCTTCCTGTGCTGACATGAGTTCTGGAGTGTTCTTATGTGTCATTTTATCACTCCACTTCCAAAGTCCTGCCTGTGGCAGAAGCCCAAGGCAGTTCAAGTCACTGGACCCAGTATTTTGGAGTGATTGATTAGAGGACAAACAGAAGGTTTTTTTTTTTTTTTTTTTTTTTTTTTTTTTTTTTTTTTTTTTTTTTTTTTTTTTTGCAGCTACTGCTTTCTAACAACACTGCCTGGTCACCGTTACCACCACCAAGTCAGTATTTGCTCTCATTCTGTTTATGTTCCTCCTATTTCTCAATAGGATGGGAAGAAAGGAATCCTGCATACTCATGTCCTGAAACTCCAACAAAAGGAGGCAGCATGGCTGTGAAATGAACTTCATAGGGTGCATAGTGTATTGTGCTCCAGGTTACTCTAGATTGGAAATACCGAAGCTCCGTGTCCAGTCGGAAGTCCGTGGCTCATGAACTATCTTAACCAAATCCTGTGACTTTTTTGGCCAACAGATTCTTCAACTTTAAAATGCAGGCATTTATCAGGCTTAGCTTTCATCCTTTTCTGATCTAAATGACCATGAATCCATCATTCTAACTCACCCAAAGAGGCTCCAGATAAATAAGGAACCTCTTGATTTTTAGTAACTCACAAAGGCTCTGCGTCAACTAGTCAATATTCATTCACTCCATCTAATGAAAGAAACTCAGGTTTTACTGCTTAGGACCAAAAGATGTATTTTTGCCTTGTTTTGAATCTAGAGAAACTTCTTCCTGCTCCCTATATAAGATGTGGACATGATGGTTGAAGTTCCAGTAACCACAACAAACTAAAAACTTTATTAACAACAGAAGATACTTGGGAAGGTTGGCAGACAAACAGATGGAGCCTGGGTTGACATGGTGTAGCTGTCATCCAAGTCCTAAGTAGACCACTTCTAGAGCTCCTTTATGTGAAGAAGAAATAAAGGCACTGTTATTTCTCATCTTTATTACCAGCTGCTCAAGGAAGGTTCTAAATAAAACAGCTAATTTAGGTTTCTCTATATGATAAAGAGAATCTTAACCAGTAAAATTGTACATACAGAAGAAAAAGGACAAATTCATCAGCAGATTACATATCCTGTGGAGTGAGCCAAAATGAAATTCTCATGAAATTTTGGACACTACTGCATTTGTAGAAATTGGAGATTTTTAGTATCTATTGACCACAGACATCAGTCAAATATTCCAACCTACCCAGTTTGATCCCTCTCAATATCTGTAATAGTTAACAACCGTAGATCCGAACAAAACCTGGTAGCCAAAAATTCTTTCAGCCTAACAAAATGTGCTAATCTTTGCCAAATATGAAACAACACTTAGTCACTTTGAATGAGAACTGTGAAGAAAAGCTTGCTGTCCTTCCGGTGTTTTGTGCTATTATGAAGTAGTGACAGTAAACTAGATATTCAGCTAAATCAAACAAATGGCATCCCCCTTAAACATCTCAAAGCACTTTTGCAAAGCTCTGAGATATGCTGAAAGTGCCATTTGTCCTCTAGAGCTCTGTAAAGCTTTCTTCTACATTGTCTTGATGGTAACTGTAGGTAACACTGTGGAGCCATTTCTGGACATCCAAGTGGGACTTCCAGAGTTGAA
Source organism: Alexandromys fortis (assembly GCF_014885135.2). Classification (NCBI taxonomy): domain Eukaryota; kingdom Metazoa; phylum Chordata; class Mammalia; order Rodentia; family Cricetidae; genus Alexandromys; species Alexandromys fortis. The sequence goes on along the minus strand of NW_026067958.1, from coordinate 1,376,431 downwards.
TCTCAGTTTTTCTAAGTATTTCCATGATCTGGGTAAGTCACTTAGCTTCCCTGACCCTCTTTAGCTCTAGAAATGGATTTTTAACATTGATTTATTGTAAAAATAAGAGCATCTTTATCATAGAATATTAGGCAAAGCTCACACTGAGTGCTGGATAGCTGATACTTAAACATTCTAGTGACTCTAAGTTTTAAACCACTAGAAAGGTCGTCTGGTATCTTAGTCACTATCTTATTGCTGTGAAGAGGCTCCATGACCAAGGTACCTCTCATAATTTAATTAGGGGCTTGCATGCAGTTCCCTAGCTTTAGTCTGCTATCATTGTAGCAGGGAGCATGGCGGCACATGTGGTGCTGAAGCAGTAGCTGAGAACTATATGCTGATGTACAAGTCATGGGAGACATTGGGCTTGACATGGGCTTTTAAAACTCAAAACTAACCTCCAGTAACACACTTCCTCCAAAAAGGCTTCATCTCCTAATCCCTCTAATTCTTTCAAACTGTGGCACTGCCTGGTGACTAAGCATTCAAATATATGAGCCAATGAGGGCTATTCTTATCAAGCCACCACATCCCCACTCCCTATCCCATATAGGCCTGTAACCATATCATAATGCAAATATGCATTCAGTTCATTTTCTCAGCACTGACTAAATGTCTAAAGTTCACATTCTTCTGAGACTCGTGGCAATCCCTCAACTGTACCCCTTTGTAAAATCAGTATCAAAAAACGCATATCACATACTTTCAATATACCGTGGCAGAGAATATACATTACCATTCCGTTACCATTCTTTCCCCTCTGTTGGAACCTCTGGAGCCGGGCCACTATGGTTTACATTGTTCTCAGTACTACTGTCTTCCATGCTCTTATTAGAATGTCCCATTAAACTCAGGTTAAACATTCAATCACTTTTCTTGTCCAAAGTTTCAAAGCCTTCTATATTCCTCCATCAAAAGTGTGGTCATGTTTCTCACAAAAATATCTTGCTTCCTGTCACCAATCTCTGTCTTAGTCAGTGTTCTCTTGCTATGAACAGGCACCATGACTCTTTTTTTTTTTTTTTTAGAATTTCTTTTTTTTATTGAGAATAAGAAAAAAAAAGTTTCCGCCTCCTCCCAGCCTCCCATTTCCCTCCCCCTCCCCCCTCTCTTCTCCCCCTCCCCCCACTCCTCTCCCCCTCTCTCTCTAATCCAAAGAGCAGTCATGGTTCCCTGTCCTTAGAACCTTCATCTGGTGATGGATGGAGATAGAGACAGAGACCCACACCATGACTCTTATAAAAGAAAACATTTAATTGGGGCTTGCTTACAGGTTTAGAAATTTAGTCCATTATCCTCATAGTGGGAGGCATGGTGACACCCATAGACCTGGAGCAGTAGCTCAGAACTACATTCTGATGCACAGGCCAAGAGAGACAGAGACATTAGGCTAGGCATGGGCTTTTATAACCTCAAAGCCCACTGCTAGTGACACACTTTCTCCAACGAGGCCATACCTTCTAATCCTTCTTATCCTTTCAAGTAGTGCCACTCCCTGGTGACTAAACCTTGGAATGTGTGAGCCTGTGGGGGCCATTATTATTTAAACAACCACATCTGGTATCTAGAACTTTATTCTGGGGCATTGGAAGTATTAATTAACTATGTTAAAGTACAGTTAGACTTCATAGAGCAGCCAATATTTAAATAAACTAAACTCTCATGTTGATGAGTGAAGAGGTACCTGAGTATGTGGGGGTGATATGACCTCTCTGACTCTAGCAAAATCTTGCCAAAAGGTCTAATATGAGGGCCTGTGGCCAACACTATGAAGAATGAATGGGTTTGGAATTAAGTGAAACTTTGACAAGTTTAAAAATGAGCAAGAATGTAATTCATTTAGGCAGCAGAAACTACAGCCTACTAGCCTATGCGCATATAAACAACAGATAATGAAATGGGTTGATAGCCTTGGCTCAGTACGTTCTGCAGTAGCCCAACCACAACAGGAACTTGTCAGAAGAGACGCCTTGCTTTTCAGTATAAGCCACAGCCCTGCTTCCAGTTCCTGCACACAAGCTTCTGTGAAGGCGTGAAGATGGTAAGCTGATGCTAAAAGCGCTACAGGATCCTGAATCCCCCTGCTCGGGTGCTGCTCCCACATGGGCGCTGCCATTTAATCCTCAGATAAAATTCTCGGCAAAACTCTTACAGGTAGCTTTGCCAATTTTTACAGGTATGTGAATTAAGGTATAGGCAGTTTGATGGTAAGACACACAGAAAGGAGACTATAATCCACTGGGAATTTGAATCTGATATAGACTTATGATGCAGTACTGAGAGTATGATGCTCTGTACGAGCTAACACTCAACAAAGGGCTATTTATTGGCAAAAAACCTTGACCTTGTAGCTGTAAAGCTAAAAGTGAGTGTATTCATCTGACCTAGTCATGCCCTTTGAGTCCAGGCGGGAGAAGCAGGCCAGCTGTGTTCCATCTTCTCTGAGGACAAAACAAGAGGAAATAGGTTTCAGGCAGGCACATGTGGAATCTGTACATTCATTGTGAAGTGAGCTTTCTATTCATAAAATAATATGCCCTTAGGATGCAAACTCTGCAAGATCAGTCAATAAAATAATTAAATTAATGACAGCAATAGCACATTTAAATCAAAGCTAACATGATATGTACTGCAGAAACAGCATGTTTTCATCATGCTCAACCTGGGAGAGGAAATGGTTTAAAGTAGGGCTTTCTCATCTATTCTGAATTCACTTCAACCCTCCCACCCATAGTTTAATAAACACCACAGGTGCTCATCATCCTCCATAGAAATTGCCAGTCTATGGGTACAAGGGGCTGTCTCTTGGGACGTTATCGATAGGGATCCAGGTATCCTTCTTAAGGTGATAGTTCAACGACAAGGCCTTTGGATATTTTGCTATGACAAGTCACACTTGTGGGCCAGATGTGCTGACACTTGGCTGGAAACATCAGGGGCTGAGTTCAAGGTTCTGAGCTCACAATTCAATGATGTTTGTTTGCATAGTTTTTGCTTCTTCCTGCAGGCATTTTGCAACCGTCTACAAAGCTACAAAATCCATTCTCTTCTACCTTGCTAGTTTGCTAAAACGTCTTCCCTTGGTCTTTAGACCCCTGTGTCCTTGATGACTGTGCTTCACAAACTTGTGTCCTTCAGAGCTGGTTCAGATTCTGATGCATCTGGTGAGTTCTGGGTGGGCTGTAAGCCTGCATTGTATCATGTTCAGTAATGCTGGAGTTGTGGGTCTGGGGATAAGCCTCGTAATTGCTATTACTGAGGATCGACTTGGAAAGAATCCCACCTCTGGCCCTTTGCCCTTTGACCTTCTGGCAAGTGTAGAAGACATGAATCCCTCTACCTCTTTTAGAACAATCATAGATCAGCAACGCCAATGCCTTAAGTTAGAAGTTTTGTTTTGCACTGAAGGAAATGGAGCTACCTACCCCCTTGAGGCACCTTCTTACTTCTCCTTGTCTCTCTCCCCTAGGATGAGTGAGGGAAGGGAGTTACCTTTGAAATCTCTTTGTTTCCATGTGAAACACAGGAAAGGAATGATGAGACTTAAGAATCACTTGCACAGTGGTTCTCAACCTGTGGGTCATGATGTCCAGATGGGTCGCATATCAGATAGTCTGTGTACCAAATATTTATATCAGTGATTTCTAACAGCAGCAAAATTACAGTTCTACAGTAGCAAGGAAATGACTTTACGGTTGCCGTCACTACAATAGCAGGAACTGTATCCAAGCGTTTGCAGCATCAGGAAGGTTGAGAACCACTGCCTTAGCAGATAAATTGTTTGGCCCACCTCACTTTTTGTTGATGAAATCTCACAGATTCTGATGCACAGTAACTTTCCAGCAATTTTCATTTTCAAAGCACAGCAAACACAGCAGCTTCCCTTTCTACACGGACTTCATCATTACAACAATTTCCCGTTCTACATGCCGTGAACCGAGAGAGGATCTTTGAAAGGGCTTTCTCCAAAAATTCAATTTTCTCCTTGAAATATTCATTTAAGCCACTCAGCTACCTACCCAGGGTTCATGATAAATTATTCAGATAATTGCTTTAATTCTCTGCTTTATTTTGCTAATGTCGATCTGTCCTTGGCTTGTAGATTTACTGCGGACTCCATTTCTTTTTTTTTAATGAACAAGGATTTCTAAAGAGCTGATGGTTTTGTTGAGGTTTGCCTCTGAGGCATTAGAAATAGCTGTGTATCCTCATGTTCCATGAGGTTTGAGTCTTCTGTGTGAGTCTGATTACCAGATGCAATAGAGATAGCACATCTGGGCATGAGAGGTGAGGAGAAGAACCTGCTGATCACTGATAAAAAAAGTTATTGTATGAATTTTAACATATGCAATCAAATATTACCTTTAATTAGGTTGTTACCTAATTTAATTTTTTCAAACAACAATAAAGTTTGAACTACCCTCTTCCCCAACTCATTAAATGTAAAACATAATGCTTTTTTCAGTGTGACTTTATGCTTTTTAAGTGTCAACTAAGGTTTGGGGAGGTGGCTCTGTCGGTAAAGTTGGTGAAAGACCCGAGTTCAATTCCTAACACCCATTTAAAAGCTGCATGTGACGAAATGTGCCCAGAATCCCAGCACGGGGATAGGATGGGTAGTGGCAGTGGAGTGGGATATGCTGATCCTTGGAGATTACTAGCCAGTCGTTCTAGCCTAATCGACAAACCCAAGGTCCCAATGGTAGACTCTGTATCAAAAAACAAGAGGGGAGACTCCTGAAGAATGACTTCTTATCTACACACACACACACACACACACAAATGTGCACATGATCCTGTATATACATGTGCATTACCTACATACACATGAACATACATACAAATATATATTTATATATGAACATACATAAATGCATACTATTGCATCCAAACATTTTTGCAGAATCTGTGCTGACTGAAGAATGACTTGCCTCTTTAACTCGCGCAATCTGATGGGACTGTAGCTTGGGGCAACGTGAGTGACAGCTGAAGGGAGAGAAACCCACAGGACCAGGGAAAGAAGTAAGCCTGGACGTGTCTTCACGGGATGGCCCTGTGATGAAGGTGCCCACGTCTGCTACATAGTCCTGAGTGGGATAAACAAGAAACATAATGGAACTTCAAGAGCACCAAAATGCAAAACCCACAGTAGAATTGTGGGCAGTTCACTAGAGAGGAAACCATGCACTTCAGAAATAGTGCAGGGACTGTGCCTGGGGCTGGACTTCAAGTCTTCTAGTCTCCCTTGAATTTACAGCAAAAACATCATTCAAAACAGTAAAGGATGGAGAGTCTGATCACTTTGCAATCTTCCTAAATTTTCAAAGAGAGTTGTTTCTGAAACACATGATCAAGGAAGCAGAGTGATCTGAGGGTGCTTGGGGACCTCTAAACTTTTAATCTTAAAATTGTTAAAACAAAAAGTCACAGGAGAGAAAAAAAATTCCACAGGCTTTAAAAAATGCCCTTTCCTTAAAGCTCATACCCCGTGGAAACTGTAGTCTCCATAGACTGCGCCATGGCTGTTTGGAAGGGTTGAGAGTCATTTTTGCGTGACGGATGAGCCTAACGCGCCCTGAAGGTTTTCTCTTACCTCCAATGACTTCCACCCTTTGGGAATTGCAACACTCTGGTGAAACTAAAGTTTTCCAGGCCTAACGACTCTGCTGTGTAAGAGGGCAGAGCAGACATTTGGCTCAGAAAATGGTCCTTAATGCTGTAATATTCTCTAGATGCCTGGACTAGAGTCTTTTTCGGACACAACTTAATTTTCGTGGCACTCACTCCACACAGGGTTGGTGCCAGCATTTTTCCTCTTTAAGGATTTTGATGAGCTGTCGAGGACCGTTTATTCCTCTGTGATTCTTTCTGCCTCTCGTGCCACTGCAGCTGTTGCTGGGGAATCTGAGAGTGATGTTGAGCTTTGTTTACAGTTTCTCCTGTTGGGTGCCTAGCTTACATTTCAGCATTCACTTTCGTTCCTTTGTCTGCCTCACCCACAAGAATGGAGCCCATTCTTGGCTCCTCCCTCTCCCTGCTCTCCTGCCTCGCAGTCCTCTCAGCAAAGCGTGTTTCCTTGATCACAACCTAGTGGTTCCATTTCCTTCTGCTGAGAAGCTCTTGCCTTTTGCACTGACCAAGAAAAATCTGAGATAAAATAAATTTACCAAAGTTCATTGAAACAAGCAAATAGTTCCAGAAAGCCACAGCCAAGTCCATTTAGAATTGCTGATGCATCTCCTCATGTATATACAGGTTATATGTATAGCCAGGGAGAGGGAAACAACATAAACAACCAGATAGGGCACTGTCAACCTTTGCTTATTAATATGGTCACCTTTTGGCAACTTTTGGCTTCTTGTTGGCTGGAGATCTGGCGGCTGATGACTGACTCTCAGTAGCTGCGGTTTAAAAGCTCTGCTATTAGTCAGGTTACAGTCTGGATCTGTAACAAATCACATCCAGTCTGCTTTGCCCTGGATGGAGGTTGCTTTGGGCCAAACTTTAGCACACAGGTATGGAGACAAACTCGAAAGTTTAATGTGGGATGAAGCCATCTTCTTAGATCTAGTTCCATTCCCAGCCTCTTTTGCTCCTACTGTCTTACCTTAACTCTGCTTTCCTCTCAGAGGAAGTGGTTGCCAGGATCTCCAGCATGCTGTGCATCTATCTAGATCTCCAATGACGTTGTTCCTTCTATCTAGAAATTCCCTTTTCTTTCTTTTTTTGTTTAACCTCTACAAATCTTTTAGGTCTTGGTTTAGATGTTACCTTAGCCTAGAGGTCTGCCTTTACTTTTCCAGCATAGATATAAGCTTTTTCCACAGCCATAGTAAGTAGTTGAAGTCAGCTTTAGCCTAGGATTTTTGTTTGTTTGTTTGTTTTTTCAAGACAGGGTTTCTCTGTGTTGCTTGTTGCTTTGGAGCCTGTCCTGGAACTAGCTCTTGTATACAAGGCTTGCCTCAAACTCACAGAGATCCGCCTGCCTCTGCCTCCTGAGTGCTGGGAATAAAGGTGTCCTCCACCACTGCCTGACCTAGCCTATATCGACTTCATGTCTGTTTTATCTGCCATGGTTTTCTGCCTTCCCAAAGGGGTAAATACACTTGATTTCTGTCACATACAGAACTTGGCATAAGAAGATGACTTAATTTTTGTTTCTCTAAATCTTTTCCTTTTAGTGTTTTATGTCACTGGCTATACCAGCTTTCATTTATTTCATATTTAACAACCATATGCTTTCTTCTGCTTGCTCTGACTGGTTGTAACTTTAGTTCTAAAAATACCTGGAATGTTCGTATTCATAAAATTCCCTCTTTGATTTGCAAATTACAAAGACAATAACCAATCCCTAGAAAGTGTAGCTACCTGAGCCCTTTGTGATCCAATTCTTGTTCATAAATATTCATTTGCTGTATGAATATTAATATTATAACATGTTCCGTAGCTGATAACTCAGGCATTTTGTTTGACTGTGGCATCTGAATAGGTTGGTGTTTCCTAAGCCAGTCTGCTAAGGAATAGTTATATAAAACAAAAGTGGATGAAAAATCGTGTCTGATTTAATACTCCTGGCTAATATCAGACTATAATTATATATATCACTATATTGAGAGTATCTGAATATAACTTCCTCCATAGATTTCAAAGATTTATTTATGCTATGAGAATTGCAAGATTTTAATTATTTGTTTCAAGATGAAACACCTGGTGAGTGACGAAGTGGGTGGACCCCATTCTGTGACTGTCACTGCTGCTGTTCATACAGATCAGGCCACCCTAGTCCCAGGTCTCGGCTGCCGATTTTATGTTTGGTATGGTAATACAATATATGAAAATGTCTCTTACTTTCTATGAGACTAGATGGCTCTCCCAGCCAGAATTGGCGGTGCACCATGAGGTCACTAAGATCTAAGACTGCCATCCAGCTGTGTACTCAGCCCGTTTGATTAAGCTGCCTTTGGGAGAACAATGTAACAACCAACCTTACCTTACCTTGTCTTGGATTTCTCATGTAATCAACTCTCACAACTTAAGCTAAAGCATAGTTGTAATCTTCAATTATGTACTTTTTCATGCCCCTGACCCAGAATATTGCGTGCGTGACTGTATATTATGGTAATAAATGATGCAATGAGTAAATAAGTTGAAAGCCATCATAGAAAACAAATATACGCTGTAAAGCTGGATATAACATGGATATAGTCTGAGAAGTCTGTTTGTAATGTTGTTTACATTACTATTTGTTGTCTGGGCCAGCTGGAGTCAGTGACTTAATCCCTTCTAAAACTCTGTTACAGATTTCTGTGAGGTACCCTCTTTCCTTCTCCATGTGATGCTTTATGTGCCATTTCATAAATACGGTGAAATTTTTCCTTGTTGGACACACACATGTTCATATACAGATGGACACAGACACAGACGTGGACGCAGGGGGCAGATTTACTAGACAGCATTCAGGCTGACACAGATTCAGACTCATCAAAATGACAGGGGATGGCAGAAGACAGGGGTGAAGGGAGGGGAAGTGGAAAACTCAGAGCTTGCCTCTCTGTTAAAGAACTCCAGGAAGTAGTTTGTAATTTGTTTTTATTAATGCAATATCATTATCATTATTAGTGATTCTAGGTTTATCACTCATGGATGAGTTCAAATCAACACATTGTTTGGAAGACTGTGACCATCATGAGTGTTGTCTTAGTTAGGATTTCTGTTGCTGTGAGAGACACCATGACCACGGTGTCTCTTATAAATGAGAACATTTAACTAAGATGGGACTTACAGTTTCAGAGGCTCAGTCCATTATCATCATGATGGGACATGGCAGTGTGCAGGCAGACATGGTGTTGGATAGGTAGCTGAGAGTTTTACAATTTAAAGGCAGTAGGAAGTGACCTGTCTCACTTGGCATGGCTTGAGCATATATGAGACCTCAAAGCTCTCCTTCACAATGACACATTTTCTCCAACAAGACCACACCTACTCCAACAAAGGCCACAATTCCTAATGGAGCCATTACCTTTCTGAGCCATTTTCCTTCCATCCAACTCAGGTGGACAGCATAGAAACTGAGCAAGTGTATGGAGAATGACCCCTAATACCAAATCAAGTATCCTAGCTAAGACTCCATCTCAGAAGAGAATTATTTCAAGTTTTCTTCAACTGTGTTTTCAAAGTAAACACTTTAGAAGAAGACACAATAATCTCAAGATCTTCCCATCTAGAATGATAGCATGCTGAGATTCGAAAATTCATTTTGGTTCCCTGTAGCCCACTCTGACCACCTCATGCCTAGCAGACAGATGCCATGCATTAAGCAGCACTTCCTGCTGCCTGGTTTGTTTTACAACTGTCTTGCTCCCTTCCTGACTTTCAGGTCTTGACAGGACTTTGAAACACCATTAACACCATTAACTCCAAACACTTTGATCATCTAGTACATTAAAGTTTAAAAAAAAAAATCAAAGGTTAGTTGCCTCTGTCCATAATAAAATATGGATCTATCGATGTATAGGCACCACAAATAAACATTGAGTTATGTTAAAAATTTATGAAAAACATAGTTCAGTAAGTGTCTTGTTGCCATATAACTAGAAAAGTAGTTAAATGTCTTTGGTGTAGGCTCAGTCAAATGGATGTTTAGAACCTTCTTTGAAGGAAAGGGATTTATAGAGCTCTGGAAGAGTATATCTTTGCTGTTGAGATTAGGATGTTTTGTATTGAGAGTAAAGGCTTGTGGTGAATTGAAAAATTTTGACTTGATAGAACCTAAGGGTATAAAGTCATGATCAGATATAGGACAGATATGTTCACTGTACATGAGGAGATAAAAAAGTTTACTCTAACTTACCGTATATTATATATCACTATACCCTAGGTCTGAGACAGTATGGCTAAAATTAGGCAGAGAGTTTTCTATCAAATAATTTATTTCTCAAAGAAAGGAGGAAGCACTCAAAGACAGGTAGTGAGGAGTTTTATAGGGAAGAAGTTTAAAGATGGGATCAGTTACATCATATTACGTACTCTTGGGAGGATGAGTGATCCTTGTGAGGAAGGAGTTATAGTCTGGACTCTAGAGATTTGGTGAACTTCGTTTTATGGAGATGAGAAGGAGTTCCAAGTGGGAAAAATGTGTGACACAGAAATGAATGAATATGAGAAAAATTAACAAAAACTTAGCAGTCATTTTCAGTGGCCTAAAAACTTTAAATTTTAGGAATAAATTTAACAAAAGCACCAAAATTTTGTTATTGCAAACAATAAAATATTTTTGCTTGAGGATTGGTGCTTCTCAATTCTGTGAAAATGAATCTTAGATGTATTATGATCTCAGTCCAATCAACATATAATATTCTAGACAGAAACCAACAAGCTGATCATAAAAATTGAACAAAAACACAGAGACTCTAAACCAGTCAAAATAGCCTTGTCAAATAATAAATTTGCAGGCAATGACAATAACATTACAATGACTTACCATAAAAAACAGACTAGAAGAGTCTAGAGTTCTATACTTTAGGGTTGACTGATAGTCACCAAAGTGTCAGCACACTCCGATGAGGAAAGGGCCATTGGATAGACCATACAAAATGAGAGAATGTTTGAGAAGTGATGAACAAGGGCCATTGACAGGGAAATGGTGTCACACAGGCTACAATTGACTGAGAATAGAAACCCAGTAGTGTGGCATGGTTTCCACTATCCTTGTTGCTTCCCTTGGCAGGACTTTGCTGCAATATATATATATCACATTCTCTGAAGTGATATTGCTGGGTGATTTTCTTTTATGTTAGCTCCTAGTTCATGACAGAGAAATATTGAGATTAATAACAGGCATTAGGCATTCTCCACTAACAGTATATAACCACATAAGCTAGCTTGATTTAATAAAAAAAATCCATAATGGAAATTTTGTCTTCATAGTGTTTTCTTTACGTGAGATTTTGATTCTGTTATGAATTTAAGTTAGCAACCAAAAAAATCCTTCAACATCCAAATTTGATTTTGATAAATAATGAGTTATATTTGGATACAAGTGGAATTGGCTATGGAATCAAGAGAGCAAGAACTGACTGACATTTTGGGGTCAGAGAACGCTGGTGATTGGACATTGCCAAGTTTTATATTTTTTGAGATGATAAATACATGGGAAAGTTTCAGGTTCTGAATCCACTTTTGATTATGTTTTGAAAATTTTATTTTGGAAAAAGTACCAAAGACAAATCTATGTAAATATGGCAGAATATGGGTAAAGAAAATCACAGTGACAAAATTGTTTGGAATGTGCTAGGAAGAGGAGTTTTAAAAGCCAATAAGCCGCTTTTTTTTTTTTCTTGTTCTGCATCTTCTTGGCCATAGGTTCTGGTTTGCTGAGGAATACTGAAAGGGACTGTCCTGTTGCATAGGTTGGAAAAGTTCCCAACACTTTGGATTACGAATACTGTCAGTATCAGTATCATAGGAAAAAAAATAATGTGCTAAACGTGGGGAAAATCTTTAGGAACTCCTTAGCCAAGCAAATACATAGCAACCAAGTGACTTCATGCTTAGTAAGTTAATCTACCTGGCCACACTAATGCAACCAGAAGGTATTCCAGGTAAGGGGTTCAACCCTGTGCTGCCATTACAGAATGTAGCTGTCCACTTTGATTTTGTTTTTTCCCTTTTGATGTTACCAGAGCATGCAAGGGAAAGTCTTGGACAGGCTAGGCTTGGCTCTCTGTCCTTTCCCCCAGGTGCAAACTAAAGAAACAAATAATGATAAAAAGCAGGGAAAGATGTGTTCATTGTGGCTACATTAGAAGGAGGAAAAAATGAGGTAGGTCAGTGATCTCAGGCCTGTCTCTGGGGTCTTGCCATGACTTTTAGGCTGAAATGGGAGAACTAAGCCAACCTGGTCAAGGTGTGATCCTCATTATTCTTTGTCTCAGTCCTGTTTCTGCAAAGTGATCTGCAGAAGTCCTTATATCTGTCATCACTTGAGGTAACAAGCCTGGTACCTCCTTTGTGATCACTTCTCCAAGGTTTTGCTTCCACCATATTGGATATAGTCCTCAACTGAGGTGGGAAGTGTCTGTCTTGCCTCTCTCCGCTATTCCTGAAATTCAAGGGGCTTCACGAGGAAAAGTTAGGGTAATGACTTATGGCTGCATCTTTGTCCAAAGTAAAGAAGACAGACAAAAGGAATGCAGAAATGTCTTTGTTATCCTATGGGCCCAAGTGAGGACTCAATACATTTTAACAAAAGTAGTTTCTAAGTGCCTATTTCACAGGGTTTTAATGATGGTGTAACTGAATGTTAGAAGGCACTTTTTAGTTCTTAGGTGAGAATAGCATGTTATCTCTCTCTCTCTGTGTCATCTGTTATCTATCAACCTATCATCTATCTGTCTGTCTATCTATGTATCTATCTATCTATGTATCTATCTATCTATGTATCTATCTATCTATGTATCTATCTATCATTTATCTTTGTATCCCTCATCTATCATCTATCTAATCTCTCTCTCTCTCTCTCTCTCTCTCTCTCTCTCTCTCTCTCTCTCTCNATACATACTTTTTTACATGAGAAAATCATATTTCATAGAGAAGTCCTGGTCCCTCTATTGCCAAGGCTTGCTAGTAGGCGGCTAAGCCGGTGGGTTAAGGAAGAGTATGAGGAAAATGGTCTAGCCGAGCAAGCTGAGAAAGGGAGGGAAATGCTGATGCCAACTGACTTTAGTTAAATTCTATAAAACAATAAAACCTTTAAAATTTGACATTGTTTAAAGGTTGATTGAAGATGGTTCAATCTTTGTAGTCTGATTGTTTGCTTTAAGTTTTTCCCCAATTGTTATTTTTAGTTTTTGGGTAACTAAATTTTTATCTTTTAAAATGCATGATTGCACAAATTCCTCTCAGCTCTGGTAATTTGGTTGGAAGCGTTTCTTCATGTGTGAATGGAGATGGTGGGAACATTGCCTTTCTGACACATTGTTCTCTTTCTAGTCTGTAAATGGCTAACAATGCACCATTGTTCTTCCTCCAAGCACAAGTGGGTTATCATTTCCTCTATATTGTTTCTCAAAAAAGCGAAGCCTTTCTATGAGCTCTGCAGAGAAGGATATCTACTTCAACAGACAATCAGAAGCTAGGTAACCTTGCTCTTGCTCTTTTGATTTGACAAATGGCTTCACCCGACAAGGCGCAGTCTAACTCTTCCCTACATCTGTGGAGAATTTATAAAGCCAGACCCCCCCCATCTGACTACCTTCCATCTGCCCAATCAGATTCATTCCATATTTTTCCTAAGCTAGGAATCTGGATTGTTCAAAGGAGTCAACATGTTCCTTTGACCTCTGGCTTCTAGTTGGATGTGGCCAACAGAAAGTAGCGGATAGGAAGGATGCAGTAGAGCATACTCCTGAGTCTAGGCTTCCCTTTAAGTGCAGTCACTATAGTGACTGCATCTGAGGCCTGTTTGTAGCTTTCTCTACCTGCATGACCCATGACCTCTCTTCCCCCTTTCCCTTTAGGTCTGGAATGGTAACACAGTGTTGGGCACATTAGTGGTTTTTTTGTGCTTCCTAAATCTGCCTATCTGTTACACATTGCCCTTGTCTCCAAAGACACAATTTGAGAGAGTACATTTGCTTTTTAAAACTGGAACCTTGAAGCATCCATTTTATTTTTGCAAGTTCTTTTCCTCTTTGTAAGTCATCTGGCCGCGTCTAGCCAGTTCCATGACTTTTCTCCCTTGACCACTGTGGTCAGTTAGTGGGAACCTCCTCTAACCTTCTCCTATGCCTCTTTTCTTCAGTTAAAGTGGTTTCTTTGTGAACAGTTGTAGAGAGATTGTTTGTTTCTGTCAGGAAAATCTTAGTCCATGTGCTCTACAGCTTAGGAATATCCTGGCATCCTTACTACTCAGTAAATAAATATCTTTATGAGAATGCTCCCAACATCTTTACATGCACATTTACTGAAATGTGCACCTGAAAAGATAAGGCATGCATAGAGATGAAATGAAAATAGTCATAATCAGCTGCTTTTTGTGTTCCTCTTTAGCAATTAGTATCGCATTGAAATTGTTCTTTTGAGAGTGCTAGGGTTGAGCCCAGGTCTTCTCTCATCTAGTCTACTGTTGAGTTCTATCTACTCCCAGTAATGATCATTTTAATGAGAATCCTTCTATCACACCAACCAAATGAAATGAGCAATCAATCATGTCAATAATGTAGAATGTAGGGCCACACAAATAAGCCTGCTGAGCTATCTTAATCGTGGACACCACACTGAGGTTAATGCTTCTTTCAATATTCTGTCACTGTCATTTTGTATCTGAGAGTAGAAAAATAAACTCTGTGGCCTTGGCAGAGGCCCAGGTTCACTTCTTGTCTATAACTTGCATGGCCCCATGAGAGTCATCTTCATCCCACAGAAATACTTGGAAAATTTGAAACAAGTTGTTTTTTTTTCAGAATAATATTAGCTGCTTGACAGATGTTACCAATTTGATAAATAATATTTTATATATTTATCTCTCAAATCAAATCATGAAAATTGAGAAACACGAGCCTGGTGAAGAGCCACAGCAATTAGAAGTGATAGCAGCCATTTGTTACAGTAATGAACAGAGCAAAAGTGAGTCCCGGAAGCTTCCATCACCACAGAAGGTGCTATGCAGTCTTCTATAGGAAGAGGGAATCAATGGTGTTATGTGGTTGTAAACCCATGAATTCTAAGATAACCCTGCCAGGCAAGAGATGCCCATTTGTGCAATACGGGAACCACTGGTGTGGGCGTAGCCAGCCACTCTCTGATTGGATTTGAGGTCCATCTACTTCACAGGAGGGAGTCCATGCCTGCTACTAGAAACCTGGTAAAAACAAACAACAAACAAAAACAAAACCCAAAGAACTCATGGAGGCATGATCATAGGCTTTACAGGGGAACTGAATGGTGTTGTTTAACTAAATTGACCAAACCACCTTCTAAATATTTATGTGTATACCCATAGGCAAACACTCTTTTCAGCCTTCATCAGAGAAGTCTCTTTCCCAATGAATGGGAGTTAATGGAGAAAATCTTGGTTGTACTGGTGCTGAAAACAAGTGAGATGAGATATGAGCCCTCAATTAGATACTTTTACCATCTTCTATATCCCAGTTTGCTTTTTGTTATTATAATAAAAACACTAACCAAAAGCAGCTTGGAGAGGAAAGGGTTTATGTGGCTTAAACATCCCTATCATAGTCCATCCTTGAGAGAGGACAAGGTAGGGACTCAGGAGCAGAGGCAGCAATCATGGAGAGACGCTGCTCACTGGCATGCTCATAGGCTCACACTCGGCTGTCTTTCTTACACAGCCCAGGCCCACCTGCCGAGGGATGGCTCTGCCCATAGTTGGCAAAGGCCTCTACATCAATGAGTAATCAAGAAAATGTCCCACCGGCAACTACACAGGCCTTTATGAAAAAGGCACGTTTTCAAGTGAGGTTCTTTCTTCCCAGGTGTGTCATGTTAACAACACAACTAACCAGGACACTCTAAGGCTCAGAGAATGAAGGCATAAGTCACAAACAAAGCCACACCAGTTTGGAATTATGATTAATAGGGTGGTATTTATTTAAAGAAGAAAAAACTTACAGATCACCATCCCAGACAACAGCCCTCTGCGCAACCAGGAAGGGAGTCTAGTCGCCGGTCGAGCAGGAAGTGCAGAGACAGAGAGGAGGGAAGTAGCCGCTTTTTTAAAGGGAGAGAGACCACGTCCCAATGGGCTGGTATCTCAGCAGCTATTGGTTGGAGGAGCGGAAGGACCTCCCGCAACAAGAGAACATGGAAGAGAGAGTGGAAATAATCTGAGAACTGGAAGATAAGAAGAAATGCCACCAAATGCCATTTGTTGGGCAAGGCACAGCCATTTCCATCCTGAACATACAGCAGCAGTGGATGCCTGCAGTAGTCTGCATGAGCTTGGGGCTGCCAACAGGCGTGGATGGAAGAGGAACTCAGGGGTTCCTATGCCTCACTGTGTTACCATTTTCTCCTGATATATGTAGGAAGGGGGGTTCTTATTTTCAGTTGTGTACCCACTGGTGACCCCACCAGCATCCAGTGGAGAGGTAGCCCCCTGGTTAAACTTAATTGGTCACAGAACTAACTCCAAAGTTATAAATCTGGGAAAGGGACTAATAGGGAGGTGTTGGGAGCAATGAGAGAGGAAAAAGGAAGATGTGGGGAGAGAGTAATGAGACTGAATTTTACATATGTACAAATTCGTCAAAGAATAAACTTATAAAAATGAAAAACAATTCCTCCATTTCCTTCTGCAATGTAGCTTCTTACTCACAAGATGCAGTAAATGTAATTTTATAAATATAAACAATGTCCCTGAGTGTTAAGAAGTCTAAGGTTTGATTAACCTAGATTTTTTTAAATGTTTTGATCAGAAGTTAAAACCTTATCATTTGGGGTTAGAGGGAAAGCTCAGTCTGTACAGTGCTTGCTTTTAAGGCATAAAAACCTGAATTTGATTTCTAACACACATGTAAAAAATGGCATAGTGTCATTTGCTTGCAATCTTAGTAATAGGGATGCCAAAACAGGATGATATCTGGAGCTTGCAGGCCAGCTAGTGTATGTGGTTTAATTAGCTAGTTCCAGGACACAATGGGACACTTTTATCTCAAAAGGAGATGAACAGTATTCAAGAGAATGCATCCGACATTCCTCTGGCATTCATACACATGCATGTTCACTCACATGTGTATGTGTACATGTGCATATATGAACACATATACATATGCATAGAAACTCTTATAAAAGGTTTAATATTAAAGGTAAATTTAAAATTTAACTTGGTGTTTGTAATATTTGTTAGCAACCAGACTTATAAGCAAGAATACATTTATTTAAACAAAATGACATAGTTAAATATCTTAGGATCATCAGTTTAGAACAAAAACAATAATTGGATGAAGGAGTAGAATCATTCTTATAACCTTTATCTAAACTATAAACAGTTTTCAGTGTGATTAAAAATATATATAGGCTTGGGAGAGAAAAGAAAAAGGATAGTGTTCTTAAAAAAAGAGTAAGAAAAAAAGTCACATAAACACGGAAAATACACAGAGAATCTAGAATACTACTAGATATTATTGTGCTGTCTCTGAATTGTTTGACTGCTTAGGAAGGAGCAATAGCTCCTAAAAGACATTTGATTATAAATGCTGCTGGATTAATCCAACCTATATATTTTGAAAATGCTTTGACTTTAAAATTTAAGTCAAAATATTTACTTTGGAAAAGAGGTTTTGCTTTGGATTCTACAGGAAATGAGAAGCTGTGGATTTATTCTAGGTTAAGAAAAGCAAGGTTTGATCAAGGAAAACCCCCTGAAGAGTCTCCAGTGGGAGCAGGTGGGCCAGGTGAGCCAACATTTCAGAGCACCTCTGCTGCAGTTTCCTCATCAACATCCAGGATAGCCTCAAGATTGTTGGCTGAGATGATCCAGCCTCACAAAATACTCCAGTCAGGACTTGACCATAATCCTAAATTATCTTTGCGTTCTCATAAGATTACCAGTGCCCCCCAAACAGTGGGAGGTAGCCTCCCCTCCCCTTCAACCTTCTCCCATGGCCCCCATGTTTCCAATTTACTCAGGAGATCTTGTCTTTTTCTACTTTACAAGTAGATTAGATCCATGTTTGTCTCTCTCTTAGGGTCTTCATTGTAGTCTAGGTTCTTTGGAATTTTGATTTGTAGGCTGATTTTCTTTGCTTTATATCTAAACCACTTATGGGTGGGTACATACAATATTAGTCTTTCTGGGTCTGGATTACCTCACTCAATATGATGATTTCTACATCAATCCACTTGCCTGCAAATTTCAAGATGTTATTTTTTTCTGCTGTGTAGTACTCCATTGTATAAATGTACCACATTTTCCTTATCCATTCTTCAGTCAAGGGGCATTTAGGTTGTTTCCAGGTTCTGGCTATGACAAACAATGCTGTTATGAACAGAGTTGGGTACATGTCCTTGTGGCACGATTGAGCATCCTTTGGATATGTACCCAAAAGTGTTATTGCTGGGTCTTGAGGAAGGTTGTTTCCTAATTTTTTGAGAAATTGCCACACTGATATCCAAAGGGACTGTACCAGTTTCTCTGTTGATAGCTCTCTGTTTAGGTCTATACTCCATTTTTTTATTGGATTATTTGTTCTTATGACGACAAATTTCTTGAGTTCTTTGTCTGTTTTGGAGATCAGACCTCTGTCTGATGTGGGGTTGGTGAAGATATTTTCCCATTCTGTAGGCTGCCATTTTGTCTTGTTGACTGTGTCCTTTGCTTTTCAGAAAGTTTTAAATTTCAAGAGTTTCCATTTATTAATTTTTTTCAGTGTCTGTGCTACTGGGGTTATATTTTGGAAGTGGTCTTCTGTGTCAATGTGTTCAAGTGTACGTTCCACTTTCTCTTCTATGAGTTTTGATGTACTGGCTTTATGTTAAGGTCTTTGATCCTTTTGGACTTGAATATTGTGCATGGTGATAGATATGAATCTGTTTTCATCCTTCCACATGTTGAAATCCAGTTATTCCAGCACCATTTGTTAAATATGCTTTTTTCCATTTAATATTTTTTGCGTCTTTGTCAAAAATCAGGTGTTCAAAAGTGTGTAGATTAATATCCAGATCTTTGATTCAGTTCCATTGGTCCTCCTGTCTGTTTTTATGCCAATACCAGGCTGTTTTTAGTACTCTAGCTCTGTAGTGAAGTTTGAAATCAGGGATTGTGATCCCTCCAGAGGTTCCTTTATTGTACAGGACTGTTTTGGCTATCCTGGGTTTTTTCTTTTTCATATAAAGTTGAGCTTTGTTCTTTCAAGGTCTGTGAAGAATATTGCTGGGATTTTGATGGGCGTTGCATTGAATCTGTAGATTGCTTTTCATAAAATTGTTGCTTTTACTGTGTTAATTTGACCTACTCAAGCACAAAGGCGATCTTTCCATTTTCTGGTGTTCTTCAATTTCTTTTTTCAAAGATTTGATTTAAAATTCTTGCCATACAGATCTTCCACATGTTTGGTTAGAGATACTCTGTGATATTTTATGTTATTAGTGGCTATTATGAAGGGTAATAGTGCTCTGATTTCTTTCTCAGCCCATTTTTCATCAGTGTAAAGGAGGGCTACTGATTTTTTTGAGTTAATCTTGTATCCTGCTACATTACTGAAAGTGTTTATGAGTTGTAGAAGTTCCTTGGTAGAATTTTTTGGGTCATTTATGTAAACTATCATATTATCAGGAAATAGTGAGAGTTTGAATTGTCCTTTTTTGATTTGTATCCCCTTGATCTTCTTTTGTTGTTTTATTGCTCTAGCTAGGACCTCAAGAACTATATTGTATATATTTGGAGAGAGTGAACAACCTTGTCTTATTCCTGATTTCAGTGGGATCACTGTGAGTTTCTCTCCATTTAGTTTAATGTTAGCTGTTGACTGTTGGCTTGCTGTATATTGCCTTTATTATGTTTAGGTATGTTCCTTGTATCCCTGCTCTCTCCAAGACCTTTATCATGAAGGGATGTTGTATTTTGTCAAAAGTTTTTCAGCATATAATGAGATGATCTTGTAGTTTTTATTTTTCAGTATGTTTATATGGTAGATTACATTGACAGATTTTTATATGTTGAATCATCCCTGCATCTCTGGCATGAAGCCAACTTGATCATGGGGAATGATGGTTCTGATGTGTTCTTGGATTTAATTTGCCATTATTTTATTGGGTATTTTTGCATCAATGTTCATGAGCAAGATTGGTCTGTAATCCTCTTTCTTAGTATTGTCTTTATGTGGTTTAGGTATCAGGGTAATTGTAGCCTCATGAAAAGAGTTTGGCAATGTTTCTTTTCTTTCTCTTGTGTGGAACAATTTGAGGAGTATTGGTACTAGTTCTTCTTTGGAAATCTTGTAGAATTTGAAGCCTAAATCATCTGGTCCTAGGCTTTTTTTTTTGGTTGGGAGAATTTTGATGACTGTTTCTATTTCTTTAGCAGTTATAGGTGTATTTAATTTGCTTATCTTCTCTTAATCTAATTTTGGTAAGTGATATTTATTCAGAAAGTTGTCCATTTTCTTTAAGTTTTCCAATTTTGTGGAGTACAGGTTTTCAAAATTTGACCTAATAATTCTCTGGATTTCCTCCATGTATGTTGTCATCCCCTTCTCTTTTCATTTGTGATTTTGTTAATTTGGATATTCTCCCTCTGCCTTTTGGTTAGTTTGGATAAAGGTTTGTCTATTTTGTTGATTTTCTTGAAGAACCAACTCTTTGTCTCATTGATTTTTTTGTATTGTTTTCTTTGTTTCTATTTTGTTGATTTCAGCTCTCAATTTGATTATTTTCTGCAGTCTAGTTCTTCTGGGTGAGTTTGCTTCTTTTTGTTCTAAAGTTTTCAATGTCTTGTTAATTCATTAGCATGGGAATTTTTCCAGCTTCTTTATGTAGGCATTTAGTGCTATAAACTTTCCTCTTAACACTGCATTCATTGTGTCACAATAATTTGGGTGTATTTTGTAATCATTTTCATTGAATTTTAGGAAGTCTTTCATTTCTTCTGACCTTTCTTTCTTTCTTTCTTTCTTGACCCATTGATGCTTAAAGTTAGCATTGTTTAATTTCCATGTGTTTGTCTGCTTTCTGGAATTAGTGTTGCTGTTGAATTCTAATTTTAAGCCATGGTTATCTGATATGATACATGGGCTATTCCAATTATTTTGCATCTGTTGAGGTTTGTTTTGTTACCTAGTATGTGGTCAATTTTTGAGAAGGCTCAATGGGGTGCTGAGAACAGGTATATTGTTTTATGTTTGGATGGAATATTTTATAGATGCCTTTTAAGTCTATTTGAATCATTACATCTGTTAGTTCCCTTATTTCTCTGTTAGTTTTTTGTCTGACTGACCTATTCAGTGGTGAGAGGGGAGTGTTGGAGTTTCCCACTATTAGTGTGTGGGTTTAAATGTATGAGTTAAGCTTTAGACGTATTTCTTTTACATATAAGGGTGCCCTTGTATTTAGGGCATAGATGTTCAATACTGAGATTCTGTCTTGATGGATTTTTTTTCCTGTGATTAATATGAAATGTCCTTCTTTGTCTCTTTTGATTGATTTTTGTTTGAGGTCTGTTTTGTTAGATATTAGGATAGCCACATAAGCTTGTTTCTTAGGTTGATTTGATTGGAAATTTTTTTCCCGACCCTTTACTCTGAGGCAATTTCTGTCTTTGAGGTTGAGGTGTATTTTTTGCATGGAGCAGAAGGATGAAGTCTGTTTTTGTATCCAGGCTGTTAGCCTGTGTCTTTTTGTAGGTGAGTTGAGTCCATTTATATTAAGGGGTGTTAATGACCAGTGATTGCTATCTCCTGTTAATTTAGTTTTCATTGTTGGTGAGGTTATTTTGTATGTTTCCCCCTTCTTTGGGAGGATTTGCTGCTGTGAGATCATCAATTGTCTGTGTTTTTGTTGAGGTAGCCAACTTCCTTGGGTTGCAGTTTTTCTTCTGGTACTTTGTGAGGGCTGGGTTTCTGGCTAGGTATTGCTTAAATCTGGTTTTGTCATGGAATATCTTGTTTTGTCCTTCTATGGTTATTGAAAGTTTTGCTGAGTATAGTAGTCTGGGCTGGTATCCATGGTCTCTTAATTTCTGCATAATGCTTGACCAGGACCTTCTGGCTTTCATTGTTTCCATTGAGAAGTCAGGTATAATTCTGATAGGTCTGCCTCTATATGTTACTTAGTCTTTTTCCTTTGCAAATCTTAATATTCTTTTTTTATTCTGTATGCTTAGTGTTTTTATTATTATGTGGTAAGGGGACTTTTTAAATTCAGTCTATTTGGTGTTCTGTAAGCTTCTTGTATCTTCATAGGCATATCTTTCCTTAGGTTGGGAAAGTTTTCTTTTATGATTTTGTTAAATATATTTTCTGTGCTTTTGAATTGAACTTCTTCTCCTTCTTCTATACCTATTATTATTAGGTTTGGCCTTTTCATGGTGTCCCATATTTCCTGGATATGTTGGGTTAAGCTTTTGTTAGATTTAATGTTTTCTTTGACTGATGAGTCTATTTTATCTATTTTATCAACAACTGAGATTCTTTCTTCCATCTCTTATATTCTGCTGTTCATGCTTGCATTTGTGGTTCCTGATCATTTTCTAATGATTTCTGTTTCTTTAATTCCTTCGGCTTGTGTTTTCTTTATTGTCTCTATTTCAGTTTTTATGTCTGATTAATTTCTTTCATCTGTTTGATTGATTTTTCTTGGTTTACTTTAAGGGATTTGCTGATGTCTTCCATTTTTTTGTTTGTTTTTCCCTCTATTTCTTTTAGAGAATATTTCATTTTCTCTTTAAGGGTCTCAAACATTCTCCAAGTTATTTTTTAGGTCATTTTCTTCTGTTTCACCTATATTTGGTTGTTCAAGTCTTGCTGTTCTAGTGCCACCAGTTTTTACTGATGTCATGTTGCTCTATGTGGTGTTATGTGTGTTCTTACCTTGTCTACCCGTCTTTTCTCCTGAGTGGTGTAGTTGAAGCTGTCTGTGACTTTGGTGATAAATCTTCCAGGTGCCTGTGAACCCAAGACTCAGATGGTTGCTCCTCATGGCTCAGTCAGGGCCACAGTTCCAGTCATCTCTTTGGTTACTCCATATTCCTGGAGTTTGCTTGGTGCTCCTGGGGTTTTCTTTGCAATTCTAGGGGTTGTTTGGGCCTGCACCCACAGAGATTGCTTGCTCGGGGCTCTTTCTGCTAAGGTTGCTGCCTAGGTTTTGCTCTGGCAGAGGTCCTGGTTCAGGCCTACTCCCTCAGCAGTTCCAGATTTACGCACTAGACCTCCAGAGGTCTCTAGTTCCTGCCTAATCCCTCTGAGGCCCCAGATTCGTGTTTGGATCCACAGAGGTCCTGGCTCAGGCCTACGCTCTCAGTGGTTGGTCGCTTGTACCTGCTCCTGTGGAGTTCGTTGTCTCGTCCTTCTCTTGCCTACGTCACTGGCTCAGTCCTGTTTTTGCAAAGGTCCCTGGTATGGGTCCAGTCCTGTGGAGGTCCCTGGCTTGGGCTTGGTCCTGCAGAGAGGTCTCTGACCCTGATCTTCTCCCTCAGAAGTCCCCGACTCTTGCCCAGACCTGTAGAGGTCATGACTCAGAACTATTCCCTTGGAGGTCCCAGACTTATGCCTGGACCCACAGAAGTCCTGGCTCAGATCTACTCCCTCGGTGGTCCCAGACTTATGTTGCAGGCTTTTCTAAAGAGCGGCATTGTTCGTCTGCATTGATTGCTTCCAAAGGGGTGACTATGTAGAGAGCTGCTGTGGGAGGATGCAGCAGATGACAATTACTGTCCAGCAGGCTGACCAATCAGACCCACGTTTTCCTGGTGCAGAGCCCCACCTGGAAAAGCCGTGGGGTCACCGGCTACGGAAACCAGTTGTTCCTGTCTGTAATTTATCTCAGGAATCACTTCATTTTTCTCCTAAGAATTTTATTTCTTCCCTAATAACAGCTTTGGGTGTATTCCCACTGCCTGTGTGTTATTCTCATGTATACATTTCATCTGTTTGGCACTCCTATAGCTGTGGATGATTTAGAAGATGATTCTGTTTAAGTTATATAATATTGATGAACAGAAATAATACTAGGCTATTTTTCATAACTCAGACTGTCTTAGGAGAATTCTCAGCTACAAAGACAGACTTTGACACATTTAGCCAAGACCTTGGCAGATTCAAAGCAGGCTGGTTGCTCCCAGAGACACATACACAAGGTCATTTCCGCAGGTGTTGTTTACTGACTCAAAGCCAGAGTTCTAAGTAACTTTAGTTGGCAGATACTCCTTACCACTCAAGGTCCAGCAAAGTAATTGTTATTGTTAAGTCTTGATTTCCAGTGTCATTTTCTGTCTGGATACCCTCACCAGCTTAGAGCTATGTGTGTGGGTCATTGTGACATTCCTAGCCTGAGAGAAACTGCGCAACTTAACTTATGTTTTGAGTGTTGGTAGGGCCTTGATAAACAACCTGTAATTATCCAGACCTTGGGCTGTGGAGTAGGGCTATTGTAGGAAGAGACAGCGGAGTGTGGCAGGAAGAGCAGAGTTCAGAAGAGCTAGGCAGAGAGCAGCAGCAGGAGAACTGGACAGAGAAGAAATGAACTGAACAGACCTTTAAGTAGAGACTATGTAGTGATAATTAGGAAGTTGTGAAAACTTATGTAGCAATGTGGAGACAGGACGATTCTCAGAGAGGATTTAAGATGAAGGAAAAGAGAAGTTGCCGTGAGAAAGCATCTATGTTTCTTTATTTTTTCTTTCAGATAAAAAGGTCGAATTATTAGAAAAATAAGAACTTTTCCTAAACTACCACTCATTCATGGATTTTCTCACATACCCTGGTGCTGACTTCAGGGGCTGGACCCTCAAAGGGTCAGCAGTGTGCCTATGCCTTAGGAGCGGTCCACTGGCTATCCCACTGCATTGGTATTATGGCACTTTCTTTTCACTTCTCATTTCTGTAAAAGAAGTGACTGTGTGGAGAAACGAAGAGCCTAGGAAATGGAGCCGGCTTGCTGCCCTATTTCTAGTAGGTGTTCTATAAAGTTATCTTCAATAGGACTGGAGAATTATGACTTCATGTACTGAATAAGTCAGCAGGAAAACCCAAGCGACATCTCTGCATTTCCCACTAAGCTGAGCCTGTAAGGGAGATGCTGTGTTATTATTTTGAAGTTGGAATAAAACATACAAGAGAAAGTATTTCAGAGCAATAAAATTATTTTTCTGTAAAGTGTTATATCTCACAGAAATCTAGGGTGTTGGTTCCTTTTATTACTTGCTCTATTTTCAATTTTGTGGTAGTCATTCAAATATCAGTAGTAATAAAAACGTTCTTATGATCTAGCACACATTAGATCCACTAAAGTATTCATTTCAGAGATTGCTAAAGTAACGTAAGTTTGACTTCTTGCTGCATTTTACTTATCTGTAGTGTGTGTGTGTGTGTGTGTGTGTGTGTTGTGTCTCTGTGTTTGTGCCATAAGCCATGAGTAGAGGTCAGAGGACATTTTGCTATTGTAGGTTCCCCTCTTTTTCCATGTAACTCCTTGGGTAGAATCAGGTTGTCAGGTTTGGTAGCAAGTGCCTTTGCCCACTGAGCAATCTTGCCAGCTCTTAAGTTTTAATTGATATCCAGTTTGGTTTCTATGCATATTTTTGCTATGTTGTCAAGATATTGAACTCAATATATTCTCATTGATGGAATCTGTGAACAGTCTCTTTAGAAGTGTGCTATAAAGCATATTGCTTGGAGTTGGCTCCTCACTCAGAATACCTTAACAGTAACTTGGCAAATAATAGCAGAATCTTACTAATGGAAATCAATGCAGAAAATGATTGTCATGCCTCATGCCCCTGATACTACTAGCACATTAAAATTTCTTGAAAACCTAGAGACAGATATATTTTATATGTTCTATAGGTTTGGAACTTGGAAGCGGTTCATGGGGACATTTTTCTGTTCCTTAATTTCTGTAATTTTACTTGGAGGGATCTGAGCCTGAGGAACTGGGATTACAGAACAGTTCATTTGCTTTGTAGACTGGTTCTTGGCACAGCTGGAGTTCCTTCTGGCACTGGTGGCCAGAAGATATAGAGATGGATTCTGTATGTGGTTGTTTCTTCTTTCACAACTCAGCTCAAGTTCCAAGACTGAGCACTAGGAGCTCTGAAAAAAAAGGGTAAATTTTTCAAAGCTAAATGATAAAAGCAGATTAATTTACAGATCTCTCTTGTTAATGTAATGCAGCTGATGACTGACGAAAGGCTGGAAGACATTCTGTGCTGGGCTCTTTGGGGACCTTGAACTACACCTCAGCCCCCAGGAAAAGCTGAAGGCCAACATCCCAGCTCCCAGGATAAGCTTAAGGTGGCAGGACCCCTCTTTAGGGGAAGTATTAGCTAATGGAGAAACCTAAGTTACACAAAGTTGCTGACTGCAGCCCGTTCCCCCACCCACAGTCATACAGAGAACGTTGACCACCCTACTTCTCTATCAGCTTGGAAATATTTCAACCAGCCTTTGTGGTTAGCACAGGGTCACTGGATGTCTGGAAGATGTAACCAGGGGGCCTGTTGCTATCCCCCTTAGATAATAACAGCCTGTCAGGAACTAACAGCTGAGCTTTACCTAATCTTTAACCAATAATGATATAGAATACATAATTTTGTATTTTGAGACTGTAATCTGGTGACTGTTTTGTGCTTTTTGTCTTTATAAATCCCTTACAATAGTAGACAGGATCCCTCTCCCTCCATCTGCTATATCAGACAGTGAGGCAGAGGACCTCTGCTAGCCTGTATTTAATAAATGAAACCTTGCTTTTGCATTCAGAAGTGTGGTTCCGTGGTGGTCTTTTTGGGGGTTCTAACTCAGGCACAACAACTGATACATTAGAAACACAGACAAAAAGACATTAGGGACACACGGGAGGAATATCAATCTTAACATGGGATTCATAATGGATTGGTCAGGGTGTTTGGCTGAAAAGGAAAACAGCTTTATTTGAGGGGCTGATGCCCCTCCTAGTTGGAAGAGGGCAGGAACAGAGATGAAGGCCCTTTCCAAAGAACAATACTCAAGAATCAGTCATCCAAGGCAAATGCAGATGATGTGACTTTGCTTCTCCAGCAGCCACGACGGCTGCCAGCAACATGCACTTCTCTGCGGGGACCTTTGCCTCTCAGTTCCTCCAGCTGCTTCAACTGCAAACCTCTTCTGTCATCTACATTTCATAGCAAAAGCAGAAGCGCCACGCGGTTTGTGTATGCATGCTTTTGCCACCACGCTCATGCAAATGGTGTACTACATAGAGAACAAGGCCGTTTCACTTCAGCTTATTTTGGGGTCAGGGTTCTTAACCTTGAACTTACATTGCAATTGTTTATGTGTACTTTAAACCAGCTTTGTCTGGTTTAATTACATTTTTACTAATTATCTTGGGGTACAAATTTGACACACACACACAAAAATACTTCTCCAATGATCTTGATTTACAGTCTAGACTCCAAATCAAAGTGTGGCTAATTATGTGCAAACTTGTTTAGTCAAAGAGTTTGCAGATATTGAATCAAATATTTTTCTATCTATGCTGGGCAGTTTACATCAAACTAACTGGAATCTATAGGGAAAAAATCTATGGGCAATATCACATCTATCGATATTGTCAGTGTTCTAGTCTTGTTTGTGCAGCCATTTGTAGGAGACTGTTTAAAAGAAGCCCCCCTCCCCCCGTATTCTGGGTCTTTCTGGGTCCTTCAGTATACCCTGAGCCATAGATGCAGGAGCTGTGATGTAGACACATCCACTGTGGCTGAGTTTTTTTTCACAATCTCTGTGTTGCTTCCAGTTTGGGTTTTCTGTGATTGTTTTGATTGGCTATAAAGACGGGCCTTTTTTTGTTGTTGTTGTTCAAGGGTGATAGTTACAGTCTTCTGTGGGCATAAGAATGAGATTTAGAATGTAGTAAGAAATTATGCTGCTCTAACAAAGTGGCATTCTTTTCTCATGTCATTACACCACTAACCTAGGAAGCTGGTTAGGTTTCCAGTCCCAGGCATGGTTTTCCTTCCGCTGAATAAGCCTTAACGCCAGTTAGCTATTGTTTGCTATCAACATGTACTATTTATTATCCATCCAAAAGTATAATATTGAGAGTAAGGCTATCTCTTCTTGCCTGGCTGTTTGAGCTTGGATAGTGATCTACTCTTCCATTGAAACTGAAACATTATCTCTGGTTTCAGACTGCCCCTTATACTATCAACTACAGTTTGTTTGCTGACCACAGATTTTTGGAAATTTTGGCTTCAGTGATTGTGTAAGGCAACCCTTTAAAATAAATACCTCTTCTTTCTCTCTTGCTGCTGCTATTTTCTTTCGAGATCTTTGATCAATACAAATGGATTTGAGAACTAGCTCCTTTCCAGCTTCTACTATGAGCCAACATTAAATGTAAATTTTCAGCTTCCAAAATAATGGGTTGCCAGGTCTTTGCCTTTGTTCTGAATATGGAGGACGCTCTGAAAGGATGTGGGGTGATAAAGAGGGGTAACAGTAAAGAGTAGCAGCTCAAGCCCCATCACCACTGTGATGGGTGCCAGCGGATGCCCTGGTATCAAGCTATTGAGACCTGAGCAATTCTGGTAATAAACATGTACCGCCCATCTTCCTGCACGTGGCATTCGGGTGCAAGATGATGGCTTGGCAAATGTTGAAAGGTTGAGGATTAGTCCTTCAAAAGCATCCCATTCTATAGAAGGCTTGTATTATCTGCAGAGATTGCTGGACATATGCTGAAATATCGTATAGGATCTTCAGTATTAAAAAAATGAAGGCATCTGAGAGAGGAATCAACAGGAGAATCAGGCTAAGCATAAATAATGTGAAATCAAATCTGTCCTAGTAATACAATGCTTTGCAATTTGCAAGGGCAGCTAGGCAGCAAACTCACAGCACCAGCACATGGCGGTTACTCAGTGACAGTCGGGAGAGATCCACACTGTGGTGTAGAAATTAGCTTCGCTCATTCTTCACTGATGGCAGAAAGGCTATTGACCCATGTGCAGCATGTATTTTTATATTCAAACAGGGAGTAATTGTGTAGTGTTTATCGGAGACAATGTTCATAACCCATTTGTCATCTCGGGATGAGAAGGCTTGCATTATTTAAAGCGAGATGTAAATGACTTCTTTTGTGTTATTTTTTCTCCAGATGATTGAGCAGTTGCAGCGTTAGAAAGGCTTGGCACCCTTTGCCTCTGTACTGAGCACACCCCCACACGCGTGCCCTTGGGAGCTCTTTCCGTGCTGACTGCTGCTTATTTGCGCATGTGGGAGAGGTGTGTGGAGAGGACATCTCTGAAGTCAGTTTATTTCATGTTTGCATCTCAAGGCTCCTGAGAGCCAAAATTTTGTTCTATTTAGCTCTAAGTGCAATCTGAAAAAATCCCCAACAGTCAATGAAAATATCTCACAAAAAAACCTTTCTTTTTTTTTTTTTTAAACTAGAGGTTATATATATATATTAAAGAAAGTGTGCACTACTTGTTCTTCTGCTTAAGGCTTATTTTGATTGATTTTTTTTTTTTTGAGACAGGTTCTTGATGTGTCAACCTGACCTCAAACTCATGATCCTTCTACTTCTGCCTACTGACTGCTGGCTCACAGGTGTACGCCACCCCAGGTGAGTGATAGTTGAATCATTTCTATAGCGATTTTTTATGATCACAAACTCTTGATTTTGGTTTTGCTGCTAAAATATTCTATTGGAATTACAAAAAATAATTATAAAATATTCACCAATTTTTGGTGTGCATTTTTGGTTCACTGTGGTTCATGGAGTGAGAGCTATTTAGATGACTAGAAAGCTCCTTAAAAGAGGCACATAACAGTACCTCCTTGCTTCTCAGCAGGAGAGATGTCTTAGGAACCCAAGATCTAAAACACTCGTGGTAATGAACTCAGGATAGGGATTATTTAAGGGAAAATCTTTGCACACATTTTTAGAGGAAATTTCTTATTCATGTTTCCATGTAGTTTGGATCATTGGGCCACATCCTGTAGGATCTGCATGCTGCTACCCCATAAAAGCCTGCCCATGCCCGACTTATCTGGGGGATGTGAAGCTTGCATCAGTGGCTGTCATCATAAAAGTTGAGTCTTGAGTAGTAGTACTTATTTCTATAGTTTAAGGAAGTCAGATCAAGCATACATATTGTTTTATTTCTCCAGAATGCCACAGAAATTCTAGTACAGGAACAGGGAGACGATAAGAGAATTAGGAGCGGAGTCTCTGAAACTTCGGAATATTCCAGATAACAAACCTCTGTTCACCTCTAGACTACAGTTCCACCTCTGATGAGGAAGCTACAAGTAGTTGGGGGCAGAATGGAGCTGTCACACCTTCATCTCCAGACTGTGTCTGCTGTCTTGGTGTAAGGGACGCAGGATGCCAGTGGGACAAACAGAAACCTTTAATCTCTCTCTCCATTGCACACCCACTCTGAGATCCAGCAACATTAGCTTTGATCTACCAACTACTCCCTCCCTCAGCCTTCCATCTCTTACACAGCTTTCGAAAGCACAGATATTCTCTGGCTTCATTTGATCCTGTGGACGCATCATCTCTCAGCAACCTGCAAACCCTATATTCAGACACAGGCCCGCTAATTAATCCTTTATATGAAAAGGAAAGAATGATAAAATGACCATCAGAACATCCTGTAACCAACTTTATCAAGAAGCCATGATTCCTGAAGAAGAAAAGAATCTACCTTAGGAAGACAACTTAAGCCCAAGCTTTCCTTCTTTTTCTCTTTTCACACGCAGGAGGCCACTCCACTGTCATCTCTCTACTCCAGTTTAGTGTTAATTTGTACCTTGAATCTGTAAAAGAGACTATGTCTCTTTGTGCGTGTTGTGTGTATGTTGCGAGGGCATTTATGTGTGTAATATGTGTGTGTTCTGAGGGCATTTGTATATGTGTGTGTGTGTGTGTTGTGAGAACATTCCTCCGTGTGTGTGTGTTGTACGCAGGTGTGTGCTGTATTAGTGCATTCACGTGTGTAAATGTGGCGTGATGCACCACGGTGCGCATGCAGGGTTCCGAGGACAGAGGTTACTAAGGCCTCTGCTTTCCTTCTACCTTGCCAGAGACAAGACCCCTTTTGTTTTCCTGCTGCATTAAGCAAGCTATCTCCCTTGAGCTTCTGGAGATTTTCCTGTCTCTACCCACGCCTTCCCCATCTTGACACAAAAGTGCTTGGGATTGCAGACACTCAGCCTATGCAGCTGTCTTTTGTGGGTTCTTAGGATTTGAACTGAGGTCTTCACTCCTGAGAGCTTTTAGTCACTGAGCCATTTTAGACTCACTTTTCATCTCTTAATGCCATTGATAGAAGTGAATACATTCATAATAAAGCAAACGCTATTTTCATCCTCTCATATTTTTCCTAACTGCCCCAAATCTGTTAGTTGTTTTGCTTCATTCAGCATATTTATAAAATTTATTGGGACACAGTTAATATAATTGGTTAGTTTTGAATATATAAAATATGTATTTTGATACTGCCATTTTCTTTCTGAATATTTTTACCAAGTGTACAATGAATATTCTTTTTTTTACAATATTTTTTAATTTATTAAAGATTTCTGTCTCTTCCCCACCACCGCCTCCCCTTTCCCTCCCCCTCCCCTAATCAAGTCCCCCTCCCTCGTCAGCCCAAAGAGCAATCAGGGTTCTCTGCCCTGTGGGAAGTCCAAGGACCACCCTCCTCCATCCAGGTCTCGTAAGGTGAGCATCCAGACTGCCTAGGCTCCCACAAAGCCAATACGTGCAGTAGGCTCAAAAACCCATTGCCCATGTT